>NC_057843.1:29801527-30118055 GCF_910594005.1 Cervus elaphus | reverse complement strand
ATGCGAAATGCCAGACTGGATGAAGCACAAGCTTGAATCAAGATTGCCAGGAGAAATATCAGTAACCTCAGATATGCAGATGACACCACCCTTATGGCAGAAAGTAAAGAAGAACTAAATAACCTCTTGATGAAAGTGAAAGAGGAGAGGGACAAAGTTGGCCTAAAGCTCAACATTTAGAAAACTAAGATCATGGCATCTGGTCTCATCACTTCATGGCAAATAGATGGGGAAAGAGTGCAAAAAATGAGAGACTTTATTTTTGGGGGGCTCCAAAATCACTGCAGATGGTGACTGCAGCCATGAACTTAAAAAGACACTGGCTCCTTGGAAGAAAAGCTAGATAGCATTTTAAAAAGCAGAGATACTACTTTGCTGACAAAGGTCCATCTAGTCAAACTATGGTTTTTCCAGTAGTCATATATGGATATGAGAGTTGGACTATAAAGAAAGCTGAGTGCTAAATAATTGATGCTTTTGAACTGTGGTGTTGGAGAAGACTCTTGAGAATCCCTTGGACTGCAAGGAGGTCCAACCAGTCCACCCTAAAGGAAATCAGTCCTGAATATTCTTTGGAAGGACTGATGCTAAAGCTGAAACTCCAATCCTTTGGCCACCTGATGCGAAGAACTGACTCATTTGAAAAGACCCTTATGCTGGGAATGATTGAAGGCAGGAGGAGAAGGGGACAACAGAGAATGAGATGGTTGGATGGCATCACCGACTCAATGGACGTGAGTTTCGGCAAGCTCTGGGAGTTGGTGATGTACAGGGAGGCCTGGCGTGCTGCAAGTCGGGGGACCGATCACTGCTGAAGTACATAAGAGAGCTTTCTGCAATGAAGGAGTTTCCTGAATCATAAGTGGGACAGTTCCATGGATGTGTGCATTTGCCAAAACCCACTGAACTGTACACTTACAACCTATTTTGTGTTTTAAAAAGATAAAACAATAAAGACAAGGGGCCAAATTGAGAAGGACCTTACAGGTTATGATGAAGGATCTAGATTTCACTGTGTGTAAGATGAAAATTCACTAGAGGTTTTCTAGCAAGCAAAAGATGTGATCTCATGTTTTGAGAGGTGGACTCTGTCTGTGATGTGGCCAATGTACTGGAGCAGGGCAAAACTTGAAATCAGGATACCATCCAGGGGATATTGCAAGAGTTCTGGAATGACCGTCGAGGGCTTAATGGAGGGGGTCGCAGTGGGGGTGTGGAGAAGTGATGGTGCTTCTGCCTTGGATCTTGTGCTGAGCTGCTCTGCTCTCCCTGCTCATCATGGGAAGTAGCTACATCCCAGCTGCTGGGAAGCTTTGATTGCCAGAACTCAGCTGTTCATCATCTTCGGGATTGGTATCTTCTAGAAAGAGCCACTTGTTCCTTTCCTGGGGCAGCCCAAACACAATAATAAGTTGATGCATAGGTAAACAGACCTGGCTCTCTGGACCCAACACAGGAAGGACAACTCTGAAGGCCTATTCCAGTCTTAGAGGTCCCTGCAGGTTTAGGGGCTTCTCTCTTTGCTCATCCTGCTTCTGTTTCTTTCCCCACACAGGTGTTGATCCTAAAAGCACTTTCTACTAAATGCTCATCTCTGTTTCAGAATCCGCCTTGTGGAGAACCCAAACTGTGATGCTTTGCAATAGAGATTGATTTCTTTTTTCATGTAAAACTGAAAGGTATGTTTCAGGGATCTCAACGGCTCATCCAGTGATATATGGTGGGTCATGATGGTATGGAAATATCAGGCAATAATGAGTTCCCTCCAGCCACTTTTTTTCAACTGGCTGTGGGACACAGTCCCTCAACTTTTGTGGTTTTCAGTTTCATCTTCTATAAAATAAGAAGGAATTTACTCAAAGGAGATACTCTGGAAACAATTTTTTACAACTCCATGATGAAATTTTTTAGAAACATTTAAAGTAACTGAAAATCAGCTTATGATTTTGTTAATGGTACTAGGATCTCAAGTTACCTTGATTCACTCTGTTTACTAGCTGTTTCTCAATGGTCTTCTTTATTTTTAAAAGGCACATAGGACATGTAACTCCATGGCTGATTCATGTCAATGTATGACAAAACCCACTTAAATATTGTAAAGTAATTAGCCTCCAACTAATAAAAATAAATGAAAAATAAATAAGTAAATAAAAGGCACATAGGAGACATGAAAAGGTATGATACTAAACCTAGCCAATTCTACAAATTGCAAATCTGGTAAGATTCAACTGGAGAATATTGTTGTGATTAATGACTAAAGTCAATTTCTTGGCTTTTTATTTTGTTTTTTTGATTCTATTTTTGAGTATTCCATACCTGTCCAAGTGGTTCTTAATGACCTCCAGTCACTGCCTGGCTTAACTTGGCTGTCCCATGTCTTGATCTTCTTCCAAGCTATTTGTTTAAGACAAACCTGTTTTAGTCTCAAGACCTTTACATATATTACCTCTGCCTGAAACACTCTTAACTCAGCACAGTTAACTCCCACTCATCTTTTGCATGTCAGCTGAAAAGTTACATCTGAAAAGGAATTTCTTTCTTCATGACCAGGGAAATCACTGGTAATTTCTACCTACTTGGAACTTTCCCACAGGCTTAGTCTATACTGGGGGAGACTTCTAGGAAATTACTACATGTAACCCTACATGTGTGTGTGAGAGTGACATTGAACCCAACTCTATTTTAAATAACAAGTAAGTTATTTGAAAAATTATTTTAGTTACTATCAACTATATATTATTTGCAATACACTTGAAAACAAGTTAACATATACCAGAGGGTCATTACATAGAAAACAAATTTGGAATCTTTGCTTGAACTCCATACAGTATTAGTAAGGAAAAAAGAGTGAATCATATTAACAAAAACCCTGATTTCATAAGTTTAACTATCCTTTGAAAACTTTTTCACTTTGGAGGTTGGATAGGGGAAGGAAGCAATAACTACAAATTCAGCCATCCTTGATGTCTGAAGATGCCATCAAAGAATGAAATATTGTATTAATCTCCACAGCCATTTTCAGTGGTATACTTAAGCTGAATTCTTTGACACTTCCTTCCTTGAGAAGTAGGGTCTGTCCTCTGCACTTGAATCTGAGCATCGTGACTGCTATGACTAATAGAATAGGACAGAAGTGACACTGTTTCCAGTCTCAGGCCTTGAGAAGTAGGTGGTTTCTTCTTTCTGTTTAGATACCCTGAGCCTGCCATATTGCAGAGGTTATGTCAAGGTTCTCCAGTCCCAGCTGAGCCCAGCCTTCTAGTCCTTTCCTCCAATGAGGCAGACATGGAAGGAAGCTATCTTGGACACACTAAACCAGCCCATCCCCCACGTGAATACCACCAGTAACCACCACTGATACCATGTGAAACAAAGGAATCATCCAGCGGAGCCCAACCCAAACTTCTGTCCCACACAATTGTGGGATATGATAAAGTGGCTGTGGATTTTAGTCATTAAGGTTGAAGTAGATTGTTATGCAGACACTGATAACCTAAGCACACTTCTTCTCTGCTTTGTTCCCCCTTTTCTTAGGGTTTTAATTTATCTTGTTGCAATGTTCCCATACCACTAAAGAAAACAAATGTCTTTTCTTTGTTTCAAAGTCCTCTTATATACAAAGAGTCAAAGAGAAGCTTAAGTGAAAAGGAGACCATCCATCATTTATTGGTTATTTATTCCGTCGTTTATTGGTTAGGTATAAAGTATTAAAAAAACAAACCACATGCTTCTCCAGGATGATTGATAGGATTTACAGGAAGGCACCCTGTTTTAGAGGAGCATTCACTTTGAATGTAAATGCCTCCTCCTTGCTCTTTTTTTATTACTAATGTTGAAGGGAACTTAACATTCTTAACCCATGCGTAAAATAGCTAGCTAGTGGGAACCTGCTATATAGCAGAGTAGGCTCAGCTCCATGCTCTGTGGTGATCTAGATGGATGGGATGGGAGGCAGGTCCAAGAGGGAGGGGATATATGTATACATATAGCTGACTCACTTCCTGGTACAACAGAAACTAACAACATTGTAAAGCAGCTATACCCCCAATAAAAAAGCATGGTATTCATTATACACAATGATAGTGATATTTGTTGTCACGTATTTGCAATAGCTGATGTATGGGATGGGGTAGGATGCTTAGCTAGTCCTGCTCTGATTCACACACCCTTCCTATTCCTCCATCCAACCCTCTTTGCCCTCACGTGTTGCTGTGATAATCAAAGGGTTCTCAAAATGTGTCTCACAATCTACTTGTACCAAAACACACATTTGCTGGCCCTATAAACTTTCTGATTGGAATTCTGGGGAGGAGGAAGACTTAGTAATCTACACTTCAAACAAGCTCCCAGGTGATTGTGTTCCTTGCATTAGCATCTTTGGGGACATTTTACTGTCTTTTCCTCTTAGCCGCGCCCCCACCCCCCACTCTCTCCCCTGAACTATGGCATTTCAGTAGGATTCTTTTTAAATATTGTTCAACAGCCTTAATCTGTTGTGGTTTCTAATTTATCTTTTCTTTCCCATTGTTTCCTGGGTTCTTCTCTGTGTTCTGTCACTTTAGGTCTCCTTGGCTTCTTATTGTTTGACTCAGTAATCAAAGAGCTCTGCAAGTTGGACACAACTTAGTGACTGAACAACAACAACATTTAAACCTATAGGTTTCTGTTTTGTTTAGGTATTTGTTTTTGTTTCCATTAAAGGTTTGGAGTGTTTCTCTCTCAAAGATATTGTTACTGCAGCCATTTAAAACACATAAAGGAGGCAAAACGCCTCTTCTGCTCTTCAGGTAACTAACTGTGGAAATATGTTAATGATCCTTTTATTACCACTTATTCCTTGAGAGCTTGTTTGAAGGTTCTAGCAGGGGAGCATAGCTACTCGTCTACCCTTGACCGAAGACCATTCCTCCTCTATTGGGGATGGCTGTCCTCTTTGACTGAGCATGCAGCTTCAGGGGGGCAGGGGATGCACATGGAGTCGTGAGGGAGGAAGGGAACACTTGCCTAGCCAGCCAGATCAGCCGAATCAACCCTGGAGATCCATGGAGTGACAGACGTCGCAACCAGATTGCCCTCACATCCTACCACTTATTCCTGATTCCCGTTGTTTCAGTTAGCTGGGAAGAAAAGGCTGCCTGACACGATTCTGCCCTTCCTCTGAAGAGTTTGATATGTGGATTGTCCATTTGTCAGAACAAACCTGTGTCTTTTCCCCACACAATCTGGTGAATATTATAATATTTAAGTATCACAAGGGCATTGATGCATAGCTGAACCCTGGACCAGCCAATCAAGACTCACAAGGAACAGGTTTCAGGAAACCCAGATGATGTGTCCTCAGCCACCTGAAAAAATATGCAGCAACTCAGGTTACATCTGGAATTCATTGGGTATTTTTCTCTGTCTCTTCCTGGTCAGTTTTCTCACCACTCTCCCCATGAAAATGTGGCTATCTGGGTGAGTTCGTGCACATGCTCTGGTTCAGTTTTTCAAGGAGCAGGTATTGATCATAGTTCAAAGCAGGGCCTTGAGTGTTAAGGTGGGAGTGGGGGTCTTTCACAGCAGTAGGGAGAAGTGGGAGGAGCCTGCTTAGCAGCTGGGATTCTTGAACTCCCAGGTAATGCAGAGAATGCAATGATTTATGAAGTGTACTGTACTAAGCAACAGTAAAATTGTGTGGTACCATTTAGACCATAGTGTATTTCTCCAAACATAGTGATTCCATTTTTTACCTTAACAGTTACTCTGCAGTCTATAAAATATTTACATTGCCTTTCTAAACATATACATTATTTACTGTACAGTCTATAAAATATTTATGTGAATTTCTCTAAAGATACTGTATATGGTATAGTATTTTTATTCTCTCTTTTCCTCTTCCTGAACCATGCATGAAGTGAACTGGGACATTTTTGAAATCAAGGACAGTGGCAGTAAAGAAGACACAATGCAACAGAAAAAAGAGATGGGGTCTTTGTTCTTGTTGGTCTTATTCTCATCTGCCCACGTGCTATAGACCTCTGTTGGCAGAGAAAATATCAGGTGCTTTGGGTTCAACGTGAAGGACTAAAATGGAAAGTCAATATGCATCCATACTAATTTCAAAGAAAGGAAGGACCGCATGTGTGTGTATACACACACACATACAGGCACATACACACACATGCTCCTAAGACATAAAATGAGTCGTTCATCTGGCTTGATTGCCTAGAAGAGACTTTTTGCTCTCTAATTTGGCTAAGTAATTGTTATTTTCTTTCCTCACTTGGTTGTGTCTTGAGAAATTTCCCTATGATGAAGGAAAAATGTGAATGGGAGAAATGAGGCATTTATTGAAAAAGTGTGGCCTGATAAACACTACCACTATCCCCAAATCTTTAATGAAATTTATACAACATTCCGAGTAGGAAGAATTTGACTGAATTTCCCAAAGATAAAAATTTTCAAATAATTGTTAAACTCTTCACATCATTTGAAATAAATACTCTGATACAGAGCCTATGGTTATGGGTTGCCAATAATCAAGTGAAAAATTAAGAAAAAACATAGTCAGTCATGAGAATGTTTTGTCTTCATGATAGTAATTTGGTTTGAAGTTATCCAGTTAGGATCCAGACTTAGTTCATTCTTTGAAACACACAGTATCATTAATTCTCTGTATTATAGAGAAAATGGGCTTCACATGCAGAAACTCAGGATGGAGGGGGATGGGGTGGAACACATTAAAAACCATTTAATGCTAAACTAAATGTCGGTATACTTTGAAAGAGGCCTATTAGTTAATATACACAAGAAGTTATCAGTATTTATGATAAGCCAAAGAAACCAAACAGTGAAACCCATTACATAGTGCTTATAAGACACTTGAGTTTTAAGAAATGTTTTAGATAACTTACGTTGGAATTGACAGAAAAAAAAAAATAGCTCTCATGGGGAAGAATTTTTATTTAGACCTCTTACCTGGAGCCAAAACTCCTGAGTTTTGACTGATCCTGAATGACTAACTTGTCTGCAATGAATGGGTGACCTCATAGCAGACAGGTTAAACATAATTACATTACAACCAGAAGGTATTTTTTGTTGTTGTTTTTATGGATATAATAGACAAGATCCTCACCAACACATAAATAATGTTATTGCTTCCAGAGGCTGCAATTTAAAACCTCCCTTGCTTAGTATAGTCTGCTAGCATTTAAGTAAAAAAGCAGTTCTGGTACATACTTCTGATAATCTGACTTGATCTTAATAACATTAAGAACCTTCAGAGTAATAGTAATTCTCTCAAAGGGGCTGCAGTAAATACAAGGCTGTAATCTCTGGAAATGTTCTATGGTGACAATTGAGAGAGGAGAACCATAAGATCTGATAGTCAGTTGAAAAGGACATGGATAAGGAAAATTAGTGGGTCTACTCCCAAAACAGGACAGAGTGGATGATCACTCCACATCAGAAAAATATCTGTAGAAAGGCCCAAAATTTTTATAAATGGATAATACAGACTATAGTAATAGGCCCTATTATGTTATCATAAAACATTTTAGATGTAAAATTTTAAAATGGATATGATTACCAGCTATCATCAATGGAGGAAAAAAAAACAGTGATACTTAGGCATATGTAAAATTTTAATCAATTTAGATATTTGTGAGGCCTCTATTATTAACTAATTGAAAACTATGCCTTTGGGTAATTGAATGATTTGACCTCATATAAAACTCTTGGATAAAAGCCAATTAAATGCCAGAGAATGTATTTGAAGCTGATGATTTCAGTTTTAGTGTACTTAATCTTAAATGATTCTTTCTGCTAATAATTAGATAGCAGAACCTGTTTTGTTTAGTAAGGCCACTGTTAGACCATAGTAACAAAAACATGTTACTGGTGTCAGGAAGAATCTTAATCATTTTGCATCTCAATTAGAAGGAAACTATTTACTTAGATCATCCAAAAGTCAAATAAAATTATCAGGATAAGTTAAAGGAAGAGGATCCAAAATAAAAGAATTAAATTTGTATCTTTTAATTTTTTGTCTTAATTTTTATGACTTTCAACTAAATTCTAGTAGTTAAATAACACAATAATAGCTAAACATTTTACAAATTTCTATTATTTATCAAATGCTACTCTACATTGTCTAAGGGATACATTTATTTAATTCTCACAATAATTCTAGGAAGCAGTTACCCCTGTGATCCCCACTTCACAGATATAGAAACTGAAGCTTAAAGTTTATTCCTGGCCCAATATCACGTATCAAATAAATGGGAGTGTCAAGATTTGAATGTAGGCATGCTATACTGCATTTGGTTTAACCCAAGTAACCTGATAAAGTAGCCTCCAGACAGTGTACTATCAAACTTTTTGTGTACCCAAAGGAAATACCTCTTTATTCAGAAAATGCTAATTAATTTTGATGTTGTAGTAGATTATAAAGGGAAATAATTATTAAATGATACAGATATGGTAACATTTAGAAGAGAAAGAAGGATCAAAAGAAGTGCGTGTATGGTGAGGAAGATTGTAAAGGGAGATATTGAGGATAGAGACAAGACAGACATAAAAAAAAAAAAAGAAAACAACTTAAAGAAGAAAATGTCTCCTTTTAGTTCACAAGAATCATACACAAAGTCAGTTATCCTCAGAAGATAGTTCTAAAAACGGGAAAAGTTAAGAGGAGGGGTGAATTATACCCTGTTTGTTCTATGTCTTGACGACTGACATGGCTTCTTTTCTCCCCAGGAGCCCACTAAAATGTCTATAGTAACATCACTTTGATATCCACAGATCAGCCCTTGCACTCTCGGCATTTGATATTGAACACCTGTCTGTTAGGAGAATAGCTTGTGAGTGGATACTCTCAGGTACCACATTATAAAGTAGATAACACAATATCTCTGGACCAAGTTTGCCTTATTTCAAAATAAAGATTGCTTTGTGAACTGTTGGAGACATTGCTAGATTTGCCACTTAAGGACAGCTAAGTTTAAATTTTGGCCTTTCCGCTGATTAGATATCTGATTTTCTGAAAGATCCACAAACATTTCTCTAGCTTTCTTTCTAAAGTATTTTTAAAAGTTAGAATGAATGATTAGCTTTTATTATTGTTGTATAGTTTTAGTGTGAACATAAAAAAAAAATCAGTGAGCAATGGAGAAACAGACATAGAGAATAGACTTATGGTCATGGGGAGAGGGGAGGAGAGGGTGAGATGTATGGAAAAAGCAACATGGAAAGTTACATTACCATATGTAAAATAGATAGCCAACAGGAATTTGCTGTATTTGCTCAGGAAACTCAAACAGGGGCTCTGTATCAACCTAGAAGGGTGGGATGGGGAGGGATCCAGGAGGGAGGCTCAAAAAGGAGGGGATATATATATATGTATACCTATGGCTGATTCATGGTAAGGTTGAAGTTTGACAGAAAACAACAAAATTCTGTAAAGCAATTATCCTTCAATAAAAAAATTAATTAAAAAAATCAGTGAAATGATCATTTGCTTCCACTTATTAAAAGTTAGAAAGACAGGTCATAATCTTTTTCCTCTCATCCAGGAACATTATCCAATAACCACACATAACTAAACTGAACTGCACAGTTTCAGTTCACAAATACCTATGACCACATTATCTGCCTTATGTATAATAAATGATTTTAAGACATCAAAAAGAAGAAAAAGTAAACTTCATACAACAAAGTTATGCTTCATGAAACATGTCATTTATCACTTTAAAATCTAACACTTTGGGTTATAGTATGTTCAGACAATGTACACACAGCTAAAATGTATACATAACTAAAATCAGCAAAAGTCCAAAATTACTCTAGTCAAAGGACAGTGTATTTTATATCTGTTGCTGTAATAATTTGAAGACCAGATCACCTGTTATTGGTCTCTTAAATTAAGCCTGGTTTGACTTCAAGGAACAGAAACCTTTTAGCTCTGTGCCAAGGTAAAAGGGGAGTCCATGGTAAAGCAAGCTTCCAAACACAGAGTCAAAAATAGCTGGCTCTTCTGTAAACCAAAGCTGGGTAGATGTAAGAAACAGAATCAGTTCTGGGTCTCCCAAGGGTCACATAATGTCCTTACTCCATCTCTCAGGCTCTGCATGCTTTATTTCAGCTCTAGTTATCTTGATACTGTCTGTCTACTCTTTCACTAGACTGGCTTTCATTGCTTACACATGGTCCAACTTGGTGACCTCAAATTTATTTGATCTTACAGATCGGATATTCCCATTTGCTGACTGCAGCCCTGATTTTCAACTAAGGAAGCATGTCTACTTCAGATAGGACATGTATGTCTGACTCTTTAGTGATGGAGAGGAAGGGCATGGGAAGTTTAAACATCCATCCTTCATATTTCAATAAGAAATTTATACTTGGAAAACCTAATCAAAGTTTTATTATGCAAATTATGGAAACTAAAGCACCATCAAGTTTTCTTGGGGAATGAGAAAGAATATTAGAATTTCAAGGCATACTTGATTGAAATCTGTTTCCATGTTTTTTTGGTTCAAACTCATGAGAGAGAGAGAATTAGCTGACTGACTCATTCTAGGTAGCCAATGAATCAACTGGCGAGGGTAGGTTTTTCAACTCTGGTCAAGTTTATTTACTGTGACAAAAAAATGGATCCTGTAGAATAAACTTGACTTTCAGTGGGGAATATGGAGGTTGGAGTTCCCAGAGAAGAAGAGCACTGTGGGTGGTTAGTTTTCCCCCCAAACATGTTAACCATACAGCTATAGTGACTGAGTTTCATGAAAAGATAAGTTTGAAGGAAGGCGCTTAATTTAAATAAATCAGTAACCGAGAAGAGATCACTCTGTGCAAGAGATATTTCAAAAGCAAAAGTATCCAAAATGGAGTTCATACAATATGTTTTGAGGGTAATGGCCATGCTAACAGATTTATGGCTGATTAGCTTTTGAGGAAGGGCTTGAAGCAGTTTTGCAACCAAAATCACAGATGCAATTGCTCTCAGGACCACATTCTTTGCTGCCAATGAACATTTCTGTTGGGAAAGGATTTTTGGCTGAAAGTTACCAAGTTTGCAAAATATATTTAACCATTAGGAAAAAGTAGCTGGAGCCTGCTAGAAAGGAAGAAGCTCCGGGCCTACTTATGCTCTCAGCAGATTTTCTTCCAAATGTGGTTTTCCAGTTTGAAATGGAGAGTAGATTTGTGAAAGTCAAAGTTGCTCAGTCGTGTCCGACTCTTTGCGACCCCATGGACCATACAGTCCAGGGAATTCTCCAGGCCAGAATACTGGAGTGGGTAGCCTTTCCCTTCTCCAGGGGATCTTCCCAACCCAGGAATCGAACCTAGGTCTCCCAAATTGCAGGTGGATTCTTTATCAGCTGAGCCACAAGGAAAGCCCAAGAATCCTGGAGTGGGTAGCCTTTCCCTTCTCCAGTGGATCTTCCCAACCCAGGCATCGAACTGGGGTCTCCTGCATTGCAGATGGATTCTTTACCAACTGAGCTAGGAGGGAAGTTAGAATAGATTTGTACCTATCTCTAAAAGATGGGGATTCAGGTATTCAACATTTCCAAGGGAATGTGCTCAGATAGGCCTTTACTTTTGTCCTTATTTTTCCAAGGAAGTAACTAAGTAACTTTTGCTGGGAACCAAGAAAGGCAAATAAAGCCCTCAAAGGAGGGTGTGTGTGTGTGTGTGTGTGTGTGTGTGTGTGTGTGTGTGTGTAGAGCACAGAAAGACAGAGATGGGAGGAAGGAGGGAGGCTATAGAGGACAGTGATGAACACTAGCTTTTCTTTATCACTTTACTGTCAGTGGCCATTCCATGTAACCTCTTCCTAAATATGTAACTTCTTCCTAATGTATCTTAGATATGGGATAAGGAAAGATGGCATGTGGGACTCCTGATTACTAGGGAGTAGAAAGGAAATTAGTAATTTCAGTAAAATGGGATGGTTCAGGAAACCACTGAATTCCTTTTGTAGGGGAAGAGAATGCTCTGAGGAAATTTTTTTTTTTTTCAATATTGACATCCTTATATGATATGTACACGTTACACTACTGTGGGTGACCCAGCTAGAATTATGTGCAGCATTTTTATGGTCCTCATTCATTTCTCCTGTTTGATGGAGATACGGATGATCTTTTCCCATACAGATTTGTGACAAGGCTGGGTTTTTCTCTGCCCAGGCCTGCTGAGACAGCTCCTGGTAGGCCTATTTTAACTTCTCTCTCTGTTAGTCTTCCTGGCCCTGTTCTCAGTTTATTTTGCCTTCAGGCTGAACAGGGCCTCTCCCTTCCTGTGAATGCTTTGTCACTGCTTGGTCAGCAGGTTATCGCCACTTCTGTCTCCGCAGTTTCTCCTCCGGTCTCACTTTCAAGTACGCAGGGCTGTCCAGGAGTATCCCAGCTGTTCTCTAGGATTAGTTATTCTGTATTCCAAAGCCCTGAGGAAGAGCTTTGTTTTGTTTTTTAAACTTTTCAGGAGGGTGTGAGGAACCAGGCTTTCGGAGGCCTCTGTGAGGGAGAAGATTCCTAGGGCTCAGGCAGGCCAGAAGTCACTGGCTGGGTGAAAGCTGTTACTTTGTTTTGAGAATAGGCATGAGTTTGTTATTGTTGGGGACCCCAGAGGCTAATCACTCAGAGGAAGTTTGATCCTGTTCTGTCTGCAAGGGAACACTGCAGCGCCTTTGTCTCCTTGCTGCTCGCCCTTCCAACACAGCCCTGCCCGCCTGCCTGGGTCTTCCCAGCATCTGCTGCTCAGCGTCCCTGAGGCCGAGGAAACCTCCACATCAGAACGCATGGAGACAGAAGGGCCAGGGGACTTGCGATTGTGAAGTCCGTTTATCAGGTTGTCTCGAAGCATGATAGTATAGGGGTTGACCTCTTGGTTTTCTGTCTATAAAAGTCCTGCTCTCCGTGGTTTTTAGAACATTTTTTTTTCATTTCTCTATTGTGAAATAAAGTATGCACTGAGAAAAAGTACAGAAAACATATTGATTCAGGTTACTAAAATATTATAAAGTTACATACCTACCACTTTATTATTTGAAGTATTACTTCAGGCTTGGGGAAAAAAAAAAAACCCTTTAAAATGTGGTCCCTTTGGACTTATGGAGAATAATTAGGAATGTATATATAAAAATATGGATTTGGTTTTTAATATCTCAATGGTGCAATTGTTATTTTATGTTCATATATTCTGTTGAGCAATTGACTCAATTATTTGCCTGTTGAACAAGCACCTCATGGTTATCTGAGAGGAATTTTTTTATTCTAGGCCACCTCCCCTTATTAAATGGCTATATTTTAGCACTTTTTCCATCTCTTGAAAAGGTTAACTCAAGAAAAGCAAATTGGCCTGCCTATCAAGGTGGGCAAAACACAGGTTTTTATACTTAAAAGGAAACGTAGCAAAATTTAATCATTCTTCTCATTCCCGTAAATAATGAATAACTTTATAGAGCTGACTAAAGTGACATCTTTTCACGTCCATCAATAGTTACTGTGTATCTACCATGTGCTAGGCATAGTTCTAGATGCTTGAACTATATGAGTGAAGAAACAAATACCCCTGCTCTTATGGAACTTACATGACAGCAGTCAAGAAAAAGGTTGTAACGATAAACAGAATATAGGTAACTCATGCAATATGATAGAAGGTGACGCGTGCTATTTAAAAATAGAGACCAGAGAACAGGGTCATAGAATTGGGACACAGGGCTGGGGTGGGTAGGCAAAGTGCTGTATTAAATAGTGTCATCAGCCTAAGTCTTTTTGAAAAGATAAGATGTGATCAAAGGCTTGAAGAAGGTGAGGAGGGAGTTAGCCATCCGAGTCTCTGGGGGAGAATGTTCCAGAATGGCAGAGGAAAGAACCTAGCAAGGGCCATGCTAAGTGTGTCTGAGAAAGAGCAAGAGCAGCAGGCTGGAACAGAGGGAGTGAGGAATGGAGGAGCTGGAGGTAAGGACAGAGATCTGGGTCCCAAGGGCCACTGTAAAGACTTTGGGTTTTACTCTAGGAAAACCGTGAGTGAGTCCTTTCAAGATTTTCAGCAAAGGAAGTCACAATCTGATTCAATTTTTAAATGGGTGTGCCAGTTAATAAGCTATTGACTCTCAACTCCAAACTCATCCTTCCAACATTTGACTTTGTAATGCTGGGCTTGGTACTCTGTGAAGCATGTTTCATGCAAAAATGGGCTCAATAAAGGACACAGATGGTATGGACCTAACAGAAGCAGAAGATATTAAGAAGAGGTGGCAAGAATACACAGAAGAACTGTACAAAAAAGATCTTCATGACCCAGATAATCACAATGGTGTGATCACTCACCTAGAGCCAGATATCCTGGAATGTGAAGTCAAGTGGGCCTTAGAAAGCATCACTACGAACAAAGCTAGTGGAGGTGATGGAATTCCAGTTGAGCTATTTCAAATCCTGAAAGATGATGCTGTGAAAGTGCTGCACTGAATATGCCAGCAAATTTGGAAAACTCAGCAGTGGCCACAGGACTAGAAAAGGTCTGTTTTCATTCCAATACCTAAGAAAGGCAATCCTAAAGAATGCTCAAACTACCGCACAACTGCACTCATCTCACACAGTAGCAAAGTAATGCTCAAAATTCTCCAAGCCAGGCTTCAGCAATACGTGAACCAAGAACTTCCAGATGTTCAAGCTGGTTTTAGAAAAAGCAGACGAACCAGAGATCAAATTGCCAATATCCGCTGGATCATCGAAAAGCAAGAGAGTTCCAGAAAAACATCTATTTCTGCTTTATTGACTATGCCAAAGTCTTCGACTGTGTGGATCACAAAAAACTGTAGAAAATTCTGAAGGAGATGGGAATACCAGACCACCTGACTTGCCTCTTGAGAAACCTGTATGCAGGTCAGGAAGCCACAGTTAGAACTGGACATGGAACAGACTGGTTCCAAATAGGAAAAGGAGTACGTCAAGGCTCTATATTGTCACCCTGCTTATTTAACTTAGATGCAGAGTACATCATGAAAAACACTGGGTTGGAAGAAGCACAAGCTGGAATCAAGCTTGCCGGGAGAAATATCAATAACCTCAGATATGCAGATGACACCACCCTTATGGCAGACAGTGAAGAGGAACTAAAAAGCCTCTTGATGAGAGGAGAGTGAAAAAGTTGGCTTAAAGCTTAACATTCAGAAAACTAAGATCATGGCATCTGGTCCCGTCACCTCAAGGGAAATAGATGGGGAGACAGTGGAAACAGTGTCAGACTTTATTTTTTTGGGTTCCAAAATCACTGCAGATGGTGATTGCAGCCATGAAATTAAAAGACGCTTACTCCTTGGAAGGAAAGTTATGACCAACCTAGACAGCATATTAAAAAGGAGAGACATTACTTTGCCAACAAAGGTCTATCTGGTCAAGGCTATGGTTTTTCCAGTGGTCATGTATGGATGTGAGAGTTGGACTGTGAAGAAAGCTGAGGGCCGAAAAATTGGTGCTTTTAAACTGTGGTGTTGGAGAAGACTCTTGAGAGTCCCTTGGACTGCAAGGAGATCCAACCAGTCCATCCTGAAGGAGATCAGTCCTGGGTGTTCATTGGGAGGACTGATGCTGAAGCTGAAACTCCAATACTTTGGCCACCTCATGCGAAGAGTTGACTCATTGGAAAAGACCCTGATGCTTCGAGGGATTGGGGGCAGGAGGAGAAGGGGATGACAGAGGATGAGATGGCTGGATGGCATCACCGACTCGATGGGCCTGAGTTTGAGTAAACTCCAGGAGCTTGTGATGGACAGGGAGGCCTGGCGTGTGCAATTTATGGGGTCGCAAAGAGTCGGACACGACTGAGTGACTGAACTTAACTGAACTGAAGCATGTTTCTGCTTTGCCAGTTGCCCCTTGTTAGACTGACAAGAGACAGTAAGAAAGGGGAAGTGTCAGTAAGAAAGGGGAAGAAGGGACTTACTCCTTCCTGTTGGCTTCCTGTGATCTTCCTGTCTGCTTTCTTTCCTTAGAGGTCTGAGCCACTATGTATTAGTATTGCCAATGTCTTGCCCCTGTTCCTCAGCCATGGTTGTTGCTTCCTGCCCTTGCGCTTTTTGTCTATCAGTTACTCAGTTAACAAATGTATATCCAGTAGCCAGTTATTTATATTATATTTTCTCTGTTAACATAACTGGTGTGATTTCAGGTTTTTCCTAGTTAGGGCAAATAGAAGAATAGATTTTCCATCAGTTTAAGTGAGGAAAGTTGTAGGTGGAGCAGTTTTAAGAGAAAACATAAAAAATCTAGCTTTGGATCCATTACTTATACAAACAGAGATAGGTCAGTTAGGCAACTGGATGTTAGCACAGAGCTAATTTTCATTCTTTTCTCTGTGGCCCCTGGGCTATGTGTATACTTTTCACTAGACTAGAAATATTCATTGAATGATTTATGATCTTGAAGTTAAACTGATTTTAAGGATTGAAATCATTCAGTTAAGAACACAGATGCTGGAATTTGGACTAGATTCGAACCCTGGTTCTTCGGTCAAAGGGACACTGCATAAGATATGTGACCTCTCTAAGAAATCTTTATTTCATCAACTGTAAAAAATAAAGGTAATAATACCAAAGCTTAACAGTTATCAGAAAGTGGAAATTAAAGATAAAGTAGCATGTACATAGTAACCTTTGAATGCAAAATGTCACCCTCTGCAAAATGGGATGATGTCTATTTCATAGGCTTCTTTTGATTACTAGATCAGAAAAAAATCATGTGAATCACTGACCAGAGAGTCCTCTACACGACATGCCCTCAAAAAACCTGAATTTCCCTCTTGGCATGCTATCTCATTTTATCTTCCTAACATCTCTCCCATTTACAAATTTAACAGCATTTTCAAAAAATCATTCTGTACAGCATTAATTCCAGAGGATATTTATAGGGTTAACATAATAAAATCATGAGCTTCCCTGGTGACTCAGAGGTAAAGAATCCACCTACAATATGAGAGATCCGGGTTCATCCCTGGGTTGGGAAGATCCCCTGGAGAAAGGAATGGCTACCCACTGCAGTATTCTTGCCTGAGAAATCCCATGGACAGAGGAGCCTGGTGGGCTGCAGTTCATGGGGTCACAAAGAGTTGTGTACAGCTGAGTGACTAACACACACAATAAAGTCATAAACACATATTTAAATATGATTAACTAATATGTTCAAATGTGTATATTACAATCAGTATAAAAATGTATTTTTATTCCTCACTCACCCTCTATGTGTAGTGAGGGTAATCCTTTTCTGGCAGTGGACTTGCTACTTTGACACTCTGGACGGCTGATGACTGGTTTGCTCATTCTGAGTAACAAGCAGTGTCACAGTCATTTTGAGTCACAAGTATATCCCAATTCCCATTCGGGTATGAGTTAAATCAAATCCCTTATGACTACAGTGGAAGTGGCAAACAGATTCAAGGGATTAAATCCGATAGACAGAGTGCCTGAAGAACTATAGACAGAGGTTCATGACATTGTACAGGAGGCAGAGATCAAGACCATCCTCAAGGAAAAGAAATGCAAAAAGGCAAAATGTTTGTCTGGGGAGGCCTTACAAACAGCTATGAAAAGAAGAGAAGTATAAGGCAAAAGAGAAAAGGAAAAATATACCCATTTGAATGCAGAATTCCAAACAATAGCAAGGAGAGATAAGAAAGCCTTCCTCATGGATCAATGCAAAGAAATAGAGGAAAACAACAGAATGGGAAAGACTAGATAACTCCTCAAGGAAATGAGAGATACCAAGGGAACATTTCATGCAAAAATGAGCATAATAAAGGACAGAAATTCTATGGACCTAACAGAAGCAGAAGATATTAAGAAGAAGTGGCAAGAATACACAGAAGAACTAAAAAGAGAAGATCTTCATGACTCAGATAATCATAATGGTGTGATCACTCACCTAGAGCCAGATATCCTGGAATGTGAAGTCAAGTGGGACTTACAAAGCATCACTGTAAATAAAGCTAGTGGAGATGATGGAATTCCAGTTGAGCTACTTCAAATCTAAAAGATGATGCTGTGAATGTGCTACACTCAATATGCCAGCAAATTTGGAAAACTCAGCAGTGGCCACGGGACTGGAAAAGGTCAGTTTTCATTCCAATCCCAAAGAAAGGCAATGCCAAAGAATGTTCAAACTACTGCACAACTGCACTCATCTCACACACTAGCAAAGTAATGCTCAAAATTCTCCAAGCCAGGCTTCAACAGTACATGAACCGTGAACTTCCAGATGTTCAAGCTGGATTTAGAGAAGTCAGAGGAACAAGAGATCAAATTGTCAATATATGTTGGATCATCAAAAAAGCAACAGAGTTGCAGAAAAACATCTACTTCTGCTTTATTGACTATGCCAAAGCCTTTGACTATGTGGATCACAACAAACTGTGGAAAATTCTTAAAGAGATAGGAATACCAGACTACCTTTCCTGCCTCCTGAGAACTCTGTATGCAGATCAAGAAGCAACAGTTAGAACTGGACATCGAATACCAGACTGGTTCCAACTCAGGAAAGGAGTACGTCAAGGCTGTATATTGTCACCCTGCTTGTTTAACTTATATGTAGAGTACCTCATGAGAAATGCTGGACTGGATGAAGCACAAGCTGGAATCAAGATTGCCGGTAGAAATATCAATAACCTCAGATATGCAGATGACACCACTCTTATGGCAGAAAGTGAAGAAGAACTAAAGAGCCTCTTGATGAAAGTAAAAGAGGAGAGTGAAAAAGTTGGCTTAAAACTCAACATTCAGAAAACTAAGATCATGGCATCTGATCCCATCTCTTCATGGCAAATAGATGGGGAAACAGTGGAAACAGTGACAGACCTTATTTTTGGGGGGCTCCAAAATCACTGCAGATGGTGATTGCAGCCATGATATTAAAAGACACTTGCTGCTGCTGCTGCTAGACAGCATATTAAGAAGCAAAGACATTACTTTGCTGAAAAAGGTCAATCTAGTCAAAGCTATGGTTTTTCCAGTAATCATGTATAGATGTGAGAGTTGAACTATAAAGAAAGCTGAGCGCAGAAGAATTGATGCTTTTGAACTATGGTGTTGGACAAGACTCTTGAGAGTACCTTGGACTGCAAGGAGATTCAATCAGTCTATCCTAAAGGAAATCTGTCCTGAATAGTCATTGGAAGGACTGATGCTGAGGCTGAAACTCCAATACTTTGGCTACCTGATGCAAGGAACTGACTCATTTGAAAAGCCCCTGATGCTAGGAAAGATTGAAGGTGGGAGGAGAAGGGGATAACAGAGGATGAGATGGTTGGATGGCATTACTGACTCAATGGACATGAGTTTGAGTAAACTCCAGGAGTTTCTGATGGACAGGGAGGCCTGGCATGCTGCAGTCCATGGGGTCGCAAAGAGTTGGACATGACAGAGCAACTGAACTGATCTGAACTGCTATCCCAATTCGGATATTAGAATAAATGTGTTAGTCGCTCAGTCATGTTCAACTCTTTGCAGCCCCACAAACTGTAGCCCTCCAGTCTTGTCTATGGGATTCTCAAGCAAGAATACTGGAGTGGATTGCCATTCACTTCTCCAGAGGATCTTCCTGACCCAGAGATTGAATCTGGGTCTCCTGAATTGCAGGCAGATTCTTTAACATTTGAGCTACAGGTGCAGGTGGATTCTTTACTGTCTCAGCCACCAGGGAAGCCCAGATATTAGAATGCCCAAGCCTAAAGGCATGGCCGCAGGTTGCACATCATGCTTGGGCTGTAGCTATAGGCATCTCTGCCCTCTGGTCCTTCACCATTCTTGCTCAGTATCCTCCATTGCCATTTGGCAAAACAATCTTGAAAGTTCCCAGAACATGACAGCATATCTTCCAAGGCATTATTCTGCCTTTCCAAGTTCAGTCAACGGAACAAATTTATTAAATGTCTATGATTAAATCCAATTAAGCCCATCTTCTTTACCAGAATCTAGATACCTGGAATCCCCAGTAGCAGGGAGCACTGTCTTAGGTTTCAAGGAGGCGGTTTAAGTTCTTTCCAGGTAGAAATGTTTTTGAGAGAGTATAGCATTCTGATTAGGGACATAGACTCGGTACCCAAATCCTCGCTCTACTTTTTGCCAACTGTGACTTTGAACAAGTTACTTAACCTCTTTGAGTCTATTTTGCATCTCTGAAATGCGGATACTAATAGAGCTGTATGAGGATTAAAGGAGTTAAAACATGTAAAACACTAATTATACATTAGAGGCACTGGTGTTAGTGGTTAATATTAGACAATTTTCAATTCGGTTAAAAGGAAAAAAGTAATCCAACAGCTAGTGCTAAGTTGCATGTCCCAGCTGAAATGTGAAACACGAGTTGAAAAAATTAGAGTATGGGTCACAGAAGTCAAGAGAGATATAGAAGAGGAAAGAATGGATCTGAGCCTTCGATAATGGAGAGGAAATTTGTGCTACTTCTGCTTTATTATTTGGTTGTTGATTTTGGAATAAGGACAAGGAGAGTCAGAGATTATGGCAGTATAAGGAGGGAAAATATTAGAAAGAGACAGTTAATTTCTGTTCCTATTCTGGAGGTCAATGTTATTACCTTCTGATGGAAAATTGGCTATTAGTCTACTGCTAAGTAGGTGGGAGGTTACATTTTCATTATAGCTCTTTAGATTTTTTTGTTCATTATCCTGTTAATTTTTTTATTTTTATTTTTTTACCAAAAAAGTTACGTGTAACTTCCCTTTCTTTAGCTAACATTTATATCCCTAGCATTATTACATAATGTAGCTTTAAAAATAATCTCAATTTGGATCAAGTTCATATTTTCTTTGAGCTGTTAATCTCCAAACCAGAACTGCAGTACCAATTGGCATATAATTTTAGAAACTGTCATAAAATGCAAAAGAAAGAATCAGATATTTAATATGCAATATCCCCCAAAGATTACTGTAATTATTTCTTTTTAAAAATGAGATGACTAGAAACTTGGATGAGACATTTTTTCAGTGCAAATGATCAATGAGATAAACAAAAATTATTCATTGAAGAGGAACATTGCTTATCACTCATTGGAGAAATAAGGGGAAACATTCCAGTTCTGTGGATTTACTTATCCTGTAATTCACTGTGTTTTCAAAATGAGCAGCTTGGCAACATAGAAATTTAGACTCACATTTCTATCTATAAATCACCAGTTTGTCCCTTATGTTGACAGTTTCTGTACAAAATCAGAGGATTTCAAAGTGTTCCAGCAACAAAATGTAAGAAATTGCAGAACACATAAATTTCAAATGTTTTTTACCTACATCAGCAACATCATTCTAGCAAAATACAGACAGGATATTCAAGTGCCAAGATGGAACATAAAATAAGGTAAAGAGAAAAACAGAATTTAAAATTAGGGGTGTTCTTGGATAACCAAACTCATTATTGGGAGATGCCATTCTGGCTTAGCAAGCTGCTTGTTAGCTACCCAAGTGAAGCAAGCTAAGTTGGAAATATAAAGGAAAACATGCCAAGTTCAAAATCAAGAATTTAGACAAAAAAGTTACTATTTTAGGCAAATGTTAATGCTTTCATCTGTCAGCTATTAAGCAGCTTTAATGATATGGGCCACTCTGTGAATCATTAGGGAGGAAAAATAAGATGAAGAAACTAGGTTCTGCCCTCAAGGATCTTATAACTTAGTATTTTTGTATTTAGAAACATTAAAACAACCTTAAAAAATGCAAAATTCAAATGAATATGAAGATTATATAATGGGAAACTATGGGATCAGCAGCCTAACCATCCCTGTGATCTAAAAAGAAATATTCATAATTTTCCACACAAACTTAACAGAAGTATCTGTTAAGTACCTGGGCAAAATTAACAGGAACAAGCCAACTTTTTTTTTTTTCATGAATAGCTTATTCACACGTAGGTATCTGGGCCTTTATATTGACTGTTACCACTTCTAATTATTTTTTTATAAGTGATACAAAAGGGAGGCATTTTATTTAAGAAAGAAAAAGAACTTTTAAAAATCAACTCTTGAAAAATGACATTGTTTCACTTTTCTTTTTCATTTAGTTTAAGTGCCTCGGCTATTGCCTTTTTATTGGTCTTATTTGTAACGATCAGTGAAATTGATGAATAGCAGAAATAGTAAATTTAATAGATTGTGGTTCATATTTTGCTCTTGAGCTAATGTTCCTCTAAATTAGTTAGGTTTAAATGATTATGTCTTCCTTTACAACTGCTTCAAATTCTAAAAATCCTTGTATCTAGATTAAGGACATTGAAAGGAAATGTTGCAGGAAGAATGGGCTGGGCTGAGTGTTACAGAGAGTAATATCTTAATGTATTGTTATTGCTTTATTGATTGAAATAAATCTTGTTCATTTTCATAGGTGCTCTCATTGTAACAGCAATTGTGAAAACTGCAAAGTATCTCCTACTCACAGATTTCTGTATTTTAACAAAAATCTCAACTCTGGCTATAAAGTGTCTTAGACCAAAAATGAATTATTTTGGAGAGCTGGTCATAATTCCTTCCCCCCAGTTATTCTTCCTAGGTTTTTGAATTTTAATATTTATGGTAGAAAACATACGTACATATATCATGCATATGTGTGTGTGTGTGTGTGTGTGTGTGTGTGTATATATATATATATATTTTTTTTTTTGTAATTCATATGACTAGGGGTTCCTTGTAGAGAACTGTTGAACAAACCTGTCATTTAAAAGATCACAATAATGATGAAGGACATAAGAACCACATGATGGGCTTCAGAGCATGGGTAAAAGAGGGCATCTGATGCAGGGAAGGCCATCCCTAAGCATTATATTCAGGTGAAAACGGACCAGTATGAGGAGGAAGGTGGAAATTTTGGTTTGTGGGCAAAAATAACAATCGTATTTTCACAGTCATTGTTTTCATTTTGAACCCATGCTTTTCTTCTGACTTTCTGAAAAACACCAGGCCTCTATTCATCTTCTGGCTCTGCCTGTGGTTTGCAGAGGTGTCATTGTTCTTAACCACGTCCTGTTTTCCCTGAGATGGCCTTTTAGGTTCATTGGGACCAGAGGGTCAACTCTGTTGTGTTTTATGAGGGAGAAAAACACTGTGTCGTTCAGGAAAACCAGAATCCAACTTTCAAATCCTCCTTTTGGTTTGCAGTTTTGAAAATGAACTTTATTTCCCATTAACAGTAATTGCTATAAAAATACCCAGGCACTAAATTGGTGGTGGCATTTCTCACATCTAGAGGGATGCAGAATTATTTGTGGTCAGTAGTAATCAGTTTTCTGTTAAGTATAAATCAACTCGCAATTTACCCTTCCTCAAAGGGGTGACTGGCCTTCCAAAAATATTTGGGGAAAATATTTGGAGTTTGCCGTATTTCTGCTAAAGGGGTAGGCTTTCTCTTTCTTGTCTCCACTGAGGAGCACTGTGATAGGTAGCCCTGTAGAGGATTGCTGCTATACAGGACCCAGAAAAAGTATGTGAATATGGGGTAGGTCTCTACATTCCTACAGATCTTCATACATCCCTGCTCTCTCTCACCACTCCAAAGAATTATTTTAGACAATAAATGAGTGATGGTATTTAATATGGAACATGCACTAGTGGTAAAGAACCTGCCTGCCAATTCAGAAGACATAAGAGATGTGGGTTCCATTCCTAGGTTGGAAAGATCCCCTAGAGGAGGGCATGCAACCCACCCCAGTATTCTTGCCTGGAGAATCCTATGGACAGAGGAACCTGGAGGGCTTCAGTCCATAGGGTCGCAAAGAGTCAGACACGACTGAAGTGACTTAGCACGCACAAGTACACATGACATGATCATCCTCATAGTTCAAGAACCAGAACCCGGACAGTTTGAAGACTTTGCAACCTGTTGGCATCTTCTCCTGGGTGCATCCAAATCTTGCAGGGCTGCCTTCAGGCCTAGCACTTCCTTATCTAGCTTAGGAAAACTCCCTCTGCCCCAATGCACAGTCTTTTTCTAGCACTCCATCTGTCTCTTTTTACTGATAGCGCATTTCCCTGAATCTGAGTAAAGTGGGCTTTGCCTCTCCAAATTCCTCAAAGACAGTCCAAAGTGGCCTTGGACCTCCCAAGATCAAGCCCCTTGGGTATCTCCCCACCAGTTAAAATTTCAGATATTTATTTTATTCTTCCAAATATCTAACAGGAACTCTTGTGTCTTTCCTTCCTTAATTCTCAGATTTTTCCATTAGTCCTAAAAGAGATTTTTTTTAACTAGGCTTATTATCTGCAAGTTACCATATTATTATAACCAATTTTTTTTTTCTTTCTTTTTTTTTTTTGACCCTTTCCAACTCCTCAAATCTTTCATGAGCACAAAATAGAACAAACAAACAAACAAAAAAACTAAAAACTCTAAATACCTCTTAAGGATTACCTCCTCCTCTGGCTATGTGAAGACTCAGCCAAAGTTTTGAAATTACTTCCCTAGTTTCTGATTGTGTGGGTATGTGGTGTGTTGTGTGTGTTAGTTGCTCAGTAATGTCGGACTCTTTGTGACCCCATGGACTGTAGCCTGCCAGGCTCCTCTGTCCATGAGAATTCTCAGGCAAGAATACTGGAGTGGGTTGCCATTTCCTTCTCCAAGGGATCTTCCTGACCCAGGGATCAAACCCATGCCTCTTGCATCCCCTGCATTGGCAGGCAGTTTCTTAATCGGCTGAGCCCTACAACAGATTAATTACTATTTGCTTTATTGTGTATGATGAGTAGAATGTCAGGCTTCAAATAGGAAGGCCTGGTGAAAATACCAGCTTAACTATTTGCTTTGCTGTTTGATTTTATATAGTTTTAAAAAAAATCCTTAGTGGTTCAATTTCCTTTTGTGTAAAATGTAAGGCTAAATGAGATCATTTAGATGAGAGCAGTTATCATAAATCCCAGTATATGATAAGTGTTCTATAAGTGAATTTATATCTGGTTTTGCTGTTTAATGATAGAAGGTTTTTTATCAACTTTATAAGCAACCAAACTTTAAATGAAATTGCTAGTGATTTGCAATATTAACTGTGTTCATTTTCACCCTAGTTTGGTAATGCCATGCATTTGGTAATTTGGTAATGCTTTAGAGCTAATTTGGTAATTCATTAGAGCTTTCTACTCCACATTCACTTTTTTTTCCTTTAGAATTTCACTGATACTAATTGGTGGGATACTAATCAATTATAGTTTATAGGCAGGTATTATGTTATAATCATTTTACTTGAATTTTTATGTAGGGACTATTCTAGGAGCACATGATTAACTTTCCTCATTTACTATTTATAATGACAGGAATATTCCCCATTTACTGAGCCAATAAATAAATGTGGCTCTGTGGTGGGGAGATTAAATGCTTAATATACATTATCTCCTTGAATCCCAACTTCAGTTCTGTGATGTTGAGAATATTAACATCATTTTACAAATTGGGAATCTGATGCTCAGATAAATTAAATAGCTTGCACAAAATTTAACAGCTAGAAGGTGGGAAGGCTTTATCTGAAACCATTTCTGAGCCCTATGCTTGAGTGTTCAGCAACTAACACACACACATCTTATGCTAACTCGATAATTTCCTCTGAAAATATTGTCTTCACAAATTAGTGGTCCTGCCTGATCACAACCCTGCCCAGGTGAGTGCTGTTCTATTGTCAGGCGTGCATGGTAATTCTGACCATGGTAATCAGATGATAATCCTTTTAGCCTCTGCACTAACCTGAAAGAACTCTACCTACTGCTTTCACTCTGTATCTCCAAATCTAGGCTACACTTGTCACATAAGGCTATGCAGGTTAGAATGCTGTTGTTAACATTTGAGTGAGATTCTTGAGCTAGAGATATTATAAAACAACAGAAAAAATTAATTGAGGATGAACCCATTCTATGACCTAAAGTTTAAGCTTGAGCAAAGTTTTAACCAAACAGGTTGAGATGGCATCACAGCCATAACCCACTAGAAGTTGGTAAAAATGCTAGCCAAGTGTGACTGAAAAATATCTGTCCCTTCATTGGTCTTCTACAAAAAAAATCCCCTGGTATCTGTGTCCTTCTTGTTCTGTGACTCCACTCTGCTCTGAAGAGGTATGTTTCTCTACTGGAATATCTATATCAAGTGAGACAATTCCTCTGCCTTTTAAAAAGCAATTTCTCAAAGTTTAGACTTAAAATGTAGTTGCTTCAGCAATTTCTTACACACCTCTAATTATTTCTATTTGCCTTTGTGTGTATGTGTAAGATTCACTTTCTACTAATGCCTAGGGTAGGCATAGCTCATGCCTACATGGCTTATTCCATGAGAAAATTTCCTATCTTAGATCTTAGGGGCTGCATAGGAGAATAGTCAAAAAGACCACTCTGATTTTGGACTGAAAGGGACAATTTTACCCTATTGTTCATAAATCTTTTACTACATTATGTTTCCTGTGTTACAGGGTCAGAAATCCCCTCTGCTTACAGAAGCCTGAGACATGTTGGTTATTTCACTTGACTATGTCCCCGCCTATTGAACTGTTGTTGTTCAGTTATCTAAGTCTTGTCCAGCTCTTTGCGACCCCATGGACTGCAGCATGCCGGGCTTCCCTGTTCTGCACTGTTTCCCCGAGTTTGCTCAAAATCGTGTCCATTGTATCAATGATGCCATCCAACCATCTCATCAGCTCTTGCCCCCTTCCCCTCCTGCCCTCAGTCTTCCCAGCATCAGTGTCTTTTCCAATGAGTCAGCTCTTCGTACCAGGTGGCCAAAGTTTTGGAACTTCAGCTTCAACATCAGTTCTTCCAATGAACATTCAGGGTTGATTTCCTTTAGGATTTACTGGTTTGATCTCTTTGCTGTCCAAGGGACTCTCAAGGGTCTTCTGCAGCACCACAATTCAAAACATCAATCCTTGGAGCTCAACCTTCTCTACGGTCCAACTCTCACATCTGTACATGATGACTAGAAAAATCATAGATTTGACTCTACGAATCTTGGTTAGCAAAGTGATGTCTCTGCTTTTTAATACACTGTCTAGGTTTGTCATAGCATTTCTTCCAAAGACAAGTGTCTTTTAATTTCAAGGCTGCAGTCACCATCTGCAATGATTTTGGAGCCCAGGAAAATAAAATCTGTCACTGTTCCCACTTCAGATTTTCCATGAAGTGATGGGACCAGATGCCATGATCTTAGCTTTTTGAATGTTAGATTTTAAGCCAGCTTTTTCACTCTCCTCTCTCACCCTCATCAAGAGGCTCTTTAGTTCCTCTTTGCTTCCTGCTATTAGAGAGATATCATCTGCATATCTGAGGTTGTTGATATTTCTTCTGGCAATCCTGATACCAGTTTGTGAGTCATTCAGCCCGGCATTTTGCATGATGTACACTGCATATCAGTTAAATAAGTAGAGTGACAATATACAGCCTTGACTTACTCATTTTCCAATTTTGAACCAGTCCATTGTTCCATGTCTGGTTCTAACTGTCACTTCTTGACCTGCATACAGATTTCTCAGGAGGCAGGTAAGGTGTTCTAGTATTACCACCTCTTCAATAATTTTCCACCATTTTTTGTGATCCACACAGTCAAAAGCTTTAACATAGTCAATGAGGCAGAAGTAGAGATTTTTCTGGAATGTTCTTCTTTCTTAACGATCCAATGGATGTTGGCAATTTAATCTCTGGTTCCTCTGCCTTCTCTAAGTCCAACATGTACATGTGAAATTTCTCAGTTCACATACTGCTGAAGCGTAGCTTGAATTATTTTGAGCATTACATTGCTAGCATGTGAAGTGAGTGGACTGTTTTATCACATAAGAATCCTTGGGGTAGTCTTACATTGTAATTCTTTCAGCTACAGTGTAGTCTAAATTTAAGAGCCACAACTGAACAAGACTGAACACTTAACCAGTTTGGAATAAGACAAGTTTTTATAAGCAAATTCATGAAAAGATTAATAGATTTGACTATATAAATAAACTTTCTGTAATACAAATGGACTGAGAGAAGACAGTCAAAGAACATGAAGAGGCAATGAACTGAAAAAGAAAACTAAAATACTAACTATATGAAAAATGTTTAACTCTACTAAAAATTAGGGAAATAAAAATATTTTTCTTATTAAAATAGAAGTATACATAAAGTTATCTGTCCACGTGTATATCTATGTGTGCAAAGACCCTGCTCGTGAGTTGTACTAACAATATTGGTGCAATTTTTCTGGATGTCATTGTGGAAATAGACTTCCAAATCCCTAAATATGTTTTTGGCACTTGGTCCAGTAATTCACTCTAGAAAACTATCCTAAGGGAAGAAGTGGGGATGTGCACAAAGATTCCTGTAGAAAAATGTCAATTGCAGATCTGATTACAATACACACATTTGAAAATAATGTGTATTCAGATGAAAATAAATGTTAAAGGAAGAAATTCTATGTGGACCTAATAAAGGATAATCTGCAGCAATTTAAAAAAATATGCTTAAGAACAATATTTAGTAATACAGGTTAAGGCTGACTTGGACTTGCTAAGTGAGAAATGATGTTACAGAGTAGTTATCACAAAATGGTATGAATTAGAAAAAAATTAAAAATATTGTGTGAATATGCACAGAAGAGAAGGATATAAGCAACAGTGAACATTTAGTGGGTATTGGGATTTATGAGTGATTTTAATATTTTTGGTGATACTGATTTCATTAGTGGGCACAAATGATTTGGAAAAAGATAAATATATTAAAAAAATTTTAAGACTTTATTCTCTATTAAAATGATTAGGACTAATGTACTTTAATTGGAGTATTTTCCTTGCTTGCTGTATAGACTTTTTCATTCACATGTCTAGTCATGTATCTATTCTTTTGTCTCCAGAGTGAGTTCCTAAATCTTTATTTCTCATTCAGAACTCAGAGAAAAGATTAAAGGCAGTCGTTCCTTTCTTCTCGTTTTACAGAAGCTGTGGAATCTACTTTTAATGGTCCTGCTTGAAATCCCTGTTGTTAGAAACATTTACTTAACCTCTACCTTTCCTCTACTGAGACATTTTTGTTTACATCAGGTTAGACCTTGACCTTCACAACCTCACACTCAGGGGAAATCTGTTGTTGTTGTGTTTTTAAAAAGATTTACTATAAATTGTTTTGGCTGGTTCTTTTAGGTTTGGAAATAGCCGAAAGCAATCTTACTTTGGACTATTTGGGGAAAATTTATTTTCCCTCCTCTGGCTTAAAAAGATTTCATTATGAAAGTGAAATTATAGACAGTGAATAAAGAAACTGTCAAAACTTTTTTCACCCCTAAGCTTGAGTGATAAAAAAAAAAATCATCTATTGCCATTTCTGGCAACTAGTCAGTTCTCCCCTGTTTCCTTGGGGGCACAGTGGCCTGCAGAGTGGAGCTTCAAACAGAATTTTCACTGTCTTCCAGATAATTTGAAAGGAAAAGACTTGGTGTCTAGTTTTAGGCAACTAGCATCTGGTAGACTCTCACAGAGAATTCTAAGGGATTTTGAAGAGAGGTAAAAAACTTTACTTTCTAGAGAATGCCATGAGTTGGTACAGATGTCTGTTATTTATTGCAAGGAAAGTGATACAATTGTAACTATGGCAAGAATTTTTCGTATGTACAGGGAAAAGTGTAAGAAGCAAAAGTAAGTCCAAATAATTTCCACCCATCTGTATATCTCCCTTCAACCCACCCAGACTCTGACAAAATATCCTGAAGGTTTCCACCACATCTACAGTTTTCCTGTGTATCACAGACCACTCCCAGGACACAGGGGAATAAGAAACCACGACAGACTCACCACTCTGACCCTGACTCCCTGTCGTGGGATCTCCTGACCAACTATTACTGAGAACATTTTATGTACAGTCAGGTATAGAGTCCTCTCACTTCCTGCATGGTTCTCGTGTTTTTTCTTTTTTTTTTTTTTCTTTTCTAATTCTGGCCCCTGGAGCAGTGTTGGACTAACGCCTTTGATGATCTTGAAGCCATACTAATGTGCTGATGTCAGTTCAGCAATCATGATGACCATGTAGAGACTGTTGCTGGCTGCAGGGAAGCTGCCAGCTCCTGCAGGCCTGAGCAGTTGATCATCTCATAAAATGCTCAGGCTTTGGACTTAGACAACCGAGGCTCCCCAGTTTACTAATTGGGAGACCTGAGATAAATACACTCTTCGGAGATAAATACTGTCTCCCACTATCAATAGAGTTCTTCACTGAATTCAGAACAATGTGCCCAGCAAAAACTTGACATTCACCAAACTCCTGGGCAGCAGAGTGTGACCATGTGGCAATTTGGACCACAACAGAAATGAACTTTGAGACTTTTGGGCAATGTTAACTAGAGGAAAAGGGAGGAGTGTCCTTAATTTCTACTTTATTCCCTTACTCTTGCCTGGAAATGTAAGTGTGACACTGAAACTCCAGCAGCCAGCTTGGGTCAAGAGCTGATTTTAGAAATTCAGTTCAGTTCAGTCACTCAGTTGTGTCCGACTCTTTGCGACCCCATGGACTGCAGCAGGCCAGGCTTCGCTGTCCATCACCAACTCCTAGAGCTTGCTCAGATTCATGTCTATTGAATCAGTGATGACATCAAGCCATCTTATCCTCTGTCATCTCCTTCTCTTCCTGCCTTCAATCTTTCCCAGCACAATGGTCTTTTACAAAGAGTCAGTTCTTCGCATCAGGGGGCCAAAGTATTGAAGCTTCAGCTTCAGCATCAATCCTTCCAATGAATATTCAGGATTGATTTCCTTTAGGATGGATTGATTGGATCTCCTTGTTGTTGAAAGGTTGTTGCTGAACCATAGAAGACACCGGGATACTTGGCCTCCGGAGGAGGAGAATTCAATCTGGGGCCAGAGATGAGGCTTGATCACTCAGAACTTTTGCATAATAGAGTTTTATTAAAGTATAAAAGGGATAGAGAGAGCTTCTGATATAGACATCAGAAGGGGGCAGAAAGAGTGCCCCCTCACTAGTGTCAGCAATGGAGTTATATATTTTTAATTAGTTATTACAATGAATCAAAAGAATGTCTGGAGGTTGTAAAGACTTTACTAGACCCACTCCCATAATTTACATTTTTAAGATAACAGGATTAGCCTGAAGGTTTTTTCCAGAAACTGTCCTCAAGTGGGATACATTATTGTTATATAATCTTCAGGAATGAAGAGGAAAAAAAAGTTTGTCCTTTCTTCCTCCTTGAGAATTCCAGACCCCTCTCTCCTTGGGGACCCCCGGACTTCTTATCAACCTGCCTGGGCATTGACTCTCTCATTGCCCAAGGGACTCTTAAGAGTCTTCACCAACACCACAGTTCAAAAAGATCAATTCTTTTGACACTCAGCTTTCTTTATAGTCCAACTCTCACATTCATACATGACACTGGAAAAATAATAGCTTTGACTAGACAGACCTTTTTTGGCAAAGTAATGTCTCTGGTTTTTAATATGCTGTCTAGGTTGGTCATAGCTTTTCTTCCAAGGAGCAAGCATCTTTTAATTTCATGGATTTTAGGAATGGAAAGTAGAGTGAAGTAAGCCAGAAAGATAAAGAACATTACAGCATACTAACACATATATATGGAACTCAGAAAGATGGTAACGATAACCCTATATGCAAAACAGACAAAGAGACACAGAAGTACAGAACAGACTTTTGAACTCTGTGGGAGAAGGTGAGGGTGGGATATTTCAAAAGAACAGCATGTATATTATCTATGGTGAAACAGATCGCCAGCCCAGGTGGGATGCATGAGACAAGTGCTCGGGCCTGGTGCACTGGGAAGACCCAGAGGAATCGGGTGGAGAGGGAGGTGGGAGGGGGGATCGGGATGGGGAATACGTGTAAATCTATGGCTGATTCGTATCAATGTATGACAAAACCCACTGAAATGTTGTGAAGTAATTAGCCTCCAACTAATAAAAAAAATAAAATAAAATAAAGAATAGCAAAAAAAAAAAAAAATCTGTTAAGTGAGAGGGAGCATGTGAACCCTTGACACTGTAAGAAAGGCCCATAGAAGAGACAAATCAAAGAAAGAGGTGAAGGTGAAAGGGAAAAAAGAAGAAAAAAAAAAGAAAGAAAGAAAAAAAAGAGGAAGCAGAATAGAAAGAAAAAGAGCACGGGGGGCCCATGATGTGCTCTGAACAGTGTATTTCCAGGCATCTTTTTATGGGAGGAAAATAAACTTCAAATTTATGTAAACTGTTGTCATTTTGATCTTACTTGTAATATACAGCCAAGTTAATCCTAACTGTGTGTGTGCTCAGTCATGTCTGACTCTGTGACCCCCTGGACTGCAGCCCGCTAGGCTCCTCTGTCCATGGGATTTCCCAGGCAAGAATACTGGGGTAGGTTGCCATTTCCTACTCCAGGGGATCTCCCTGATCCAGGGACTGAACCCACGTCTCCTTCATTATCAGGCAGGTTCGTATACCACCTCACCACCTGGGAAGCCAATCCTAACTAATATATTGCAATTTATTTATCTAGGAAACAAGGACAAAAGCTATACCTAAACCATAGGGTTATTGTAAGGATATAAGGAAATAATATGGATAAAGTATTTTTATCTTCATTAAAAGTTAGATATTATCACTAATAAAAGCTTAGTTTTCACTTTAAGTTAGATATTATAACCTGAATGAAAGCTTGAATTCTGAGTCCAATCTTAAAATGGAATTGCATATGTAAAACATGGTCTAGCCACAAAAATAATTAGAAGCAATTTACATTTTAATTGGAGTTACTAAAAAATATCAAAGTGTATCCAATTTGAGATTCAGACACTTTACTTTAAATGGGGAAGATTCCTTTTATTTTTGGTTAGTTCTTTTGAAAAAAAATGTCAGACTTACAAAAATTTGCTGGAATAGTACAAAAAACTTCTATAACTTCTTCACCCAGATTTCCTAAATATTAACATGCTATTGCATTTCCATAGTCACTCACTTATATGCCCATTATCATAAGTTTTTTTTTGTGTGTGTGTGTGTGTATTTGTTTCCCAAACAAGGAAATAACTAGCAGGAGAGAGGGATGTGCTCAGTTGTTTCTGACTCTTTGTGACCCCATGGACAGTAGCCTGCCAGGCTCCTCTGTCCATGGAAATTTTCAGAAAGAATCCTGGAGTGGGTTGCCAACTTCCTTCTCCATGGGGTTTTCCTATCCCAGGGATCGAACTCACGTCTCCTGCAGCTCCTACATTGCAGCTGGATTCTTTATCTACTGAGCCATTGGTGAAGCCCAAAATAACTAGCATACAATACTCCAAACCAGAAAATCTACACTCCTGATACTATACTACCATCCTTCCATGGGGCCATTCAGCAACTGCCTCAATAATATTGTATTTTCTTCTATTCCAAGATCTTCTCCAGAAATACTTGTGCATTTAGTTATCATGTGGCTTTAGATACTTCAGTCTGCATCACTTTCTGTCTTTCCCTTTCCTTGATACTTTTAAAGAATATAGATTTTTGATTTTATATCTTCATTTTCTGGTCATGCTATTTCTCATGACCAGACTCAGATCATTCTTTCTTGGCAGGAAATCATGGAAGTGATGCTTTTCTCTTCCTAGGGCATCAAAAACAGGAGGCATAACTATCAGATCCATCTCCAGGGATCTTAACTGTGGTCACCTCATTAGTGTATTTATTCTTGTCAACCCTCTCCAAATTAAATTCTTAACTTTGCTCTTACAAATGAACTATTAATACATTATAGGGAAGTATCATGAGATTATGCCAACATTCTCTGCCTCATCAAACCTCCACCCATTAGTTTTAGCATACTCTAAAGACTCCTATCTGAATCAACCTGGACTGTGATATTTGCCAAGCGGTGATTCTCTAACTACATCATTCCTTTTACATTTATTCATTGGCATTCATGCTAAGGAAGAGCTTTCTCTTCCTCACCCCTGCCTGTATTGATTTATATATTTATACCTTTTAGATCCTTATTTGGACTTTTATGTTCTTTTGGTATGTTCCCATCATTTATCGAACATTTCCTGATTTTCTGGAAAAACTACATGCTGCAGGGCTTATTTTATGCTTTTCTTATCCCAGTCCTGGAAAAAAAAAATTCTGAAAGGAGCCCTAGTCCTTCTTAGTGGAGGTAGAGATATAGAAGTTAAGCTTTAGGTACTTCATGTACTCACTGTATTTTATGTGGGGATGCCACTGTTTCTATGCCCTCTCAGTGGACAGCATTAAGAAATATATGCATATATATGTACATTTAATGTACATATATATGCATACATATTATGTAAATACTTCCCCTCATTCATCTTTATTTCTATGTTTATGCATGTATATGTCACAGACACACATCTATGTGTATATCACTGTCCTCAATATATTGAATTATTTGTTCAGTTTTGCTTACTTACTCAATGTAATCAGTCCCCCAACCACAATGGCCATTTCCTCAACCATCTCTGCTCCTCCCTGTCATAGTCTGTTTCCTTGATTGCCTTACTGGCCTGTGCCTCAGAGAAGAGAATGAAAGAGAAGGAAAAACAGAGAGAGAAGAAGAAGCAAACAATAAAATATCTTTCCCCTCATTCCTCTCTCTCATGGTGCTTTTCACACTGACCCTGTCACAGAGCAGGGACGTCTCAACTCAAAATACGTACTCATTAATATGAATTTTCTTGCACATGTTGCAAACTTCCGAACATTCAAAAGTGAAGCTTAATCTCTATATGCACCCGTCTCCATCCTCCATGATCCCTCAAATCTTCTGCATTTTAGATCAAACATAGTAGCTATAAACAACTGAGCAAGACTTCATTTTTTATTAAAATATATAGAAAATAACGTAGCACTGGAGAAACTTGACCTTGCCTGCAAAACTCTAACTGTCAGTGAGAATTAAATATATGAAGGTAAAGGCAGGCTTTCACATTTGTATATCAGATAAAGTCATAGGGTGTGTGTGTGTGTGTGTGTGTGTGTGTGTGTATGCTTGTTCAGTTTTTCTTCTATCTGCAACTTCTACCATCTGATATTTTGAAAAAAATAATCAGTGCTGAAGAAATTATATAGTCAAGAAAAGGCTGTGTGTTGCATTATTTAACCTAGAATAGGTATATCCTTTTCTTGACAATGAAAAGTTCCCCTCTTTCATTGTGCAAATTCTTTCCCTAAATTTTGACCCACAGTAAGCTTTGTGTAGAAACTGTTAACCTGTAATTTTTCATTTTCACTAGGCACACAACTCCACTACATTTCCCAGCCTCCCATGCAGTTACAGAGGCCAAAGCAACCTGAGTGAAGCAGAGGTCCTCTGATCTTCTCCAGGCTGAGCCCATAAAAGCATTGGTACAATGCTCCTGTTCTTCTTCCCTCATACTCTGGCCAGATACACAGCATCAGTAGAGGACTCCAAGCCTGATGCCAGGGCCACTAGAGGAAAAGAATCTGTTTCTGCTTGGAGTGAAGCCCTTCATCCTTCACAGCCCCCAACCTGCACAGGACAGCAAGGTGTGTAGGTAACACAACACATCTTGGTGATTGAGATCTGGCATTTTTTATTATAATTCTCAGTCTACTCTGGTTAACAAAATCTCTAAGACAGAATGCAGTATGGCTTCCTACTAGGGAATAAATCAGAAACAATATTCACCGATGGATAGATAGCATCTACTGCCCCTCAGGGGCAGTAGATAGCAAAGGTTGGATGACTGAGCAAGATGTTTTATTTCACTTTACCATGAAAGTTTTCTACAGTTTTAGTGAGTAATGTTATAATACTATTTAAGGCTCTTGAGTTTCAGTTCCAAGCAAGGTGCTCAGTTCCATGTGAAGCACTCTAATGCGACCAACTTGAATGGCTCGTCTGGAGGTTGTGAAACATGACCCTAGTGGAAAGTGGTGAGTGTAAACAGTGGTGGTCCCTTACATGAGCCAGCATACTATTCATAGAGATGTTTCAGATCTGGTCAAGTATTGACACAATATTACTGTAACACATATTTTCTTTCTCATTTTCTTTTTCATTTTCATTTTCTTTTTCACATTCATTGTGTGAAAGTTGCTCAGTCATGTCCAACTTTGCAACCCCATGGACTATACACTCCATGGAATTCTCCAAGCCAGACTACTGAAGTGGGTAGCCTTTCCTTCTCCAGGGGATCTTCCTGGATCCAATCAACCCAAGAATTGAACCCAGGTCTCCCACATTGCAGGTGGATTCTTTCCCAACTGAGCCACCAGGGAAGCCCGAGAGTACTAGAGTAGGTAGCCTATCCCTTCTCCGGAGAATCTTCCCGACCAATGAATTGAACTGGGGTCTTCTGCATTGCAGGCAGATTCTTTACCGACTGAGCTATCAGGGAAGCCCTCACAATGCATCTTTGAGTTGCATAAGGGTTGATAGTCTTTCCTTTGTGTCTTTAACTAGAAAGAATGATTAAATAGTAGGGAAGACTAAACTCAAAATCACTAAGGCATGTCCGTTCTTCAGAGAGAGCTTCTAGACATGAGAGGTGGATTTATTTGCACTTGCACTACTGTCCAAGAAATGAGAAGAATGACCAAGACATCAACTCTCTAGATGCATGAATCCTTTGTGTTGCTCTGCTCTGTTGGGATGTTCCTCCTTGCTTTTTAATCCTGGGTCCTGTTTTTCCTTGGAGTGGGCCTGGGGACATTCTTTACAGACGGCCCTTGACACTGGAAATTCTTCCTTTTGGTTGATCAAAGCTGGTACGGTCTGACCCCACCCCAGGAAGTGGTGGCAGACACATCTGTTCAGTCTGGCTTTCTGCCAACAGGGGATTTACTCGGGTGAGTGGGGGAGAGGGGACTTTTATGTCAGGAGGGGATTTATTGTTGGCTGATGGGGTGTGGTGAGTGTGAAGGGTGGGAACCACTTCAGCTCCTTGGCTGGACTGTCTGACTTTTTGTGCAGCAGGGTTTAATCTTTGTATGTGGGTTCCAAGACTTTTGTGAAGGGCAAGTTGCTGAATCGGTGAACTTTAATGGTAAACTGAAAAACTGAGGGGAGTGACGTATATATAGATTTGTGAAAAACAAGAAGATCAAAGTGAAAGCTTGCTGACTACATACAGTAAGATACTGTTTAGCATCAGACAATTGAAGATGCAATTCTGAATTCTGATAGTCCTCACTATTTAGCTAGTGCTGCCTCACAGACCAGGGGAAAGAAGGGAAATAGGGCCCAGACCACTCTGTGTTCTGAAATTCTGGCTTTCACTACAGGAAAGCTACCAGACTCTTCACATCTCTTTGTCATCTTATCAACAATCATAGTAGCACTAGAATTTTATGTTGAATCGTGAAAAACCTTTTCTATTTTGTGAAATGATTACATGATAAGGGAGGGGAGACATGGCATTATATTATACTGTTCCTGGACCATTTAATGCCTTGAGGACTAAGGTTGCCTGAGAAAACAATACTAGAATATGGTCCTGACCACAGCATTGTGTCAGTGATTCACTACAGGAATAGGAAATAAATACTGTGGGGTCTGAGCTTGATTTTAGAAGTTGAGAGAAAGTCAGTATTTTGTACTCTAAGAAGCCGTTTTCTTTTCTTATCTCTATATTGTTTTTTAAGATGCCAAGGCCAGAGAGTTTGCCTAGATCAGAACCATCTGCCCCATCACTGATTTTATCTAGCTTGTATGTCAACTGTTCAGTCATATGATGATGTTTATACAAAAGAAATATAAGTTATGATCCCTGATCTCCATACAGCAGAAGTTCCTTTTTGAAGTCTAGGTCTAAGAACTCAAGCAGGGCTGTAGTCAATATGTAAATTAGAAAAGGATACACTCTTTGGCACACAAAATCATGATTGCATGCTTTAGTGAGTGGGGTGTGGACTGCATTTCAGCCCTCTTTGGCCCTTTGTCTTTGCCCCACACTTCTTTATGTGCTTTGGATTCCATCATATCTTATGGATATGAAATATCATATCTTATGCAGCTCTAGGATACATCTGTTGGGAATCTTGGTTGTAAAAGGGATCACAAATAAACCTTCTGGTAAATAAATCAACTTAAGGAAAGAGACATTAGAAGCAGAAAACTTGAATCCAAGAGGCATGCATCCTAGCAGATTAGTCTGGGATATTCCACAGGTAGCATGGCATCTGTCCCTAGACTATTTGCTACTGAAAGAATGGTTTCAAGAAAAAAATTTCAGTTGGGAGGACACTGTGAAAACAAGGAAGCCCTTCTTGGGCTCCATATTAGAACATAGTACAGAGCTAGAGGACAGAGGGGAGTGTGTGGTAGCTTTAGCATTGGGGTGGCCTTGGAAAGTTTGGTTTATCAACTCAAGCAGTGTCAGTACAGACCAGCTACAGAAGTTGGAGTTTGGAGCCATTCAGAGTGGCTAAGTGACAACTTCTCCCAAGTTAAAATCAGTGAAGGAGAATGGATAGTATGAATTCCATATATCAGCATACAAGTACTCACTGGAGAGTTCTAGAAATACCTGGGAGAGGGGGAGATATTTAAAAAAGGGCTGAAGTTTCTGAAATTGTGAGCTGAGGATGAGTCATAAGAATATTATTTGTTGCCATTATTGTGACACTGTTATTAGTGTCAGGTATTATTGTTCATCAGGAGGTCAGGTGGGAAACCAGAATAGCACACATGTATCTGAAAGAGATGGGAATACCAGACTACCTGGCATGCCTCTTGAGAAGCCTATATGCAGATCAGGAAGCAAGAGTTACAACTGGACATGGAACAACAGACTGGTTCCAAATAGGAAAAGGAGTACATCAAGGCTCTATATTGTCACCCTACTTATTTAACTTATATACAGAGTACATCATGAGAAAGGCTGAGCTGGAAGAAGCACAAGCAGGAATCAAGGTTGCCAGGAGAAATATCAATAACCTCAGATATGCAGGTGACACCACCCTTATGGCAGAAAGTGAAGAGGAATGAAAAAGCCTGTTGATGAAAGTGAAAGAGGAGAGTGAAAAAGTTGGCTTAAAGCTCAACATTCAGAAAACTAAGATCATGGCATCTGGTCCCATCACTTCATGGGAAATAGATGGGGAAACAGTGGAAACAATGGCTGACTTTATTTTTTTGGGCTCCGAAATCACTGCAGATGGTGATTACAGCCATGAAATTAAAAGACGCTTACTCCTTGGAAGGAAAGTGATGACCAACCTAGATAGCATATTAAAAAGCAGAGACATTACTTTGCCAACAAAGGTCTGTCTGGTCAAGGCTATGGTTTTTCCAGTGGTCATGTATGGATGTGAGAGTTGGACTGTGAAGAAAGCTGAGCGCCGAAGAATTGATGCTTTTGAACTGTGGTGTTGGAGAAGACTCTTGAAAGGAGATCAGTCCTGGGTGTTCATTGGAAGGACTGATGCTGAAGCTGAAACTCCAATACTTTGGCCACCTCATGCAAAGAGTTGACTCATTGGAAAAGACCCTGATGCTGGGAGGGATTGGGGGCAGGAGGAGAAGGGGATGACAGAGGATGAGAAGGCTGGATGGCATCACCAACTTCATGGACATGAGTTTAAATAAACTCCAGGAGTTGGTGATGGACAGGGAGGCCTGGCATGCTGCGATTCATGGGGTCGTAGGGTTGGACATGACTGAGCGACTGAATTGAACTGAACTGATGCGAAAGTATGAAGTAACCATGCATGCCACTCTAGGGTAACTTCCTTACAAAAGGGTGTGAAATACAAGATGGTGGATGGTTCCAAGAGGCAAATCAGTGTAATTTGTATATATTCCTCTTGAATTAAGTTTCACTAGTTTGGTTTGATAGAGTGAGCAATTTATAGTAATTAATGAGTGGAGGTTCCTGGTCAATGCTCTTATATTTTCATTTCAGTAAAGGGAGAGAAAAGAGGAGGAGAGGGGATGAAAAGGTTGGAGAGGGGAGGGAGGAGACATCTTGTGACACTTGTACAGTGGAAGACATGTGAAGGGAATCTCCCTAAAGTGAGAACCAGGACTTCTGGGTTCTATACCTTATTCTGCTCCAGCTAGGAAAGTGGTAGTGGGAAAATCATTGATCTTCTCTGAGCTTGGATTTTCTCATCTGCAAAATAAATGAATTGAGCTGATTGATGTAGATTTCCTTCCTGAGTCTGATGCTCATGTTTGTCTTTGAATAAAACTTTGCCTACAAACCCAGTGAGCAGTTTGTGGCTTATTTTAGTAGGATAGAACTGCAACCAAATCATGATGTAGGAGAGTCAGCTTTTTGACTAGAGCATTTTGGTCCATGGCTAATTCAAACCAAGGCTCTACAAGTCCACATGAACCAATGTTTTTCTGCACTGCTGAGTATACATGTTTTGCTACATCTTTGTCTGTTTTTTTTTTCCTCTGTTGCTTCCTCTGTGTCAGGTTCCTATTTCCTCTGGGTCTCTGTATACATTTGTAGGACTTCTCCTAACCCTCTCAGACTGGTTGGGCATTTAGTCAGGGCTTTTGCACACCCTGACAAAATAAGCTTGATTATTTACACCCTGTTTATTTTCCCTTCTCAGACATCAGGTATTGTCTGCATTACAGTACCCACAGAAAAGTAAGATATCCCCAATTAAGGCTGTAGTATCTCTGCTGCTAAATTTGGTGGATTTGAAGTCAGACCAACCAGAGGTACCCATCAAGCAACAGCATTTGATGTCTTCAAGAGTTTTCAAGTTCTCTGCCACAGTAATTCAGAAGACATTTCAAATAAACAATCTTATGAGAAAGAGAAGAGGTGAGGGGAGTGAAAGGAGGAGAGATAGAGACAGAAGAGGCAAAACTGTAAGGGAAGGAACCTGAAGAAATGGTGCCTTACCACATTTCTTTTCATCACATATATTGGACTGGCCAAAAATTTCATTTGGGTTTTTCCGAATGTTACAGAAAAACTTTTTGGCCAACCCAATAATATTAGAATTTTGTCCTTTTAAGATATATTCATTTTTGGATCAAACTACAATTTCCACATTAAAGAATTAATTTTAGGTTGATTCTAGCTCCTGATATTTTGGCTAGAGTTCACAATGTATCAGGTTCTTCCTGACCTGGGGAATTTCACAGTTTTCTCAGAATCATTTTCTCAAAGCAGAATCCTGGTAGTTTGTCTCTCTGACTCAGGAGTACTCACTGGCTCCTTAAGCCAGTGTACATTTGTAGTTTTGACACAAGCTGATTTTCTTTTGTCTGTTTCCATTGCTTTTCTATAGTAGCTAAAACCTCTCATATATTTAAAGACAGTCTTTCAGTTCAGTTCAGTTCAGTTGCTCAGTCGTGGCTGACTCTTTGTTACCCCATGAATCACAGCATGCCAGGCCTCCCTGTCCATCACCAACTCCTGGAGTTTACTCAAACTCAAGTCCATCGAGTCGGTGATGCCATCCAGCCATCTCATCCTCTGTTGTCCCCTTCTCCTGCCCCCAATCCCTCCCAGCATCAGGGTCTTTTCCAACGAGTCAACTCTTTGCATGAGGTGGCCAAAGGATTGGAGTTTCAGCTTCAGCATCAGTCCTTCCAATGATCACCCAGTCTTACATATCTGTATTCGTGAAAATGTTACAACTACTATTCCTATAGCTAAAATTTCATTTTAATTCCTTATTGAAACAATGTTGAATTTTGAGTCCACATATTCCTAAATGGCTGAAATTTCCACAAATACTCTCATGATCTCTGTATGAATAAATGAGGTGACTTCTATTGGTCTCATTTGAAAGTTGATGCAGAAAAAAAAAAACATATAGATTATATAATTTGAGGATCTATTGACCAACACCTGTATCAAAGAGAGAAGGAGGAAAATATGATTAAATGAAGCAAAGTAACTTCTGTCTTATATTATTGAAAGTATTAGTGACAGTAAGGTAGTAAAATCCTGTGTTCAGTAATAATTATGGAAGTTGCTTTCCTAGACATCTTTTGTGTTGTGATAATTAAAGTTACATATAAAACTGTGCAGAAAGTATGAGAGGTGGGTTTGATCCAGGGTCAATAAGATCCCCTGGAGGAGGGCATGGCAACCCACTCCAGTATTCTTGCCTGGAGAATCCCATGGATGGAAGAGCCTGGTGAGCTACGAGTCCACAGGGTCTCAAGGAGTTGGACATGAATGAAGCGACTTAGCACACACACACACACACACACACACACACACACACACATTACACTTTTAGAGATGATTTGGTTCTGAAAGGGCTAAAGGGAGAAATTTCATCAAATCACCAAAGTATATAAATATAAGCAAAAATGCCAGAAACAAGTGAATACTGATGATGGTTTCCTGCTTCCATGGAAAATTAGGAATGAGAAAGTAAAAGAAAAAGATGAAACAAAAGTGTTAGTACCTTTTATATGACAGTCTTGTGCTTGGCAACACAATGGAATATTACTAAGGCATAAAAAGATAAAAATAATGTCGTTTTCAGCAACATGGATGGACCTAGAGATTACCATACTAAGTGAAGTAAGTCAGAGAAAGACAAATGCCATACAATAATGCTTACAGGTAGAATCTAAAATGATACAAATAAACTCATATACAAAACAGAAACAGACTCACAAAGAAAACACACTTATGGTTACCAAAGAGAAATGAGAGGAGGGATAAATTAGAACTTTGGGATTAAAATATATACACTACTATATATGAAATAGATAACCAACAACCTACTGGGAACTATAATCAATATATTTCAATAACCTTTAATGGAAAAGAATCTAAAAAGTATATATATAGATACATATATATATATGTATCTATGTATATATCATTTTGCAGTACACCTGAGACTAACATAACTTGTAAGTCAACTATATTTCAATGAAAACTAAAAAAAATGTTTATAAAAAATTTCTTACCCAAACCCCTCTAAGGGAATTTCCATTGTTCTTATTTTACGATGAGGAAATACACTGGGAGACGTAAAGTAATTGTTCTAAAATCACTTAGCTAGCAAATGGCACAGCTAGAATTTTAGCTGGGCTCAGACTCACTTCAGAGATTCTGTTTTTTCTACTTTGATTTCTTGTGATTAGTTTTATGGTTCCAAATAGGAAAAGGAGTATGTCAAGGCTGTATATTGTCACCCTGCTTATTTAGCTTATTTGCAGAGTACATCATGAGATACGCTGGGCTGGAAGAAGCACAAGCCGGAATCAAGGTTGCCAGGAGAAATACCAATAACCTCAGATGTGCACATGACACCACCCTTATGGCAGAAAGTGAAGAGGAACTAAAGAGCCTCTTGATGAAAGTGAAAGAGGAGAGTGAAAAAGTTGGCTTAAAGCTCAACATTCAGAAAACTAAGATCATGGCATCTGGTCCCATCACTTCATGGGAAATAGATGGGGAAACAGTGGAAACAATGGCTGACTTTATTTTTCTGGGTTTCAAAATCACTGCAGATGCTGATTGCAGCCATGAAATTAAAAGACACTTACTCCTTGGAAGGAAAGTGATGACCAACCTAGATAGCATATTAAAAAGCAGAGACATTACTTTGCCAACAAAGGTCCGTCTAGTCAAGGTTATGGTTTTTCCAGTGGTCATGTATGGATGTGAGAGTTGGACTGTGAAGAAAGCCGAGTGCCAAAAAATTGATGCTTCTAAACTATGGTGTTGGAGAAGACTCTTGAGAGTCCCTTGGACTGCAAGGAGATCCAACCAGGCCATCCTGAAGGAGATAAGTCCTGGGTGTTCATTGGAAGGACTGATGCTGAGGCTGAAACTCCAACAGTTTGGCCACCTCATGCAAAGAGTTGACTCATTGGAAAAGACCCTGATGCTTGGAGGGATTGGGGGCAGGAGGAGAAGGTGACAACAGAGGATGAGATGGCTGGATGGCAACACCAACTCGATGGGCATGGGTTTGGATAAACTCCGGGAGTTGGTGATAAACAGGGAGGCCTGGCATGCTGCGATTCACGGGTCACAAAGAGTCAGACACGACTGAGCAACTGAACTGAACTGAACCTGCACAATTCCCCGTAATATGGTAGTTTCCAATCTGAAATCATGTTAGCATTGAATATTGAACAATGGTCCAATTTCAACATGGCATTGCCATTCTTGATGCGCACACATTATTCAAAATAAAGAATGCTCTTTTTCATTTTGACTAAGGCATTATAGTTCAGTTTCTTCCTACTTAGTTCTGACCGTCTGATTATTTCTGTTCCACTCTCCTATGAATGGGAAAGCCCAATACATACTTACCTAAATACTTTATCTGAAAAGCCAATGAACCACTCTCCTTGGCCATAAATGTATTGCTAGCCATTGTTCAACTTTAACCTTTGGAAATACATTCCTTAGATATTAGAGTCTCTCATAATTTAAATTTTCAATATCATCAAGGATTTGTGAAATTCTGAAGGTAGAATTAATGTTGAACCAACTGAAAATATTTGCTGGAGGAGGGCATGGCAACCCACTCCAGCATTCTTGCCTGAAGAACTCCATGGACAGAGTAGCCTGGTGGGCTACAGTCCATAGGGTTGCAAAGAGTTGGACACAGCTGAGATAACTTGGCATGAAACTGAAAATATGAAATAGGCTATTCTGTCTCATGCTCTGGAAGTTGAGAAGTAGCTACAGCAAACATAAGGATAGAGTATTAAATTTCCAAAGAATAAGCTATTACTGTTGAAAACAGTGTATGCTTGAGATGCCACATGAAAATCCAGGACAACGGCTTTCTTGATAGCTGTGAAAAGTTAAAGCAAGTCATCAATCAGACAGATCTCCTGTTTCTCTGATGCCTTTCAGGAAAGTTTATCTCTTACTACAGCCACAAAAGCCATAAAACCAAATGTCAGAGACAGAACAAACACCACAATCTTTACCATCAAGAATCCCTCTAGAAGGATATGATTTCTTATGACTGCTGAATTGCTAAGCCAGAGGTGACCCAAATTTTACATATCTTAAATTTTATGTATCTTAAGACATATAAAATATATGCTATATACATATATGTATATAGCATATAATTTACATCTTAAAGAAACATCTTTGGAGAAAAATTTGGGAAATATACACATGAAATATTGATGCTTATCTGTGGTGAGTAATCAGGTTAAGCCTATTGGTAGAATGGATTGAGATAATTAATAGGTGGATGTGTCACAATGAGTAAATGAATCCATTATAATACATTATGTCACAATCCTATCTTTGCTACCATCATTTTAAAATAAAAATAACATTTAACAAGTTCTGTGCCACAAAGTTGAAAATAGAATGTTATAGAGTTGTCATTATTTCTTTTCTGGGAAGGATTGTGACTGATAAGATAACTATTGCCTAAACTATTTTAGTATGTGGAATTGGCACAGATAAATTCTCTGCTCTATGTACTAATTACTGTAATTTGATCATTATAATGATTATAATTTCATATTCACTTTATATGAGATATTCTCTTAACACTGCCTGTCATATCATAGTAAATTTGCTTGTAAGATTCTTTGGGGGGAACCTATTATATCTTATCAACAATTTCTTTAGTAGCTTAATTAGGATATGTCTTCAAGATATTTGTAACACCTCTGGTAAAGCCTGTTTTCTAAATGAGAATGTTATCTCTCTAAGAGCTGTGTTGAGATACTGTTTTCAATAGCTGCATTTCTAACATTTTTTGTAAGAAAAAATATTTTTAAAAAAATCCTCTAAAATACCATCAAGGAGGTGTGTGCCTGCTAAACTGCTTTAGTTGTGTCTGACTCTGAGACCCTATGGACTGTAGCCCTGCAGGCTCCTCTGTCCATGGGATTCTTCAAGCAAGAATACTGGAGTAGGTTGCCATGTGCTCCTCCAGGGGATCTTCCCTACCCAAGAATTGAACTTTTGTCTCCAGCACTGCCTGCATTGGCAGGTGGGTTCTTTGCCACTAGCGCCACCTGGGAAGCCCATCAATGAGGTACATATTAAATTAATAATAATATATTCATACAATAAAGTATCACACATTTACTCCCCAAAATAAGAAAATTTTCTATGAACTAATTCAGAAAGGTTTCCGAGGTATATTATGGAATGAAAATTGCAAGCTACAGAATAGCACATACAGAATGTTATTCATATAAAATAGAATATGTACAAAAATCTACCCCTATTTTCTTGCATTTTCATAAGAGAAAACTCTGGTAGGATAGATAAGAACATAATGAATGGATTCCTCAATGTCAGGAGAGGCATATATGTGGTAACTGGGTGAGTGGAAGATGGAATTAAAGATAAACTTTAACTGTATTCTTTTCTTTAGAATCTCTATTGATGGCTCTTGATGCCATGAAAAGCTTTTGATATTCATATGACCCACTGTACCTTGCTTTCTTTTATTAATATTTATTTTGAATTTTTAGTCATACATAGAAAAGCCTTTAACTTTTTCATTTTATCACATACATAATTTTTATAATTAAACATTCAATTAATTTGTGATTTATTATGGGACAGATTATGAGAAATAATGGTTATCCAGCTGCCTCAAGAGTACTGAATAAATTGACACTTGGCTATTGATTAACAATGTCATCTTGGGAACTCCCTGGTGGACTAGGGGATAGGATTCTGGACTTTCACTGCAGTGGCCCAGCTTCAATCCCTAATCAGGGAACTGAGATCCTGAAAGCCTCCTGGTACATCTTCTTCACATATGAAATTCCCCCAATATTTTTTAACTTTCTATTTTGCTGCCTTGGTCTGTCTTTGTATATGCCCCATGTTTTAACTACTAAGACTCTAGGCTTTAAAATTAATGGGTCTAGACTGCCCTTATTATTCTTTTCTTCCTGAGATTTGCTAGCTTTTTAAAAACTTTTTTTTTCAAAATGGTGAATCATTAACAGTCCACGGGGTCACAAAGGGTTGGACACTACTGAGTAACTAAGCAGACATAGGCTTAGTTCACCAGCTCCTCTGTGCATGGGATTTCCCAAGCAAGAATACTGGAGTGTGTTGCCATTTCTTTCTGCAGGGTATCTTCCTGACCTAGGGATCAAACTTGTATCCCCTGTATTGGCATGCAGACACTTTGTCACTGAGTCACTAAGGAAGCCCTCAACATGACCTTTAAGTTAGAGATTTTTCTTGACCATTATTTTTAAGGAATGAAAAATGATTTTGCCTGTCATTAAAACAATATTCAGTATATTAGTCTGGAGTTATACTCGAGGAGCAGCTTACAAAGGGTCATAATTCCTCTAAAGTATGCTAAGGGAAGATACACAGACAAAATAGAGACTGATTTGACACTTATTAGTTAATTCCTCTTTTCCCCAAGGCAGGTTTATTGGAAATGGTTGGAGCAAAATATGTGATTTACATCCCATCCCCAAACCTAATATGCTTAAGTTAAATTCTTTTTTTTTTTTTCACTTTACAACATTTACTTTATTTTCTAGAAGAGTAGATGGGTAGTGGTTGTATAATAGTGTTAGTAATTTCTTTTTCTTTTTAATGTTATTTTAAAAATAATTTTTATTGGAGTATATTGAGTATAGCACTTTAAAAGATAGTGCTGTTAAAGTGCTGTACTCAATAGGCCAGAAAATTTGGAAAACTCAGCAGTGGCTACAGGACTGGAAAAGGTCAGTTTTCATTCCAATCCCAAAAAAAGTCAATGCCAAAGAATGTGCAAACTACCATACAGTTGCACTCATCTCACACGCTAGCAAAGTAATGCTCAAAATTCTCCAACTGAGGCTTCAACAGTACATGAACCAAGAACTTCCAGATGTTCAAGCTGGATTTAGAAATTGCAGAGGAACCAGAGATCAAATTGCTGACATCCATTGGAATATTGAAAAAGCAAAAGAGTTCCAGAAAAACATCTACTTCTGTTTCATTGACTATGCCAAAGCCTTTGACTGTGTGGATCACAACAAACTGTGGAAAATTCTTAAAGAGATGGGGATACCAGACCACTTTACCTGCCTCTTGAGAAATCTGTGTGCAGGTCAAGAAGCAACAGTTAGAACTGGACATGGAACAACAGACTGGTTCCAAACTGGGAAGGGAGTACCTCAAGGCTGTATATTGTCACCCTGTTTGGTTAACTTATAAGCAGTGTACATCATGTGAAATGCTGGACTGGATGAAGTACAAGCTGGAATCAAGATTGCTGGGAGAAATATCAATAAATATCTGCATCTCAGATATGCAGATGACACCACAATTATGGCAGAAAGTGAAGAGTGACTGAAGAGCCTCTTGATGAAAGTGAAAGAGGAGAGTGAAAAAGCTGGATTAAAACTCAGCATTTAAAAAGCTAAGATCATGGCATCTGGTCCCATCAATTCACGACAAATAGATGAGAAACAATGGAAACAGTGACAGATTTTATTTTCTTGAGCTTCAAAATCACTGCAGATGGTTACTGCAGCCATGAAATTAAAAGACGCTTGCTCTTTGGAAGAAAATCTATGACCAACCTAGACAGCACATTAAAAAGCAGAGACATTACTTTGCCAACAAAGGTTTGTCTAGTCAAAGCTATGGTTTTTCCAGGAGTCATGTATGGATGTGAGAGTTGAATCATAAAGAAGGCTGAGAGCCAAAGAATTGATTCTTTTGAAGTGTGGTGTTGAAGAAGAATCTTGAGAGTTTCTTGTACTGCAAGGAGATCCTACCAGTCAATCCTAAAGGAAATCAGTCCTGAATATTCACTGGAAGGACTGATGCTGAAGCTGAAACTCCAATGCTTGGGCCACCTGGTGCAAAGAACTGACTCACTGGAAAAGACCCTGATGCAAGGAAAGACTGAAGGCATGAAAAGAAAGGGATGACAGAGGATGAGATAGTTGGATGGCATCACTGACTTGATGGACATAAGTTTGAGCAAGTTCCGGGAGTTGGTGATGGATAGGGAAGCCTAAGAATTCCATAGGGTTGCAAAGAGTCGAACACAACTGAGCAACAGTACTGAACTGAATTGATTGGAGGATAGCTGATTCACAATGTTGTGTTAGTTTCAGGCATACAGCAAAGTGAATTAGTTATATGTATACATATATCTGGAGAAGGAAATGGCAACCCACTCTAGTATTCTTGCCTGGAGAATACCAGGGACAGAGGAGTCTGGTGGGCTGCCATCTATGGGGTTGCACAGAGTTGGACTTGACAGAAGTAAAGAAATCCAGCCTGGAAAGGAAGAAGTAAAATTCACTGTTTGCAGATGACATGATACTATACATAGAAAATCCTAAAGATGCCACCAGAAAACTCTAGATCTCATCAATGAATTTGGTAAAGTTGCAGGATACAAAATATAATACACAGAAATCTCCTGCATTCCTATACACTAACAATTAAAGATCAGAAAGAGAAATTAAGGAAATAATCCCACTTACCATCACAACAAAAAGAATAAAATAACTAGGAATAAACCTACCTAAGCAGGCAAAAGACCTGTACCCAAAAACTTTTATATGAGTTACTGAAAAAGGAAATCAAAGATGACACAAACAGATGGAGAGATATATCATGGACTTGGACTGGGAAAATCAATATTGTGAAAATAACTATACTACCCAAAGCAATCTACAGATTCAATGCAATCCCTATCAAATTACCAATGGCGTTTTTCACAGAACTAGAACAAAACATTTTACAATTTGTATTGATACACAAAAGACCCCAAATAGCCAAAGCCATTTTGAGAAAGAATAACGGAGCTTGAAGAATCAGGCTCCATGACTTCAGACTATACTACAAAGCTACAGTAATTAAGTTCAATTCTCATGTTTGAACATATCCATCATGGTGGGTGTAAGAATGTTCTTTAACTATGGTAGCAAGATTTCCTGATGTGATGAATGAGGATATTTATTTTTATATATTTGTCTAAAACTTCAATAGCCAACTCAGGGCTAAATTTGGTCCCAGTATGAAGCAAAAAATATTTTACAACTAAATGGAACAAGTAACAACTAACAGTTGTTAAGTATAGAGATTCTTCATTTAAGAAATATTAATCAGTACTTTTGAAAAACCAAGGTTGGAGTTACCAGTTGCAAGATGAGATTTCCACAATCAAAACTCACAAATGTTAGACACAAACCTTTAACATATGTGAAAGATGAGGAAGTTCATTACAGAATGAAAGGCACATACATGAATAATAAAGGAAATGCTCAAAGACTACCAAAGTTAAACAGGACACTGTATAGCACTGATACAGACAAATTAAAAATATATCACACACGTACACACAAACATCTCAAGATGGTTGCCTTGCAAGTCAGTACTCACTTGATTTAAACTAAAGTGTCCTCTCAGCCCCCAGGGGCCACAAAGTCTCACGCTCTGGTCTGAAGAGCCCTTGACCCAAGTTTGATCCCTGGGTTGGGAAGATCCCATGGAGAAGGAAATGACAAACCACTCCAGTATTCTTGCCTGAAAAATCTCTTGGACAGAGGAGCCTGGTGGGCTACAGTCCATGGGGTTGCAAAGAGCCTGACATGGCTGAGCAACTAACACTACCTTTTAAGAATTGACTTACTTCAAATCTCTTGAAGCTCATTTTTGAACAAAAATCAAGATAATTAAATCTGCCAGAAAGCAAGTTTTGAGTTCTAAACAAAGTGTATGTAAAACTTCCCAGTTTTGAGTTCTAACAAGCCAGCCCAATCCACGTCTTTTGTAGATTATGAAGAAAAAAAAAATTGTCATCAGAGAAAGCTAATGAAAGTCGGCTGCTTCTTCTAACACCCACATTTAGCTGAGTTACCACTCCTTTACAAATCTATGGGAAACAGGCAGAATAGAGCATCCATTTGATCATGGAAATCCACCAATATATATTATTTTAGGTTATTTGGATGAATGTTTCTTACTCATTATGTCTATCAACTTTGTAACACTAAGGCCATCCTGCCATATCACAGAGTTTATATTTTGACCTAAACTTCCAGTGATGAATAAGAGGGTGATTTCTACCAGGTGAAAATCTTATTTATCTATCCTAAGTTAAGAGTAAAAAATCCTGAAGGAGAGCCAAAAGACACATGAACTAGATTATATGTACTCAGAGGAATTTGTAAATCAAGTGACTGGTGATTTGTAAGGGGAGTCTTGTGTGTGTGTGTGTGTGTGTGTGTGTGTGTGTGTGTGTGTGTGTGTGTGTGTGTGTGTGTGTGTGTGTGTGTGTGTGTGTGTGTGTGTGTGTGTGTGTGTGTGTGTGTGTGTGTGTGTTAGTATTATTGTATTTAACTTGTCTGTATCAATGCTATACAGTGCCAGGTTTTGTAAATTATCCAATGTATAGTCATTACCTATTGAAAAGACTAAATATTGGCTTGGAGGCATTGGCTCAACTTTACCATAGGTCTTTTTATAATTAGATTTTTAAAAAGCTTAGCCCCACATGCTGCTACCTTTAGCCTGATACAGCAGGGTCTAGTTAAGTTATGCTATATGCTTTTCAATTAAACCGTAACTTTCGCATGTGCACTTTGTTGTGCTCACCCAACATTAAATAAATGGATAACACCTGAATAAATTCAGAGTCCCAGCATACTCCAATACTTGGGACTAATTTACCAGGGAGAGGTTTTTCGTTTTTGTTTCATCAGGAGTTTTGCTGAATCGAGGTAAAGCAAGAGTTCCTAAGTACAATCTCTAAAAACAGGTAATAGTAAATTACATAATGGTATTTATGACTGTTTGACCCATTTCTCAACCCATTTAAATCTGGAAATATATGTAATAAATTTGAGTCTGGTTTATACACTTGGACTATTCATATATACAGTAAAGCTCTTTCATAAAGCTTCTTATCAGGGGAAATGTCTTAGAAAGGAAATGGAAAATTATGGGCATGGAGATAGGACATGAGATTTCAGCCTCCTATTTTACATTTATATCTCCTTATTTGTATTAAAAGACACAGCTACTGACAATGACACTGTACATGTGTATAATGTGTCAAGGAGACATATATCCTCAGAAATTCTTGGAACACTGAGAACTCTGTGGCCTGCCCCTACTGCTGATGTCATTTTTCTAGTAGCTTTTTCTTGGTAAAGCTGAATGACAATGACAGTAAATATGAACCTTCTCATTTGGAAAGATTTAACATGATTTTTATTAGGTATCTGTCATGAGAACTATTGTAGAGAAGGTATCTAGTGACTACCAATTAATGATGATAACTTTCTGCCAAATAAAATGAAATATGCATGATGTAGATGCTGACCAATTGGGTACAGAAACTGAAAAATTCTGTGAAAGATGTAGATCTTCAAATTGTAGTCTGTGAATTACTTGTCTTTTGGGATTCCTATTAAAAATAAAAATTCCTAGCCCATTCGTAAGGCCCTGTGGTTAACAGTTTAAGGTTCTGAAAATTTAAATTTTAACTACTTCTTTGGTGATACTCCTACACTATAAAGCTTGACAACTATTAAATCTTGGATTCTTAAAAGACTTCTGATTACCTAGATGTTCATTTTCCTTTAGATTACTAGAAAGAAGATCTACAGAGAATATGATTTTCAATACTAGATTCTGAATTTGTTTTCACATGGTAATAGTAATATTTTAGTATCTGAAAAGTCTTAAGCTATGCCTGTAAAAGTTTTAAAAATACAGCAGAAAACGGAAATATTCCCAATGGGAAATATCTGACTTTTGAAGCAAATCTCTGATTTTTGTTCTACCAATTTTTTAAAGCAGTAAGCTTGGTGCTTAGTAAACAAAGAAGTTTTGAGTCAATTTACTAATGGAAAGTTCAGGAAGAAAAAGACTATAGTGTAGAACAAAACTTTTTACTTTATCATGAGCAGCAGGAAAATGTGTGAAAGGTATAGCTAGAGAATTTTTAGAATTAAATGCAACATAGAATGATATCACAGAGAAGGCAATGGCACCCCACTCCAGTACTCTTGCCTGGAAAATCCCATGAACGGAGGAGCCTGGCAGGCTGCAGTCCATGGGGTTGCACAGAGTCAGACATGACTGAAGCAACTTAGCAGTAGCAGCAGCAGCAGAATGATATCATACCACCACTTCTCAAATATAAAAAGCAAATGCAAGGGACCCAGTAAGAATATCTGGGATGGAAGAAAGATTCCCAGAATTAGGAAGTTAACTGACCACCTTTGGGATGCAATTCATATCTAGAAGAAATTTATATACTGTAATGCATCCAGGTCAGAAAGCAGGGCTTCTTAAAAATTAAAAGAAACTGGATGCTTTTTGAAAATGGTAAGTTTTGACCTGAGTGTAGCTCAGGGTTGAGGACATAATCAGAAGATGAGAACGGTGATTTCAGATCTAAACTGATAGCTGTACTCAAACATTAAAGGAATATCATAAGAAGATGGGTTAACCTTAAAAGTCTTTGAAAATAAGATTATTAAGTGAACAAACACAATGATCTTTAAAATACTTTAACAAAGAAATAAACAATGACTGAAAAAGGCAAAAAGAAAAGCTGAAGACCAAAAGGCAGAAGTCATAGGAAACTGAAATATGGAGAAAATTTTTAAAGGAAATTCAGTGAAAGTTATCCTATAGAGGAATAGGATGACAGTGGGTTAAGGAGTTCCCTGTGTTAGAGAACAATTATGTGGGATGTTGTAGAATAGTGCTTCTCAGATTAACCATCATAAGGACCATGTAAGGATCATGTTAAGTTTCAGATTCTGATTCAAGAGATCTGGGTGAGACTTGAGTTTTCTGCCTGACAAAAGTCCCAGGGGAAGGCAGTGCTGCAGCCCAAGTATAACATTTTGACTAGCAGGATTCTAAGATTCCATGAGAAACACTGGGCTGGATGAAGCACAAGCTAGAATCAAGATTGCCGGGAGAAATATCAATATCAATAACCTCAGATATGCAGATGACACCACACTTATGGTAGAAAGTGAGGAGGAACTAAAAAGCCTCTTGATGAAAGTGAAAGAGGAGAGTGAAAAAGTAGGCTTAAAGCTCAACATTCAGAAAACTAAGATCATGGCATCCAGTCCCATCACTTCATGGCAAATAGATGGGAAACAGTGGAAACAGTGGCTGGCTTTATTTTGGGGGGCTCGAAAATCACTGCAGATGGTGACTGCAGCCATGAAATTAAAAGACGCTTACTCCTTGGAAGAAAAGTCATGACCAACCTAGACGGCATGTTAAAAAGCAGAGACATTACTTTGCCAACAGAGGTCCATCTAGTCAAGGCTATGGTTTTTCCAGTGGTCACGTATGGATGTGAGAGTTGGACTATGAAGAAAGCTGAGCACCAAAGAACTGATGCTTTTTTTTTTTTTTTTGAATTGATGCTTTTGAACTGTGGTGTTGGAGAAGACTCTTGAGAGTCCCTTGGACTAGAAGAAGATCCAACCAGTCAGTTCTAAAGGAAATCAGTCCTGAATATTCATTGGGAGGACTGATGTTGAAGCTGAAACTCCAATACTTTGGCCACCTGATGCAAAGAGCTGATTCATTTGAAAAGACCCTGATACTGGGAAAGATTGAGGGCAGGATGAAAAGGGGATGACAGAGGATGAGATGGTTGGATGGTATCACCGACTCAATGGACATGAGTTTGGGTAGGCTCTGGGAGTTGGTGTTGGACAGGGAGGCCTGGCGTGCTGCAACTCATGGGGTCACAAAGAGTCAGACACGACCGAGCGACTGAACTGAACTGAACTGAAGATTCCAGAATGGACTGATACCATGGCTCTCTGTTTCTCTGTAATCACTGAACTAGCTCCCTATTTTTGTCTCAGATGTCCTCCTTTGTAAATTGGAAATAATAAAGATTTTGCCTTGTGGGAATGTTTGGGGGATTTATTGAATTAATGCAGGTAAAACACACAAAGAGAGCCTGGTATATAGTATATATATATAGTAAATATCAGACAGTATCACCACTGTCATTACTATAAAATGAAAAAGTTTAAAAAATGCACCATGCTTTGACTTTTTCTGATTTCCATCTTAACTTATATTATCAGAGTGTGTTTATTGTTTCAAAGGAGCAGTGATGGCATAGACTTTATCTTGCTCACTGCCAGACAGAACTCTGATTTCAGCCTAAAATCACTTGTAGGTTTTGCTCAATGCCAAAGAAAATGAAACCTGCAATGACTATTATGCAAATAACAGTATTGTTGAAGGAATATTTAAACAAATTTCTAGACGAAGTTTTTAGTCCTGTCTCTAAATAGCCATGTAAACAAGAAGTATTTACCTAAGCCTAATAATCCCACAATGCAGACAAATATGTTGTGCTCTTTTTGTAGCTGACTTGAACCTCTGGGATATCTTTCATGGACTGTTGACATAGCTTCCAAGAAACAGAGCTTGTCATCATTCTTTGGACTCCATCATCTCCATCATTGCCTCTGACTTCTGGCTAATGCCTGCTTCTAGTTATGAAGAATTTTTGGCACTTAAGCTGATAAGCTGATATCAAAATAAAGGGCTAGGAACCCTAACTAATGGGTGACTGTGGCTTAATGGAAACATCTGAACTTTAAAATTTTTGGTACCCAAAAAAGAGCTAAACCTTATTCCCCAAATGCATTAGCTAATTAAGCAAAAAGCTAAACTTTTTTTTTCATTTATTTTTATTAGTTGGAGGCTAATTACTTTACAGTATTGTAGTGGGTTTTGTCATACATTGACATGAATCAGCCATGGAGTTACATGTATTCCCCATCCCGATCCCCCCTCCCACCTCCCTCTCTACAAATGAACATTTAACATCCACTTAATGTGTCACTTCCAAAGGCCAATTTTAATCAGAACATAGTTTTAAAGACTATCTATTAAATAAATAACCATGTACTAAATCATCAACTATTTATTGAACTCCTATCACAAGGTACAGCCCTGTGGAGACTGTAATAAAAAGTCTAAGACATATGAGTTTAATATAATAGCTAAGAAGACACTATTTATATCCATGGAAAAGTTAGAGACAATTCAATATTGAAATAAGCAGTTTAGCTTTGGGAACCACAACCTCCACAGCACCTCCACCTGCCTCTCTCCCTCCTTTTCTTTCCCATTCACTTTACTCAGTCTCTATTTTTTTCCACAACATTTCTGATATCCAAAAAAAATTACTTTCATATTATATTTTTGTCTATTATTGCTTTCCCTGTGAGAATGTAAACTCCACCGAAATGGAATTTTTGTCGATTTTGCTTATTGAAGTATTTAAGTCCCTAGAAGAACACTAGGGACCACAGCAGTGCTCAAGAACTATATCTTGAAAAAAAAAAAAAAGAAAGAGAAAAAAAGAATTATATCTTGAGTAAGGGAATCTTTCATTAAAAATTTTGATATAAAGTTTAATGCTGTATTTCACAGTTCATGGACCTCTTTTCCTCATATGAAAAGGTGAGTAGAAAATATAACTGACTAGTTTATATGAACTATATTTATCTTTTATTTTCTGCAAATCCTGTTGACAGCTAAAAATTAGACTGATCTAAAGATGAAAAATAATGAGAATAAATTATAGAGCATTATTGCACTGCCATTCCAAAAGGAAATGAAATCTGCAATGATTCCAATATGCAAATAATAGTAACTTTAAAGGAAAATGGGAATGGATTTTTGGAGTTCTTGTTCTGTGTCCCACCTCCAATTAACCATGCAGACTAGTAGTATCTCTTGATCTCAGAGTTCCAATGCCTTCAACAGAAATAGAAATTATATATAAATGATAACTAATGACTTTTAACTTGGGCATCTAATTTTTTAGCACCAACTCCACTTTGCCCTCCCCATCCCAGTACCACCCCCCATTCTATTCATAGTTCACGTTTAGTGAATTAGAAAAAAAGGAGAAGAAATGAACAGAGAAGAAGGATAATAATGTCTGATAGGTGATGTTTGCTGATAAGCACTAGTTAGTGTTAGTCGTTCCGTCGTGAATGACTCTTTGTGACCCCATGAATTGTAGCCCTCCAGGCTCCTCTGTGCGTGGAATTCTCCAGGCAAGAATGCTGGAGTGGACTGCCGTTGCCTTCTCCAGGGGCTCTTCCCAGCCCAGGGCTCGAACCCAGGTGTCCTGTGTTGCAGGTAGGTTCTTTACCGTTTGGGCCACAAAAGGTGCAAATCATTACAAGGTGCATATCGTTATAAGTAGGATGATAAATAAAAACGAGATTAAAAAAAAAAAACTCCACAGATCAAGAATCAGATTTCTGAGAATTCTAATCTGGTCCTGCTTCCTCTCTGCAAACAAACAAACAAAAAGCTTGAAAGGAAATTTAAAATCCCCTTGAATGCTGAAAAGAGTCATTATATTTATCCTTTAGACTTGTTTGGTAACCTCAGACTCTTACTCAGAGTTTATCTACTTTACACATAATTATTTTGGGCCCCAATGTGTTTTTCCCAAAACAAAGAGAATAGAAACAGTAAATTTTAAAATGTAACCACGGAAGGACATATTTATCGTCAGAATGAATAAGCTAAAGCTGTTAAGAGTTAAAGACTTTCATTCAGAGATAAGTTATTATAAAATTATTTTATTAGTGTCATTACATTATAACAAATTAAAAATCTTTTTCTGACAATGATCCTATTTAGGGGTAAATTATATTGATCACTTGGTGTAAGAAGGTAAGCTCGTTTTTGCTAAAAGTGTCTCCATTAAAAATGGCTGACATGTAAATAATTTTGTTTGAGGTGTCTGGAAAGATGACCTCTTATCAAACTTTTAAGCCTAAATGATGTCACATAATGAGATATCTATATATTATGTCTCCCTGGATTTCTCTTGCTATGATTAAATAGATATATTTTGGTGCTTCTCTTGTATCAATATATTTTCTCTTTATATCCAGTAATGTATCAGGCAATGTATCAGTAATGTATCAGGCAACTCAGTAATGTATCAGGGGACCTGCCATGTAAGGAATAGTACAGGATAAAACAGGAGTAGACTCCATTATGAAGGAATGGTTTAGCACATGGGCTTTGAAGAAGTTCAGTAATGGATTATAAGCTCATGCTTACTAGATATGTGATGGTGGGCAAGCTACGCAGTATCTCAGGTTCCATAGCTGCATAACAATGATCATGATACCTATTTCCAGAGATGTGAGGATTAAATAAAACATATATGCCAAGCACTTAAATTGAGAGCCTGAAATATGGATACTAGACAAATATTTGCTGGTGAATGAATAAACTGGGTTATCTGAGGCAAGTTATTCAAGAACTTCTGTGGTTTCTTTTGTAAATTGAGGGAAATGGTGCTTAACTTCATAGAGTTTTTGTTAAAAATAAATGAAACTACACATATTAATATACTTATGTACATAGAATATAATGCATCCCTGGAGTCTAGTAAAAACCTAATAAACTGTATTCATTAGAAAATTATGTTTTAATAATTAGAAAACAAATGCCAAGGTACATGGTATAATATGAGTTCAGAAGAAGGGCAGACCAGTGTGGGTGGGAGTCAAAAGGGAGGGTTGTACTTAGAAGGTGCAGCCCTGAGTTATCCTTCTGTAACTCTGATGGGGCCTGATGAAATCAACACCTCTGTCCACTCTCATAGCCCATTGTTACCAGGTACCTTTTCTCAAACGAAATATCAGGTGCCGGGAATTAGTTCCCCCCAAAATCTGAAAGGAGGCACACACCATGAGGAAAGGCTGATGTGAGCTCCATGAGGGGCCCTTGGCAGAGGGCCGCAAAGCACGGATTACCTTGCTTTTCTGAACACTATCACTGCAAAGGCATTCCTTTGTTTCCTCACTGTTCACTTGCTTCAGTTATATAGTTTCACATTCGGTTCCTTAGCTTTGTTTTTGTTTTATCCTATTGAATATATAAGTACATCTTCAATTAGGAGGCAGAGATCTTGAATTTCCTTTTTTTCCTCAAATTGCAAACACCTTTTTTTTTTTTTCCTGATGATAAAAGTAGCATAAATTCAGGATAATTCAATCAAACCATAGAGGAAGTTTGAGGAACATGTATAAAGGTCTTTGGAAAGTTTCGCTATGAATCAAAATTGCTTAAAGAGAAGTAGCAAAGATCTTGGCTTCCCATAAACATCAGTGGCTGTTAATCTTGATCCCTCAGACCAGCCAAAATAACCTATATAAAATACAAGTTTGATCATATCATTCCTCTGTTTAAACTCTTTTTTTGTGTGTGTGGTATATTTTATTGTTTTTGTAAGAATATCCTTAATCCTGAGAATGATATACAAAGCTCTTCATGATCTGATTCTTTATCCCCACATTGTTATTTACCACCATACTCCCTTGAACATGAACTGTATGTTCTGGCCACATAACATTATTCTAAATTCCCCAAATGCACAAATCAGCTTTAAAGTAATTTTCACTTCTGAATTTTTCATACTGGAGAATGAAGAAACTAACAAGAGCCCCTCTCACTGCAAACACATAGAAATGCTGCATAAGATGGAACTAAATGCAATTAAGCATCTGGGCTTTAAAAGTCAAGACAAAATTCCAGATCCCAAAACAAGAGAAGAAGTTGAAGACAGAATTGCAAACTCCCTGAAGCCTTGGTAGCTGAAGGGGATAGGGGACACGGATGAGCCCCAACAATTAGATCATGAGGGGTAATTATCCACAAAGGAGTTGGAGATGCAAATCTGATAAAGCAAAGAAGAAAGATGGAGTGAAAAAAGGGAAATAGAAAAAATGGAGAAAAATTAAGTAAATGTATTTGATTTATCTAAAGGAATGTAATAAATAAGAAATAAAAATAAAAACATGGGCCAAATGGAAAACAAATAACAAGAGGGTAAATTTAAACCAAACTAGATCAGCAATTCCATTAAGTATAAAGGAGTTAAAGAGACCAATTAAAAGATAAAGATTTGTAAATTGTATTAAAAAGAAAAAATAGTTTTAAAATAAGTGATATTTTAAATATAAAGTCACAGAAAGTTCGGTTCAGTTCAGTCTCTCAGTCATGTCCGACTCTTTGCGACCCTGGACTGCAGCACGCAGGCTTCCCTGTCCATCAGCAATTCCTGGAGCTTACTCAAACTCATGTCCATTAAGTCAGTGATGCCATCCAACCATCTCATCTTCTGTTGTCCCCTTCTCCTCCTGCCTTCAGTCTTTCCCAGCATCAGAGTCTTTTCAAAAAGATCTTTTAAATATAAGGTCACAGAAAGAGAAACAGAAAAAAGATACTTCATACCAACACTAACCTAAATAAAGTTGATGTGACTTTATTAAAATCAGATGAAGTGGACTCCTTTTTATTCTTTTATTAAGCTGTAAAACACTTACAATAAAATTTACTTTTTTTTTTTTTAAACTGTACTGGTTTGTGGGTTTTGACAAATACTTATAGGTCTCTTACCACCACCACAATCAAGATAGTTAAGTGTTCTATCACCCTCCTCCCTTCCCAAATAAGCCACTGGCCAACCCCTTTGTGGTCAACTCTTTTCCAGTAGCCCATGGAAATCACTGATCTGGTTTATGTCCATATAGCTTTGCCTTTTCCATTATGTAGTATAAATGGAATAATACAGGATGTAGATTTTGAGTCTGACTTCTTTCAGTTATAGTAAAGCATTTAAGATCCATCCACACTGTTGTATTACTTCTTCATTTCTTTTTATTCTGGTAGTATTCTGTTATATAGTTGTACCAGTTTGTTTAACTGGTTCCTAGTTCAAACATTTGGATTGTTTCCAGTTTTGTACAATTACAAATAAAGCCACTAACAACATTCACATATAAGTTTTTGTGTGAACATAAGGTTTCATTTCACTTGAGTAAATAGCTGGGAGTGGGATTTCAGGGTTGTATGATAAGTGTATTTTTAACTTTATAAGAAACTGCCAAGTTGTTTTCTAAAGTGTCTGGACCATGTTGCATTCCTACTAACAATATATGAAAGTTCTAGTTGCTCTGCATCCATGTCAGCCATTGTTATGATAAATATATTTAAAAACTTTATCCAGTCAAATAGGTGTGTTGTGGTATCTCATTATAGCTGTTATGCACAAATAATGTGCATAACATTTTATAGTTTTAGATATTACACAAAGGCCTATTACTTATTTATTTTTGTTAATTTTTATATAGTTGTGAGGTATAGACTGAAAGGTGTGTGTGTGTGTATGGCATATGAGTATTTAATTGTTTTAGCAACTCTCTTTTTTGGAAAATGCTATTCTTTGTCTATTGAGTTATATTTGCCCATTTGGTGAATATCACTTGTTTATATCTTTGTGGGTCTATTTCTGGACTCCACTGATCTCTACATCTAGATAACTAGATAGTCTTTAATACAATACATTGTCTTGATTTCTTTAATTTCATAGTAAGTCTTAAAATCATGTAGAGTGACATTAGATAATAATGTAAAATAAAGGAAGACCTATAACTGATCTATGAATTGAAAGAATTTATACTGCAAAATTTGTCATGGTTTTGCACGTTGGTTTTATGAATATTAAAATAACAATAATAGTTCACTTTTATTCCCCTTTTATTTTCTGAAGCATTATAAATTGCTTCTGAAATGCCTATATGACATTAAAAGGGCACGAATAGTCTAGACAACTGAGGAAAAAGAAATATTAGGGACTTACTCTTTAATTTATCAAAATTGTTACAAAACTACAGTAATTAATACTCTATCTCATTCACTCAGGGATAGACAAAGAGACCAATGAAACAGAGTAGAAAAAAATCACCAGAAATAGACCCAAACATAAGCAGACACTTAATATGACAGATAGTATTACAGGTAGTTGAAAAAGATGGACTTTTTCATAAAAATTTAGGACAGTTGGATATTATATGGAAGAATAAATTTGGACCTGTCTTCCCAAAATGTATAAAAATAAATTGGCAGGTAAAAATTTTTAATACAAACACAAGTAATAAGTCTGTGGTTATATAGAGTATCTTTACAAACTTGGGACAGGAAAATATTTCTTAAGCAAGTCTGAAGAATGCATAAACCAAAGAAAAGGATGGATAATTTTGATGTCACCAATATTGAGAACTGTTCACCAAATGACAATACGACAATATAGGAAGACTTAAATTGCAAGCCCCAACATACTGATTTGATATTCATATAGATTACAAAGTGATCACCATGGTTAAGTTTAGTTACCATCTGTCACCATACGAAGATAGTACATAATTACTGACTATATTCCCCACAGTGAGCAATGTATATTTTAGGATATAAACGTATGATACAAACTTAAAGGAAATTAAGTCAATGATTATCATGAATCATATGACTGTGCTTATCTTATTGGGTTGTACAGATAATATAATTGGAGAGGAGGATTTAGGGGTTTTAAAGATATGGCCGTTGCTCTATTCTTTAACCTGGACTGTATTTACATAGGTGTTTACTTTGCTACTATTCTTTTAAAAATTATATATTTCTTTTTATCTGTTTACTTTACAATAAGAAAATTAAAAAGAAGAGTGTGACTACAATTTGACATCCAGTCTTGATGCAGCAAAAAAAAAAAAATTCTGCTGCAGATCTTATCCTTAATGTAGAAAATGTTCAGTACTCTCTTTAAAGTAAATCATACAGTTATGACTATCATAACTACTTATATTCTGTATTAGACCTAATAAGAAAATTCTGCACAGTTACTAGATGTAAGACCAATATAAAAAACAATGTTAAGCACACAATTAATAATTTAAAATAAATCTTTTCAAATGTAGTTAAGTATTCCATTCAAAAGAGCATTTACAAGTCCTTCTGAGTGGAAAATTTTAAATTTTGTGGGAGGATCCCAAATAAGACTACTATAAATAGATACACTGTGTTCGTGAATAAAAAAACATGCATATTAAAGGTAAATTCATTTTTTTATTTTGATAGCAATTTCATAGAAAATTGATGTTGATGTTAAAACTCATATGAAAAACTAAAGAACCAGAAAGATCCAAGACAACTTGGAAGAAGGCTGAGAAGGGGAAATTTTCTCCAATGAGTTATCTATTTAGTGTGAATTGCCTCTCACCTAGTATCACCCACTTTAAGATTCTGTTGAAATGTCTTCTATCCTGTGAATCCTTCCCAGCCTGGAGCACATTCCTTCCCATGTAGTTCCATTGCATTGTGTCCTAATCTTTAGTGCAGTATTTATCACAATCGCACAGAGTTTTAATGCTTATTCCTTTATTTCGTTCTCTGGGTTATGACCTACCTGTCCATCTTTGTACACCCAGAGTATGATACTGAGCCTGGCTCACAGGAACCTAGTTCAGCTCCTTGCTCTTTCCCATTGCCGATATTATTGCTTGGTAGGATGGGCTTACTGTTTTCATTAATTTCCCACCTAGTCTCCAGGTTCTGGCAGAGGACTTTAAGTTTTGGTGATTGTCTCTACTCAACTACCTGAGCCTCCCTTTTAAAGTCATTTCTGAAAGTAGCAACTGGTTGCTATAATCCCCTCCTTTTTCTCTATTACTGAATGTAACCATGCAAAGAAGGCATTATAGAATTTCTCACCTAAAAAAAACCCCTTAGGTTATATTCCTTTACTTCACCTTTTATAGATGAGGAAACAGGGACCCAGGGCATTCAGACAGGCACTTCATTTGAATATGTTTCCAAGTTTATCTATTATATAATATTTCTACTTTCTGACATATGTGGAATTAAATGAATTAAAATTTTAAAGGACAGATGTGGAATTCGGACAATGAAAATAACATGACATTGATAGTATAGAAAAATATATAGAAGCTAAAAGGAAAAGCCAGTAGGGTACGTGATGTTTAAATATGTATAGCCTGTTATTTTTTACTTACTATATTCTCTTATCCTGCTTTACAACATACACATATCTTATTAAAAGTTATAGGGAAATGAAGGAACATACTTAAGAGACGTTCAAGAGAATTTCAGCTCATACTCTCAAAACTTGTACAAAAATAGTCTATATTTCTGTACAAGCTCTCCTAAGGCAGTTGCTTGTGTTTAGCAAAGAGTTGTGTGATCTTTTGACTTCAATTTTAGCTACCTCTTTCGTTAAAGAAGTAATTCTCAATATCATTATTTATTTCCTTTTGGAATCTTATCAGGTGAAAAGATAATTGTAAATCTCTATGTATCTTGGCTAGCACAAAACTGTGGTGTTGGCTTTGCAGTTTATACATCCTGTTTGTATTCTCTCACGTTGTTAGCAGATTTCCTATATACTTATACAATAGGCCTTTCCACTCCTACAACCCTCCTTGTTTTTCTTACGCAGTTGCAGCTTTTTTTGTTGTTCAGTCATTCAGTTTTGCTCAACTCTTTGCGACCCCAATGGCTGCAGCACACCAGGCCTCTCCTTCACTATCTCCCGGAGTTTGCTCAAACGCATGTTACCTATTTTAAAATTCAATGAATGCCATAGCCACTATATTTCAGTTTTTGTGATGTTCTTTGGAGGAAACCATCTACAATAACATAATCCACTATTAATTTAAACGGAAAAAGAAAGAGCTATTTACATAAATGAAAGCACTGTAGGCATAATGTAGTTTTGGCATCTTTATATCTGAGAAATTGACTTCAGTGCAAAGAGACAGATGAAAATTTAATAAATGCAGCCTCAAAAAAATTAAAAGGACCTGTTGTTGGAAATTAAGGTATGCATTTTCAAAGAGTATGGTCAAAGGAATGAAAATACAATATGGAATGCTATCATATTTGGTCAAAATAAGTGTGGACTAATTCTGTGTTAATGTGCATGGTGGTTGCAATCTGGAGAAAACCGGAATGATTGATAGGAGTTGATCTTCTTCCCCAACCAGCAGGAGGCAGGAATGAGTCCTACCTAGGTGGAGGTCATGGGCAGACCTTCATAGAAGAAATGTTTAGTCATTTTGTCCTGTGGGAGGACTCATGATTTTGCTTCTGATTGCTTTACAGAGAACGTGGAAGTTTAGAGATTTTTTTAACTGTTAGGAAAGAAACTCTATTACATCCAAAAGATAGTTTAATGAGAATATCTTCCATACAAATTATAAGAATGAAGTGAGGGTTATATGAAACTAAAAATATAAGAACTAGAACACATAGGCACACTTCCATATATAAAATACTGTAGTTCCACACTCTTCAGTTTTTTACAAGTCTGCACACGATGTAATAAAAATAAACACATAAATAATTAACTTTAATCTATTTTCCCTGTATCTCAACAGGCAAAAATTCTTTCTGTAACTTATCAACTTAACATCAAACACATAAAAGAACATTTTTTAAAAAGCCAAAATTTGTTGTGGCAAATGGAATATATGCTTGAGTTTTTCCATTCCTTTTTAAATCTTTGGTATTGTTCGTGTAAAGTCGGGGGTAAAGTAGAAAAAACCTGGAAACATGCTCTTGCCAAGCATTAAACTTCTGTAAAAGGATTTAAAAGCAAAACCCAAACAAAAGAGGGGGCGTATTCACTAAAGAATGTGATATAATTCTGATACATTTACCGCAGGATGTGAACGCTTTCACTTGGAAGATTGCAATAGGTAGAATATTTCTCTTCTCACTCCTTCTCATGAATTTCAGCAACGGATTAGTATTTTTGGATATTGTTCAACATGTACAAAATTAAAATAACCTGATGATATAAGTTCTGTCATCTACATTTTCATTTCACAAGCCTAGCCTGAACCAATAATTTTGGAAATGTACTTTTGCTGACCTATTACTGCTTTTGCTCATCAGTTCAGTTTACAAGTAATGTATGAATAGTGTATTTTACGAGGAGCTGTAAATTTTACGTTTCTTTCAGAGTTAATCTTATTCATGTTTTAGACTTCTTGATGCTCAAGGGTTTAAGTCATTCTCCAAATCCCACAAAGTATATATAATTTCCGATCTTTTTAATGTTCTGAATAAAGGACCATACTATTTTCCTACCAGTTTGTCCTGCAGGGTGTGGCATTCATCTGCTGTACTTGGCATAAAGATCAGCAACCAGGAGGAAGAGGCTGAAGATCTGCCCTCGGCAGCTGACCGTTGTGCTTTTTTGTTTATTGGTTTATTTTTCACCATATTCCTCCCCACTTCCTCCAAGGAATTCTTTGAAGTTTTTTTCTCGTTTGCTTACACGTCTTGTGTATCTGAAGAAGTCACTGGGCAACTGTTTTAAAAACTACTCTGCCCTGTTCAAGTTGATTTTAAAAGAGTTTTTGTCCCCTTAAAAAAAAAATGACCTAATTCAAATTGTAAAGAGCAGAATCTGGTTTAGATTGTTGAGCAAATCATTTTAGTATAAATGGAGCACTGATGATGGGATTATGCATGAGCCAGACTTGTGGCTTTTGGTATTTTCCTTATTTTTTCTGTTCTGGCCACAGAAGTAACACTGAGTCTTAGAGAGGGTTTCTCTCAGGGTGGGGATACAAGGACTCCAAGTCCTTTGCTCTAGAAGGACACATGAACAGATAAGTTTCTATTTAGAGTAATTAGAATAAGTAGCTAATTAAAGGCTTCTTGGCACCTAAGTACAGAGAACAGACTGAAATGGCTCTGCTGTCCTCAGGCTTGAAGTACTGCCAATGTGAACACATCAGACAATTTTTGATGCTAGGAAGGCATGTTGGGTTCTATTTAGGTCTGGGAAATAAAACCACCTTGCCTTGTAAACTAAGCAAGAATAAAGAGAAATGTTTCATTTATCTTGAGTGAATGCAGTGTGTAACTAGGTATTTGACTTCCAATTTTGCTTTAAATTTCATTTTTCTTAAGTAATATTAACATTGGTAATGTAACAGTAATATTAATTTATACATGATATTTATACCATAGATGGATAAGAGCAATCTCCTTAGCTTTAAATTCTTAAGGACCCCTGACTTTTTTTTGTTGTTTTTGGTTGGTATTATAACTTTTATTAAAATAATACTATGAGTTAATAGAAACAGCAAAGAACCAAAGAATTAAAATGCAAGTTATATAAATCTCAACTAAAATCCAAAAGTGAAAGCAATTGGTAAATTGCTATCAAAATTGCTATCAGTTATCAAAATTTTGGATTTTGCATTTTGTATCCTTTTCTCAGTCCAGAAAAAATTCTTTTTGAATAGTATATAACATACATATAAAATAATATATAAAAATACATTATAAACTTACTATAAATACTAGAACTTACTAAAATACTTAACTTACTAAAAATACTATCAACAATGGCTGTAAATACATTATCTTACATGTTTCTTATAGTCAATAGGTTGGTTATGGTACATATATAGCATGAAAGCATTGAGATAATAAAGAATAGATAAAAACACATGTCAGCTATATGGTAGCATACAAGTGACACTCCCATCTACCCATGCCAAAAGAATTCCATAATACTATCAGAAAAAATGTCTGAAAAACTGCGTATTTTAATAAGAAATAAATTCAATAAAGAATGATAGTACTGAGAGCCAGGGCATTCAGAAGGACCTTTAACATTTGATTTTTCTTTTAGGGACACTAAGGAGGCTTTGCTGGAAATTAGTCATTGGGCTACGTAGGGTGGCTGGTGATCTACACAAGGGGTGACAAAGTTGAAGCAGTAATAGAACTGTTTGAAACCAAAGTCTTAGGGGAGAATGTGTGACTTGACACTGAATGTAAAAACCACATGTAAATATAGAGTCATACCTCTAGTGGCAGGTCTTTCCTCTCTGGTTATCTCCCTTTTGTAATTGTTTGCTGACTCTTTCGCACTCACTTCTGCCAACTCTGTGGCCGCCTCGTGTTATTCCTACTTACTCTGTCCTCTGCTCCAGCGTCTGGAGCTCCAGTTCATGTCTAGACCAGAAGTAGCTCTGAAGAAGTGGGCTGGAGACAGAGTGAGGAAGAGAGAGGAAATGCACATCTTCCTCCTTTTGCCTACCATTGTTCTTGGCTCAGCTTTAAAAGCTCCAGTTAACAGGTAAAGTTAGGGTTTTTAAACAAAGGATGACAAGTCCCCTGACTGAATAGGATCATTCTAAAAGAAACCCAACACTGAAATGGAAATCATCCTCAAAGCTCATACAGGGGAAGAAAATATAACTCCTGCACCCTGGGGAAGCAGATTTCCTTTACTCTGAGAAAAAAACAGAAACGGTGCATCTTCCTCAGTTCAACCTGGCATGCAGTACTGAAAAAATGTTCAGCCCAGAGCAGGAATCCATAATTTTCATGTAAAGTGGTTTTGTCCCTTTAGTGAAGGAAGTACATACCTTTATCAGGCATTATAACTAGAGATGGTTCTAATGGAAGAATGCCTAAAACTGATTATAATGATTGAATGAATGTCAAGTTAGTGACAGAGAAATTAAAGGACCAGGCCAAAAGCTGGCAGTAATATCAGCAACAATATGGCAGAAGGTATCATTACTGCTTGGGACTAAAGATGTCATGTGAGTGGTACCAACTGTAGTGAGGAAGGGTTGCTAAGTGACAGTGAAGTAATAGAACTATTATATTAATAAGGAGAGACTGGCTGTTAACCAGGTTCATGGATGCAGTGACAAGAGTTGCTGAGTTCCTTCCAGCCCCATCACAACCTTCTCTGCTGCTTTTCTCATCCTTCCATCAAATTAGATGCCAAGAGAGGAGACACTAAGGAGAACTGGGGTTCCATTATTTATTCTTACGAGGATTTTTCTGTAGGAGATTTTTTGTTTGCCTTACCTTTGTTTTCTTACTCAATTTGTTATTCAATTGTTCCGCTCAGCCCTGGTGGCTTCATCCAGTAGCCAGCTTCCTACTTCTCTGAGAGAACAGTTTATTGTTGTGGATATGAACAAGGGTTCATGAGTCTCAGAAGTCAAGGTCAGAGTTCAAATAAAAAATTCTTGCTAACCTTCTTAAGCTTTGGTTTTGCTAAATGACAAATAATAACAACTGATCATCATAATAGTACCAACCTCTTGGAAATGTGAAAATTCAATGTAATAATACACATTGAAGGCTCAGACACCGATACTAGCTAACAAAATAAATCAGATATTTTGTGTGATATCATTTCATTTCTTGTGGTTGCAAGCAGAAAAGACAAGAGTAAGAGGAGCACCCTGAGGGGTAGTAAGAGTGACGATTTATTGATTATCTACCCTGTGTTAGGTCAGAGATGCAGAGGTAATAGCAGGAAATAAGAACTATTTCCTAATTGATCTTCGGAGCACTCACTTTAAAAGGAGAAAAGTCAACCACTCAAAAAGCCTAAAAATAACACATGAAGAAGAGGGTATGGAGAAAGAGAAATCCCAATACAGTGTTTCTGGGAATGTAAATTGGTGCAGCTATTATGGAAAACATGATGGAGGATCCTTTAAAAACTAAAAATAGAACTACTATATGATTGAGCAATTCTACTCCTGGGCATATATCCAAAAAAAAAGAAAGCACTAATCCTAAAAGATATATGTACTCCAATATTCATAGCAGCACTACATACAATAGCCAAGACATAAAAGCAACCCAATTCCCCATCACTGGATGGCTGGATTAAGAAGATGTAGTATACACACACAATGGAATATCAGACATAAAAAAAATGAAATACTGCCATTTGCAGCAATGTGGATGTACTAGAGAATGTTATGCCTAGTGAAGTAAGTCAGAGAGACAAATACTGTATGATATCACTTACATGTGGATATACATTATTAAAAAAAATAATACTAATGAATGTATATATAAAAAAAATGGATGCACAGATATGGACAACAAACCTGTGGTTACCAAAAGGGAGAAGGAAAGGGGAAGGGGCAAACTAGGGGTATAGGATTAACAGATACAAACTACTATATGCAAAATAGATAACAAGGATATACTGAATAGCACAAGGTATTACGCCCATCATCTCATAATTACTTGTAATGGAATCCAATGTGTAAAAATACTACATTGCTATGCTATATACATGAAACTAACACAATATTGTAAATCAACTACACTTCAAAAAGTATAAAGAAGACCACTACTAAAAATATAGCTTTTCATAAGATTGTTACAAACCAGTAATCAGTTAAAAGTATAATACAAGGAAATTATATTTGTCAAATAATAATGACTAGTGGAATATCAAATCATAACTGTATTTACCAAATAATAAAATAAATTTACATTTTAGAAAAATGCAGCATGACAGTTCCAAGTATTATGCTAAGCAGTAAGTAAAGGAAACACATGAAAAGAGTAATAGTAGGACCTGTAACCCAAACTGTCTACTTTCCTATCAGGTATAAAGAAAGTGTTAACAAATCTACTGACAGCTAGAGAGGAGTTCAATTTGATTGAAGATTAAATTGAAGGTGTTAAATAAGAGATGGAGGAATAGATGAATCTTCTTCTGGATTAACATACTGCCATAATTTTTACTTGTACACAATGATGTAAATGAAATAGAGTGGGCTTTGGAGTCAACACAAACCTGAGTTTATCCTGTATGACTGATTACATTTACTTAAAGTCTCTAGAACTCAGTTACACAATCTGAAAAATGGGATAATAATAACTAACAGGAAAATTGCCTAGAGTATTAAATATGTATAGGCAGGTATAAGTGCAAAATAGTGGTAGAGTCCATTAATATTAACTTTCCCTCTCTCTCACTTTCTTTCTCTATTTGCTCCACTTCTGAATCACCCCAATTTTGTAATACCTAAGAGAAGATGGTTTGTTCGTGACATTGTATAGGAGACAGGGATCAAGACCATCCCAATGGAAAAGAAATGCAAAAAAGCAAAATGGCTGTCTGAGGAGGCCTTACAAATAGCTGTGAAAAGAAGAGAAGCGAAAAGCAAAGGAGAAAAGGAAAGATTCCCATTTGAATGCAGAGTTTCAAAGAATAGCAAAGAGAGATAAGAAAGCCTTCCTCAGCAATCAATGCAAAGATATAGAGGAAAACAACAGAATTGGAAAGACTAGAGACCTTTTCAAGAAAATTAGAGATACCAATGGAACATTTCATGCAAAGATGGGCTCGATAAAGGACAGAAATGGTACGGACCTAACAGAGTGAAGTTGCTCAGTCGTGTCCGACTCTTGGTGACCCCATGGATTGTAGTCTACCAGGCTTCTCTGTCCATGGGATTTTCCAGGCAAGAGTACTGGACTGGCTTGCCATTTCCTTCTCCAGGGGATCTTCCTGAACCAGGGATCGAACCCAGGTCTCTTGCATTGTAGACAGATGCTTTTACCATCTGAGTCTAACAGAAGCAGAAGATATTAAGAACTGGTGGCAAGAATACACAGAAGAACTGTACAAAAAAGATCTTCATGACCCAGATAATCACAATGGTGTGATCACTCACCTAGAGCCAGACATCCTGGAATGTGAAGTCAAGTGGGCCTTAGAAAGCATCACTATGAACAAAGCTAGTGGAGGTGATGGAATTCCAGTTGAGCTACTTCAAATCCTGAAAGATGATGCTGTGAAAGTGCTGCACTCAATATGCCAGCAAATTTGGAAAACTCAGCAGTGGCCACAGGACTGGAAAAGGTCAGTTTTCATTCCAATACCTAAGAAAGGCAACGCCAAAGAATGCTCAAACTACCACACAATTGCACTCATCTCACACGCTAATAAATTAATGCCCAAAATTCTCTAAGCCAGGCTTCAGCAATACGTGAACCGTGAACTTCCAGATGTTCAAGCTGGTTTTAGAAAAGGCAGAGGAACCAGAGATCAAATTGCCAACATCCTCTGGATCATCAAAAAAGCAAGAGTGTTCCAGAAAAACATCTATTTCTGCTCTATTGACTACGCACAGCTTTTGACTGTGTGGATCACAATAAACTGTGGAAAATTCTGAAAGAGATGGGAATACCAGACCACCTGGCATGCCTCTTGAGAAACCTGTATGCAGGTCAGGAATCAAGTTAGAATTGGACATGGAACAGACTGGTTCCAAATAGGAAAAGGAGTACGTCAAGGCTGTATATTGTCACCCTGCTTATTTAACTTATATGCAGAGTACATCATGAGAAACGCTGGGCTGGAAGAAGCACAAGCCGGAATCAAGGTTGCCAGGAGAAATATCAATAACCTCAGATATGCAGATGACACCACACTTATGGCAGAAAGTGAAGAGGATATAAATAGCCTCTTGATGAAAGTAAAAGAGGAGAGTGAAAAAGTTGGCTTAAAGCTCAACATTCAGAAACCTAAGATCATGGCATCTAGTCACATCACTTCATGGGAAATAGATGGGGAGACAGTGGAAACAGTGTCAGACTTTATTTTTTTGGGCTCCAAAATCACTCCAGATGGTGACTGCAGCCATGAAATTAAAAGACACTTACTCCTTGGAAGGAAAGTTATGACCAACCCAGACAGCATATTAAAAAGCAGAGACATTACTTTGCCAACAAAGGTCCATCTGGTCAAGGCTATGGTTTTTCCAGTGGTCATGTATGGATGTGAGAGTTGGACTGTGAAGAAAGCTGAGTGCTGAAGAATTGATGCTTTTGAACTGTGGTGTTGGAGAAGACTCTTGAGAGTCCCTTGGACTGCAAGGAGATCCAACCAGTCCATCCTAAAGTAGATCAGTCCTGGGTGTTCATTGGAAGGACTGATGCTGAAGCTGAAACTCCAATACTTTGGCCACCTCATGTGAAGAGTTGACCCATTGGAAAAGACCCTGATGCTGGGAGAGGTTGTGGGTAGGAGGAGGAGGGAATGACAGAAGATGAGACAGCTGGATGGCATCACCGACTCGATGGACATGGGTTTGGGTGGACTCCGGGAGTTGGTGATGGACAGGGAGGCCTGGTGTGCTGCGATTCATGGGGTTGCAAAGAATCAGACACGACTGAGCGACTGAACTGAACTGAACTGAAGGTGGAACAGCTGCTTTCTTACAAAATACAAACTAAAAGGAAATCCCACTAAGATCTGATCAATGTAACACTTCTACTCATACATGGTAACATTCATATTTTAGGGGTTGTTACAACCCATTTGTTGAAAAATACCCATGAACTGATCAGATCAGCTCAAGTTCAGAAAAATATTTCCTCTTTGCATTTAGTATGCTGATCTGTGAATTTACAAAAGTGAGCATTTTGAAAGATATATTTCTCTGTTTTACATTAGCTTTACAACATAAAATGAAATGAATTTAAAGTTTAATACAAATAGCACATTTTTACAAACTGTTCAAGGGATTTTTAATTCTAAAATTAAAAATTTTAATTCTAAAAATTATTATAGGGTTGAGTAAGCTTTCTCTTAATTGATAAATATAGAGGCTGAAATGGAGAGTATTTACCCTTGGGAAAGTTATTTCTTTATGAGCACAGATAGAATTATAAGAAAAAGTGGTAGACCTGTATTTGTGTGCTAATTCTTCAGATTTTAATGCAGATGAAATGAAGGGGGAAGATAGGCATGTTGGACTGAATACAAGATACTATGTAGCACCTGTCTCAAAATCTCCCAACACACACTTGGGAATTGCTTCCACACACATGAAAAGGAGAAAGAGAAACATTTATATTAATCTAAGGAACAAAATTCATGTGTGTATGTGAGTGTGCATGAGGTATGTGTGTGCATGTGTGCATGTGCTCATCTATGTAGAATGAGAAACAGAAATAGTTCCCGGTTCCTTCTCCCAGCAGGTGTGGGCCTTTCATCTTTTCCTTTCTCCATATTTCTTGAGTAATCACGTCCATTTCCATATTTGAATTATTCTGTTAACAAATTCCTGGCTGCAACACACACAAAATCCCATCATCTCTAACTATTTACTAGCCACATTTTTATCTCAAACTCCACATGCCTAAAGTAGAATACTCCTTGTTTTTGCCCCAAACAAACTCTTCCTGACATTAAAAATTTAGGTTTTAAATAGACCCTATCATGACATATTTTCCTGAATTTAAAAAGCAGATGTGAACTAGACAATGAAAGCCCAGTGGTTGTAAACATAAAATTATCAAACTTAATTTCCTTCAATACTAATAGTTAGGAAAATATTTAAACAAAAGGATAAAATATGTGTTTAAAATTATTTGACTTATGATATTTGAAACCTGTGGGAATTGATCCTGGAGGCACAAGTAGGAAACTAATATTTGGAATTCCATGTATTACTTCATGTTAATTTATCTGAAAGAAACTTATTGAAATTCAGTTCAGTTCAGTCACTCTGTTGTGTCCGACTCCTTGTGACCCCATGAACCACAGCACGCCAGGCCTTCCTGTCCATCACCAACTGCCGGAGTCTACCCAAACCCATGTCCATTGAGTCGGTGATGCCATCCAGCCATCTCATCCTCTGTTGTCCCCTTCTCCTCCTGCCCTCAATCTTTCCCAGCATCAGGGTCTTTTCAAATGAGTCAGTTCTTTGCATGAGTTGGCCAAAGGATTGTAGTTTCAGCTGCAGCATCAGTCCTTCCAATGAATATTCAGGATTGATTTCCTTTAGGATGGACTGGTTGGACCTTCTTGCAGTTCGCGGGACTCTCAAGAGTCTTCTCCAACACAGTTCAAAAGCATCAATTCTTCGGTGCTCAGCTTTCTTAATAGTCCAACTCTAATATCCATACATGATTACTGGACAAACTATAGCCTTGACTAGATGGATCTTTGTTGGCAAAGTAATGTCTCTGCTTTTTAATATGCTGTCTAGGTTGGTCAGAACTTTCCTTCCAAGGAGTAAGCATCTTTTAATTTCATGGCTGCAGTCACCATCTGCAGTGATTTTGGAGCCCCCAAAAGTAAAGTCAGCCATTGTTTCCACTCTTTCCCCATCTATTTGCCATGAAGTGATGGGATTGGATGCCATGATCTTAGTTTACTGAGTGTTGAGCTTTAAGCCAACTTAAAACTCAATAAAATGTGCTCTTAAAAAAAAAAATTATTGTGGTGGTTTTTGCCATACATTGACGTGAGTCAGTCACAAGTGTGCATGTGTCCCTCTGTCCCAAACCCTCCTGCCACCTCCCTCCCCATCCCACCCCTCTGGGTTGTCCCAGTGCACTGGCTTTGAGTGCCCTGTTTCATGTGTCAAGCTTGGACTGGTCATCTATTTCACATATGATAATATACATGTTTCAATGCAATTCTCTCAAATCATCCCACCCTCGTCTTCTTCCACAGAGTCCAAAAATCTGTTTTTTGTATCTGTGTCTCTTTTGCTATCTTGCACATAAGGTCTTCATTACCATCTTTCTAAATTCCATATATATGTGTTAATATACTGTATTGGTGTTTTTCTTTCTGACTTACTTCGCTCTGTATAATAGGCTCCAGTTTCATCCACCTCTTTAGAACTGACTTAAATGTGTCCTTTTCAATAGCTGAGTAATATTCCATTGTGTATATGTACCACAGCTTTCTTATTCATTCATCTGTCGATGGACATCTAGGTTTCTTCCATGTCCTGACTATTGTAAAGAGTGCTGCGATGAACATTGCGGTACACATGTATCTTTTAATTCTGGTTTCCTCAGTGTGTATGCCCAGCAGTGGGATTGCTGGGTCATATGGCAGTTCTATTTCCAGTTTTTTAAGGGATCTCCACACTGTTCTCCACAGTGGCTGTACTAGTTTGCATTCCCACCAACAGTGTAAGAGGGTTCCCTTTCCTTTTCCACACCCTCTCCAGCACTTATTATTTGTAGACTTTTTGATAGCAGCCATTCTGAACATCATAAGATGGTCATTGTGGTTTTGATTTGCATTTCTCTGATAATGAGTGATGTTGAGCATCTTTTCATGTGTTTGTTAGCCATCTGTATGTCTTCTTTGGAGAAATGTCTGTTTAGTTCTTTAGCCCATTTTTGGATTGGGTCATTTATTTTTCTGGTACTGAGCTGCATGAGCTGCTTATATATTTTTGAGATTAATTCTTTGTCAGTTGCTTCATTTGCTATTATTTTCTCCCATTCTGAAGGCTGTCTTTTTACCTTGCTTATAGTTTCCTTCGTTCTGCAAAAGCTTTTAAGTTTAATTAGGTCCCATTTGTTTATTTTTGCTTTTAATGTCCATTACTCTGAGAGGTGGGTCATAGGGGATGTTGCTATGATTTATGTCAGAGAGTGTTCTGCCCATGTTTTCCTCTAGGAGTTTTATAGTTTCTGGTCTTACATTTAGATTTTTAATCCATTTTGAGTTTATAAAATGTGTTCTTTTATCAACTATACACAAAAATAGGTTGACAAATTTTCCTATTCTGTATGTTGAACATGTACATGTGAAGATCAATTTTAACAAAGCCATCAATGAATCTATACAATCAAAGCTTGAGGAATTAAACCATAATATTTTTAACTCTTACAACATACTAACATCTAGGTAGAAACTTTCACCTTTTCATATAAAAAATTTGTTAATGTTATAAAAAGTTTTAAATCACTACCAGTTTTGTACTGAAATATATATTTTATTTTATTTCTTCAGGTATGTTATGATCATTAATTCATTTTATATCATAATTATTAGGTAATTTTTTTTATATGAAGGAGGATGATGTTTAGATGGTGATACCTTCTTGATGTCAAATACACTAGTTATGCTATTGCCACTGGTTCACCTTATTTACTTTGCTACTTAGAGTTACTGGCCACACCAGTTATTAAACCTATTTTCTCCCACAGAATGACTGGAATGAGAACAATCCCAGGCCCTGATGGTGAGCAACACTGTAGAGCATTATGATAAAGTGTAATCAAAGAAAAAGTTTTATAAAGAGTACTGTGCTACTAGGAAAATCAAACAAAAAAAATCATCACTCTTATGCTCAGTAATCAAACACTGTACTATTACATGTCAATGACTGCATTAGGAGGGGAAATCCAAAGAAAGGGAAATACGTATTTTTTATTTTCCAGGATGTTAGAACCCAGTGAAGAAATAAAATGTGAGCAAATGAGAGAATCGAGTACAGTAGAGAGGCCACTCAATAGAGCATCCAGGGACCTTGGTAGAGATGCGTATTCCATCACCTTCTAGATTTACAACCTAGGGAAAATTACTTGCCTTCTCTGTAAAATGAAGATAGCTTTATCTTACAGACATAATGTATCTGGCACATGTTAGGCATCCAACTAGTAGTTAAATACGAACAAGACATGACAAATTAAACATAGAGGAAATGATTAAAAATTTTCATGCAACAGTAAATAATATGGTACCCATTAATTTCCTAATAGAAGATGCACATAGTATGAGATTTCAGAAAAGGAAAAAAAAAAATGTAACTGAGAGATCTCAATAGGTTTAGACCCAGTACTGGATTCAAAGTACACATGAGGGAGGTGGATAGGAATGGGGCTGGTAGCAATCCCAAGAAGCCCTGATATAACAAACTGCCCTGCACAAATAGTCTCAACTTGCCGTTAGTTCCTCCTGGCTTAAAACAAGATCTATTTCAATGCTGAGTGGAAGAAGCTGGACACAAAAGATCCTCTATGAAAGATTCCTTTATTTACCCCACAAAAAAGGCAAAACTCATACATGAGTTTTGTTATAGGCAGAGACGGAGTTTACGAGGTGGGAGCAGTAGAGATAAGGAGGGAGCAAGAAAGTTCCAGGAGTTAGGAATATTCTGTTTTCTGATGAGCGTGCTGGTTACGTGGCTGTCTTCAATTTCTTAGAATTCATTAAGCTGTATTCTTACTTGTGTACTTTTCCATATACAGAGTACTCTTCAATAAAAAGACTCAAAAATATAAATTTTTGAAATCTGAAAAACTTGAAAAAAAAGGATATAGGAAGAAAATTCAGAATAAAAATCAACCATAATCCTGGAATTCAGAACAATTACTTTTAACATTTAAGGTAGGTGCTTCACACATAATTAAGATCATCTCAAATATATTACTTCACAAATATTTCTTTTTTCACTAAGCAAATATATTTGCAAGAAGATTCCCATGCTGGAGAATATTTTTCTAAAGCACGATTTATGGATATACTATAATTTCCTCAACCAGTCTCTTATATTTTTACAAATAGAAAATTTTTACAAATATTTAAAAAGTACCACAATAAATTCTTTTGTATATAAATATATCTCTCAATTGTTGAGTAAGACAAATTCAAGTAAGTTAAAAAGTTTAAAGTTTTCGATGCACATTTTTTTCAGTTTCAAGATTTGAGTTTATTTTGCTCAAATCCTCAACAATGTTAAGAGTACTTTTTAAAACTCTGTTCATATTGTAGTTGAAAAGTCTTTTTCTTTCAAATGCTACTTTTTTTAGTCTGGAGCTTGAACTTTGCTTTATGCTATTAGCTATCTCTGTTTCTTTTTTTGGAATGCCTCTTCCTAGGCTTGGCCAATTTCCCACCCCCCCCCACCCCCATTAGAGCATTTTACTTCTCTCAGACTTCTCTGCTTTGCTGTCTCCTGTTATCTCAACTCAATTTCATTCCAACTAAAACCCAGACTCTGCTTGCTTTATGAACTAACTTCCTTTTCACCCACTGACTCTTTTGGCATGTGACCTCATTTATGTTTCTGGTTTGACTTGTTAAACTTTCTCTGGGTTTTAAAAGCTTATAATAATCAAGCTTACATGTGGAAAGACAGTAGCACTTGGTGGTAGAAGCAAAAGAGATTGAATATAAACTCTACCCAAGCCTAAGGTCACGAAACAAACCTAATTCTCACTACCATTCCCCAAGAGTCACTATACTTATTCATCTTATATTATAATTAAAATTGCTGACCCCAAAGTTGTGGCATGATAGTTTTAATAGATGGAATTTTCTAGTTTGTATGGAACATCTGACTTGTAGATGTCACATACAATAGACACACTCTATTCGTCACATACAAAAAGACTTGTATGTCTTTTTTTTCTAAAAGCCTATAAAAGCAAACAAACATATTTTTTATTTCTCTTATTGCACTAATGTCCATTAGGGGAAAAAAAAAAAAAAAACCACTATTTTCCACCAAGTACAGATTGCCTGCAGTTTCTTCTTGTCCTGCTTTGCTCCCTCTCCATCCCAGCTGAGATACGGCTGCCTGTGATCTGTGTTTTTGTCCCATCTCCGTGAAAGATGACTTTCACACTCTGCAGTGACCAAATTCCTGCTGGGAGTGGCTCAGCCAGGCAAGGCAGCAGAGTGGGCACAGACATTTTTCTGTTTTATTCTTGACTTGTAGTGTGCCCTGTGGCAAGCCTTCGTTCTTTGCCTCAGTTGGTCCTGAACCTTTACCTTTCTTTCTCTTTCCCCCCCCTCACTTATCCCATTGTTTCTTGTCCTGCTGTCATTTGCGGTGGGCTTGGGGAACACAGAGCTTCTCAGGGAAATGTAAATTGGAGGCAGCACTGCGTTCCGTCTGCTTTCTCATCGGAAAGCAGCATCTCAGAGCACTGCACTGGTGACGGGCCTGCAAAGGCAAGCCGAGTCCCGGAATATCCCCTGTTCCCAGGCCCCGGTTGTGTAGAAGTGGGACTTTCTGAAGAGGGGGCACTGGGGAGGGAGGGGAGGTAAAGGGCATTTTCAGAAGCAGATGCTCCCAGCTTCGGATGGAAAGCCGCTCTAATCAGAGTTCAGCAGTCTTGCAGACAATCCACAGCTCTGGAGAGAGACCAACAAAACCGTCTCTTCGCCCAGCCAGTGCATAAATGTAAGAGGCTTGCCTTAAGTGTGTGTGCAGGACTCTAGTGGGCTAAAAATGTTATGCAGAGTTAAAGTGAGGTATTGTTTAGGTTTTAATGAAGGCAACCAGTTTTTCACAACAGAAGTTCTGTTGCTGAATCCCCCACTCCCCCCGCCCCAACATTCAGTTCCTCTGCCCCTGCACCTGCTTTCATTTTTGGCTTCTTGGCACCGATGTTCACAGAGACATCAGCTGGCAGTGGCAAACTGCTAAAAGCTCCCCTGCAATGCAGCTCTGCAAATGCCAGCCATTTATCCACTGGTGCATGCCAGCTGAACGTCAGGTCTCCCTGTCTCCCTCCAACCCCGATCCCATCAGCCCCCCAGTTTTCCTTCCAAATGACAGTAAGCGATCCCAGCCAAGCAGTGGTCTGGCCCTTTGGGTATCCATTAAGTGTGGCCGCATCTATTTGCTGCATCTATTTGCTGTGATTATAATATTTTGATCCAAAGAGTCTTGCAGAAAATTTAGATGACAATACTATTTATTCTATTCAATCAAAGCTCTCGGCCCACAGGCTCATTTCTCTCTCCTCAGCAGATGGTGGGATAGTTTCTTGAGGTCTCTTTGACTTGAAACAGCCTTTTTGTTTTTGTTGCTTATTGAGAGTCAGTTGCCCCAAATTCATTGAATAGAGACATCCATGTCTCAGTCGAAGCTAAGCCCCAAATGATAAATACTGACTTCAAGTCGGGGGCTGAAGGACAAGCTGGAAAGGCAAAGGGGTTGCTGGAAGTTAACTATTCAGCACAAAGCTCTGCAGTTTCAAAAAACGACGGCTTTACATTCTCCATTCAGCACAGCGATTCAGGCTGGAGACTGAGAAAGTGTGAGAAATCTGTGAGAAATTCAACATATATTTATTTTTCTTGGAAATTAGAGAATATCTTCACAGTGTACACTCTGAAGAGCTTTTGTTTTGTTTTGTTGTGTTTTTAATGATCTAAACCATCTGGGGAGTTGATAAAGAATGTGATTTTCACAAGCTGAGCTAGCAAAGCCTATTGCTAAATCCCAAACCTTTATCCAGCCTACAGATAAAACCAGGGTGGGAGAACTTCCCTTCCAGCTCTAAAATACTAGGATCCCACGTATGCCAAATGCTTCAGTCTCTGGGTGGTAAGAAAAATACAGAACTGACTAAGAGAACCTGGCCCAAGCATGCAGAAATGTATGGTACTTCATAGTTTTTTTTTTTTTAAAGATTGGTGGAGGTCACACGTTTCCAGAAAATCTGTCTAAAAACCAAATCAGCATTGTATTTTATCTAATGCCTCCATGGTCTTTTGTGATTCAGGGATAAGAATCAGCATATGCAAGTGTTTCTTAATCATCTGTTTCTCAGATCTGGAGTTCAAAATCTATCTAAAGAGAGCACATAGAGAACAATACAGGCACACTCTGATTGTGGTGGCCATCTTGCAACAATTATAATCTCATATCAGAAGGTGTATGGACTTGGGGTTTTTGATAAATGAGGGTTTGCACTTAGTATTTGATCCAGGAATATGGATAAGATAATCAGGAAATGTTCTTCCCAAGAATAGGCCATACAAATGGAAGTATAATCATGTCATGGTCTTTGACACTCCCCTCTTTTTCCTCTGAGTTTGATTTCTTCTTTTCTGGTCATCTACTATAGAGGCACCAAGATCAAACTGGGAAGTTATCCATTTCTATTGAAACACATGCATGCTGACAATTATAATACACTTATGGTGTGTATAAACATCTCTAGCCAGAAGTTTTAACAGTATTTCCAAGGCTTGGTCATCAATTAGTATTCTCTATGAAATTTACCTGTTAGTCAGTTGGTATTTAATGCTTATCACAGGTTGCTCATACTTTATTCAAAAGCAGGTGAATTGTGTCAGAAATATCATTTTATTACTTTTGTTTAAGATCCTTTTCTAGGGTCTCTTCCTGACCCGGGCTTGATCCCTGGGTCGGGAAGAGCCCCTGGAGAAGGAAATGGTTACCCAATGCAGTATTCTTGTCTGGACGGCTACAGTCAATGGGGTTGCAAAGAGTCAGACACAATTGAGTGACTAACACTAACTAACTAGAATTAAGAATGCTGTTAAGGGATCATGCCGACTGAATAGGGCTCCTACCCAGAAGACTGAGAGAGCCACAGTGAGCAGCTCAAAGTTCCAGGCAGTTCACAGAAAATCATCATTGGGTAATACAATTTTGAGTAATGAGGACAACTTCAGTTGTGATACCTGATTTACAAGTTGTCTTGTTTTACAAAGCAAGAGAGCTGTCTTACCACTGTACTCCTCACTCTAATTGTGATATGTTTCTGATTCTAGAAGAAGCAGAACAATGAGGAGTAGACTTTAGGACTGCAAATCGTAAGCCCCAAGACCTCCTTCCAACATTTCCTTCTACATCTTTAACCCCTCTGAAACTTAAATTTCTCATCTACAAAATGTGAATGACATTATATTGGTCCTTGTGAACTCACATCCTTGTAAGAAACAAACTAAACTTTATGAGCTTTAGATCACTATACAGTGGTTTATTCTTGTAACTATTACTTGTGTTAGAGTGCTTTGTGACCCAGGCAGATATGTACGGCTGTTAGTCATAATTATTATTATTTACACTACAATTATTTTGAAAAGACTTCTCAACTCTGGCCTTCTTCCTTTCTCCCTAATTCAGAAAATGGCACCATCCAAATAGTTGCATAAATTTTGACACTTCCTAATTCCTCAGTCTCATATTTCATCTATCCCAAATTTCATTGATTTAACTTTTCAAGTCAAATGAATTTAGGGCAGTGTATTGTATTTGGTTCTGATTTATTCCTAGATCCATTTTTTTGAATGAATGAGCAAATTTATTTGACAACATATTTTATAGGTGATTACTTTTACTCTACCTATTCTCAAAGAGGGACTTTAGAATATATATAAGGAAGGTTATATGATACATAAATACAAAAAAATAGCATATATCAGAAGTAGGTGGGAAATACAAAGGAACATAGGTACCTGAACTGGACCCAGAATTAAGGCTAATATAAAAGCATTTGCCACTGAGTTCTTACTATGGTTGAGTTCAAATGTAACTGGTAAGACACAAAATACAATGATTATGAAATGAAAACAAACACCTAGTCTAAAAGAAACACATGTATTCTGGATATAATTACAGAGAGAGATTTTTTGAGAAATATTCTAAAAAGGATGCTGTGAATATAACTATTGGGCATATAATCTAGAGAAAACTATAATATGAAGATATACATACACGCCAATGTTTACAGCAACACTATTTACAATAGCCAAGTCATGGAAATGACCTAAATGTCCATTGGAAGATGAATGGATAAAGATGTGCTCCCTATATACAATGGAATACTACTCTGCCGTAAGAAAGAATGGAATAATGCCATTTGCAGCAATATGGATGGACCTGGAAATTATCCCACCAAGGAAGTAAGTCAGGCTGAGAAAGACAAATACCATATGATATTATTTACATGTGGAGTCTAATATATGACACAAATGAACTTATTTACAAAACAGAAACAGACTCATACATATAGGAAAAAACCTTACAATTACCAAAGGGGATAGCAGAAACAGACTCATACATATAGGAAAAAACCTTACAATTACCAAAGGAATAAATTAGGAGTTTGGGATTAACAAATACAAACTATTACATACAAAATATATAAACAACAAAGTCCTACTATATAGCCCAGTGAACTATATTCAATATCATGTAATAAACCATAATGGAAAAGAATATGAAAAAGAAGATATATATGTATATATATATCTGAATCACTTTGCTGTACACCAGAAATGAACACACTGCTATAAATCAACTATACTATAATTAAAGAAACAAAGAAAAAAGGATGCTGTGAAATGTAATGAATAATGCTTCTAATGATATCTTTATAGAAGATACACAGTAGTTTCACAAGATTATTTCTTTAAGCATTGTGTCTACTTGGTATTAGAGATAGAAAAATACTAAAACATGCCTTGCTACCAAGAGATCACTGAGAAAGATAAATCTATAGTATACAAAGATGAATTCAGTAACAGTAGGAGGGTGCCCGGTGCCATGGGGCACAGAGGAGGAAACAGCAATTCTACTGGTGGACCTAGGAAGGCTGCTTGGGAGAGATAGCATCTGATCTCCCGGGTTTCTTAAAGTGCTACTTGTCAATTGCCAACTGCACGGTATGCAGAGGGATGGGTGCTAAGACTGCAGGGCTGAGGAGAACAATGACTTTATAAGCAGATAATTCTGCACAGAGTTTCAGTGAGAAAGACTCTCACTTGCTCGTAGGTCAGTGCCCTCCCCGCCCCCACCCTTAGCAACTGTGACCCTTTAAATAACAGACGGCTTGCTTTCCCCTGCCTCCTGAAAAGGAACAAGGAACAATATCAGGAACTGCATGAGCAGCTCTGGCCACAGTGTAAAGTGGCCTTGGGAAAGGAAGTAGATAAGAAATACACTTCTAGGAATGTACGGGGTAGCCTCAACTTTGGACAGAGGGAACAGTGATCAAACCAGGACAAAACAAAGACCCAGGTGTTTGAAATTTAGGGAGAGCAGTAAATATTATTGAACACTGAAACGGCATGCTGGGAATTAGACCGAAGGTCTTTTTTTTTCCTTTGTTTACAAGAAAGGGAAGAAGACACAACCTGGGTCTCTTAATCTGAATAATTGAGATGAGCCAAGTTAGTCCTAACGTCAAGGGTAGATAATCTTGATTTTTCCTGTGATTAAGCTTGCGAGGTACTTCTCAGTGTAGAATGTTAGGCCAAAATAGTCAGAATTAATAGGAAGGGATCCTGTGTTTCTGCCTAATAAAAAAAATGCTCTGATATACTTTTTGAATATTATCTTATATGATTATTTCCTACATATAAGAACAATACTCCTTTCTCTGCACTCCTCAGAGGATAAAAGCACATGCTATTTGCAAAGTACTGCTTGACAATGAGGAGAAGATACAGAAATATTCCATAGAGACTCTGTTAGTATAATGTTTAGAAGAATTAGGAAGAATTCTTAAATTACTTCTAAAGCAATAAAGCAATATATTAAACTATGACACAGTATACGTGTTCAAGGCACAGTACAGACAGTAACTCATAGACAAAAATGAAAGAAAGGCTTCCTGGAACAGAATGGATCAGGGAAAATTTTGTTAAAAAAATGGGACCTGAAGAATAGGGAAAATTTAGGTAGAATATCAGGCAGGAGTGCTCTCAGTCAGAAAAGGAAAGCTTATAAAGAAGTGGAAAATAATTTTAAAAATTCACCTGTTCAAATTGGGGAATCAGAAAACTATTAACACAATTGCAGAAGAGATCTCTGGTTACACACAGACACACATATGCAAACTACACACACATACTAAAAAGAGTGTTTCTGGGAAGTGTGAAACATTTGAGAAAGTAAATGGAAGTGGATTCACAAAGAGAAATACTCATCCTTGTAAAGAAATATCAATCTGTGCATATTACTTCAAAGGTATGAATATTACAGAATGAGAGTTCTTCTAAACAATCTTTTAGGGGAAAAAACTAACTTATTGTTAAATATGTCAGTGTTGGTGTGTTAATTCTAGGGAGACATGGTGTAAAACAGAGATTGATGGGGAAGTGAACCTGAACAAACTATGTTACTTTGTTAAATCCAAAACTGACTAGTGGTATATATCAGACCAAATCAAATTCTGATTGTAAATAAAATTAAGTTGTATGTTACTTAAATCACAATAAAACTGGAAACAATGACAACAACAATAAAACTAGCACTTGTTTTCAGATGTTTGCTTTAAGCACAAAGTGGAATTTGTTCCCTGAAACAAACTGGTATTTCCATCTATTCAAATGTTCTCAGATGAAAATTCTACACAATTGAAAAACAGATACTTAAATATATATATAATATATAAATTTTGATATATATATAAATATAATACATACAAACATTAAATATGTAAAAATGAATATATATATAATATTCAGACAAGGTAAACAACTTGCCCAAGGTCACAATCAAGTCTGTAGATGCAGAGCCCTGAGCTTTAAGTTATAAGTTCTCACCTAATACTGTGCTACGCATCGGTTTCACAGGGAGCTTTATATATGCGGATACCAGACCTAGCCCTGATCTCCTGAATCAGGATCTCCAGCATTGGGACGAGGTATGTAGATTTTAAAAACCTACTTGACAATTTTCAGGCTGGAGATCCCTGTTTAAGATGCTACCTACCAAAACTACCAAAAAAAAAAATAAGACAAGGGACTAGGAACCCAAGTTTGTCAAAAAATGTAGCAAGATGGAGAAATATTAATCTTTGTACAGTTCTTCATTTTCCAATCTTCCTCTAATTAGTCAGAACTATTTGTATCTACTGAAGGTGAGCTTGGATTATAACAGCAGGGAAGTAGGGGAAAAGACACAATTTATGTTCATGCTTGACTTTACCGATGATGCTCTAGAGAATCTTTAGGAAAGGCCTGGAGGGGAGGAGAGCGCAGATTGAAAAGAACCAGAGCGGGGTTGCTGCCCTTCTTAAGGTGTTCACACAGATGGCAGGCAGAGGTGGGCAATGTGAGAGGGAGACAGGGACCCCATCTGCTCCAGCTAATGTGGAGCAGAATGAGAAAAAGAAACAGAAGTGGTGGTAACGTGCTGACAGCAGGCGAGGAAGAGGAGGTTAACTCTGCCTCGTGACACCTGAGCGAAGACTTGAAGAAATTAGCCTTGGAGTTGAGCATTGATGACGTATATGGTTTTTTGCTGATACAGAGTGTGGGAAGGAGCACTTTGGGCCTCTCAGTTAGCCAGTATAGTATTAGTTGTAGACAGGCTTTCCTGGGCTGAGCAAAGCAGACTCAAGAGAAAAATATTCTCATACTTTTAAATTTTATTTTCTACCAAACCAAAAGACAGAAATGGATAATATTATCACAGTAACTATTGATTATCTCAGTCATATTGACTTGGCCACCTCCAAGCTTGCCATGTCTGGCAGATCGCTTTCACCAGGAAGGTTCCTAGCTGAGACGTCTTTGGTGGCACCTCACTTTCCTCTGATGCTCTCCTCTTCACTCCCTTTGTCCACCATTCCTGATTCTATGTTCTCAAGCTGCTGGGTTCTCAGACCTACTTTGTACTTCTAGTAACTCAAGTCCTTAAACTGAAAATACAGTTGCCTGTTGGTACCTGAGGGGCATTGCTTCCCAGATCCGTGTAGATAGCAAAATTTGCGAGAGTCTCTTTCATAAACTGTCCCCGCATATAGCTGAGCCTCTGTAGCTGAAGGTTCATCATCTGCAGATTCAACCAACCACAGACAGAAATTCAAATTTCAATCAAGATTGAAATTCTGTTAAAAAGCTCTGTGTTTTAAAATTTTGTTAAAATGCATCTTAACTGTGGAAGTAGAAAGATTAGGCTCCAATCTTTGTGGTCCAACATTCAGTGACTCATTAGTAATTAATGGGGAAAAGACCTGATAGAAGATTTGAGGAATGGTTTATAAAAGTGACTTTTAAGATAATCTAATATTCCATTTTATAGTCTACTGATATTGCGGCCCAAAGAGGTGAGATAATTTGTCCTAATGTAGGTCAGCTGGTAAAGAATCCACCTGCAATGCAGGAGACCCAAATTTGATTCCTGAGTTGGGAAGATTCCCTGGAGAAGGGATAGGCTGCCCACTCCAGTATTCATGGACTTCCCCAGTGACTCAGACAGTAAAGAATCCACCTGCAATGCAGGAGACCTGGGTTCAATCCCTGGGTTGGGAAGATTCCCTGAAGAAGAGGATGGCTACCTACTCCAGTATTTTTGCCTGGAGAATTCCATGGACAGAGGAGCCTGGCAGGCTACAGTCCATGGGGTCGCAGCATCTGACACAACTGAGCAACTTTCACTTGCACTTTCAATCTGGAAATTTCTATAGGTCAGAAATGAAATTTGGACCGGAATCCAAGCCTAGTAATCCTTAATACTTTCAAAGGGAAGGGAGGGGAGGACAGGGGAGGAGTCAGTGGCCACACTTAGGTGAGACTTTGTAGGTTGTACCTCTTCTACCTACTTTACCAAAGGACCCACCCTCACTCTGAACTTCGTTCTTTATTTCACCTAATTTACTTTTCCAAACCAAACCAAAATCCCATATACTATTAATTCTATGTCATCACACAATATAATTTATCTACCTTGAATTCATTATAGACTATACCAGGGAGTGACAGAGGAACTGGGTAGGCTCAAATTTAATAAAACTAGATTGCAATTAGCAATAAAGGTCTTATCCAATATCACATCAAAAATTGTTGACAAAATGAGAAATCATTTTCTTCCCATATTCATGTACTGGGTAAGGAGCTTGAGTATGCCAAACAAAGAATTAACGAAATTTGCAAATCCATTTTTAGAAATCAGAGCTATAGAGTGGGGGTTCACCAATAATAAACGACTTGGAAGAATATATTTAAATTTTTGAATAGCAGTTCTTAAATTACAGATGACTATATCTGTAGGTAGAGAACCTTAATGTTATTAGTACAAAAAGTTATGTCTAGAAAAAAAGAGGCATAAAGTCAAGCTAATCTTGGTTGATTTACAAGGTAATATTGCAGAAAAGGATATAACATGAAATTGAAACTGGGACAAGAAAAGTCAGTATTGGGAATTAAGACTAGATTTTCAGAAAAATGTAGAGAAAGAAGGGGTAATTCAAAACAAGGACAATGGAGTGATTATACCATTTGGAGACCAGTGTACCTGAAAGTCACACAAACGTTGTGATCAAAGATTTGGTTAGGCCAAGACTAAAGTCATAAAGTATGAATAGACATGATGAACAGAAAGGGGAAAGTACAATGAAATAAGTCTAAAAAGAGGAAATTTTGAAGATATTTAGAGAAATTTCTGCTCCAGTTACTATGAAAAAAACAAAACAAAACATGTAGAAGTCTCATGGTTGAAGATGTGTTTCTAAAAATGAACTGGAATCCTAAAATTTCTAAAGAAAAAAAAAATCACATGATGATTGGGATTGTTACAGTTATCAAAAACTGAGTTACCAGAACAGCTACATATCTTTATACATGCAGGTTTGAGGGGCAGTACAAAGTTGAGCAATATTAATCTAACGAAATTTAAGCTGCAGTGAGTCTTTTGATAAATGAAGAACTATATTATATTAGTCCAATTTTAATGCCTGGCTTGTCAATACTGCCCTCAGACCCCACCCAGCAAGAGGGCCTCTATCCTGGGCTCCATATTGGGAGTGCCCAATGCTGGCTTTCCTAAGCCATGCCCCTTCTCCACCAAGGCAGGTGAGTGAGCCTCCAGGGTTCTTTCTCATCTGTCATCTACATCTCCTCTTCCAAACTTACTCCAGATACCCAAGACTTCAGAATTTCTTCCCCAGAATTCCCTGTGGCAGGCCTGTGCTGGCCTCTTTTCCAGGTCCTTCTCTCAGGAGGATGGAATGTACTTGGCACTAGGTCTAAGGGAATGTTCATGAAGGAAAGCAATAGACAGAGCTTGTGAGAATAGGCTAGAATATCTGCTGCTGTTTAAGGACCCTCATGAGGCAGGAAGGAGCCCTGAATAGACTGGAGATCCAGTTTCCACTCTCTGAAAGCCACCATTTTCCTTGCAGTATCTCTAAGGAATCTCAAACTTGTTAGCATGTACCTTGTCTTCCGGATCATTATAAAGATTTTTTTTTCAAGATTTGAAGACACATTTAATTTAAAAGTCATTAACTTGAGTTTCATATTTGAATTATTTAGACATATGGTTTGCAGTCTTGCCCTGGGCCTGCAATATTTTTAGAGGCAAAGTTTTCCTTGCTCTTTCCCAGACTCTTTGAAATTCCTAAGTACAGAGACTATTCCTATCAATTCAGTGATTTTGAATTGTACCTGATAACAGGCTTCACCCATGTGAGGGGATTCAAATTGAAGAAGGAAAACATAAGGATACAGAGTCTGAAGGTAAGAGAAATGAGGCAAATATTTCCAGCAGTTAGACTGCTCATTAATCCACCCCATTTCTCTGACTTCCCCACTACAGAGAGGAACATCCAGGAGCCTTACTTCACACTCAGAACCTGTAGCCCTGATGGACAAAGTCACCAGGACTGTACCCAGTATTTTACAACTTTGCAGCATGTGTTTCATATACTAGTGGGGTCCTTGGAAACCTCACTTAGCCTGTGGTTAGAATCTCAAGGACAAAGCAGTTTGAGTTCCACTTGGCTGTTTCTCCCCCACAAGGAAATGAACAGATGCTTTAGAACTTCTAACTTCATATTTTTAGACACTGCATATTTCAAGAAAAATTTATTGCTCCTTTTATTGAGGTTTTAAAGGACTGTTGATAATATATTTTCGATGCATAGTTTTTACACCTTACTAAAGAAAATGGACTTCTTTCCAGTGGCTCCTGTATGATCCAGTGAGTCATTCTTTTTTCTTAACAAAAATTAAAATCATTTAAATTATGTTTTTAGTAGAACCACATTTAATTCTTAGCCCTTTTAGGTCATTCTTAATATGTCCTATATCATAGTAGTTTTGTAATAGTGGTGGTGTTTTAGTTGCTATATTGTTTCCAACTCTTGGACTCCATATATTGTAGCCCACCAGACTCATCTATCCATGAGATTTCCCAGGCAAGAATACTGGAGTGGGTTGCCATTTCCTTCTCCAGTGGAATCCTCCCAACCCAGGAAAAGAACCTGTGGACCCACATCTCCCGCATTGCAGGAAGAATCTTTTACCACTGAGCTATCAGAGAGGCCTACATTACACAATTCAAAAAAATGTGCTCTTCATCTTGAATTCTTCCTGGAAAACAATGGTATTTTTTCTGTCTGTTGCTATTTACGTATATCACTCTGTTTCAGTAAACGGTGAACTTGGACTGGGGTCATTAATGCAGTAATATTATAAGCAAATTAATGAACCAGGAACATATTTATATTTTGTTGTCAGTTGTAATTCTGTGTTTATGAAACAGAGAATTCTTTGTCTCTTAAGGTATTTCTGGTTGACTGTCAGAGATGATGTCTTTTAAATTCCTTTGCAAATAGTTGCATTTGTATAAGATTTACTGAAGCTAGGAAATCATTACCCTTGTTGACAGACTGGCCAAAAGACCTCCGATTCACAAATTTTCCTAGAATCCCTGTTTGCTCACTGTAGGTCTGGGGAAATTCTGGACGCTCCCTGAGCTCCAGTTTTTATGTCTGTAAACAGAGTGGTCTCAGCTATTTCTTCATTAGAGATGCTTTTAAATGTGCCTGGCATGCAATTGGTAAACAGTAAGTGTGGTTTTCTTTGCCTTTCCCTTTCTACTTTTCCCCAGCAAAACATTCTCCATTAGACATTACTCAAAATAGTGTTTTAGCCCCTAAATTGAAGAATCCAGCTTCAGTTGCCTAAACTCATTTCTTAGTTCCGAATTGATCCCCTAGCAAGTGGTTTGATGATTTGGTGTTAGGACTGACAGAAAAGTGGTTTTTCTTTCGGCATATTATTTATCATTTGTCCCGATTTTATCAAAAAGAAGAAACATTTCTTTCATTTTTTATAACAGATAGGAATAGCAATTAGGGGCAGTTATAATCCTGACCCTCAGTAGCAATTCAGTCCACTGTGTGACAGAACTGGGTGGAAGATTATTGGGAGATTATAAGTGGTATGCACTTGCTGAAAGCAATCCCTCCTACTAGACAATGATTTCACCGGGTATCTTGCCCAAAGTTCACCTGACAAAACACAGGGAAAGAAACACCAACACACTAACACTGTATTTTGTCTTATAACCCATTTCCACAGATGATAACTTTTAGATGCAATCCTCCCTATCCTAAACACAATTTAAATTTTCCAAGGAAAGCATCAAAAGACCCATAATATTTCCAAGAGGAAGACTTTACTGATATATGACTTTATCAGTGACATCAAAAGTATCTGTCCAAAGACATTATAAGTTCATCTGGAAAATGACTTATTGGAATGGATACCATTTCAAAATTCCTCATCATTTTAACCTAAATTATAGGTATTATCTAGATTTAATCTTAATCCCAAATTATTTTGTGCTTATCACAAATCAAAAATGAAAGCATCACTTGGCTTTTATGCATAATATTCTGGTTAACTTAGTTCAACCTTACATTTAATACTAATTGACTAGAAAAGTAGGATTGAGTTCTCGCATCTTCCTACTTCTTTAAAAACTGTCAGTAGGGGGAGAGGAAGCTCCTATTCTGAACCTTTTATTACACTTCATATTTTCAGAAAACAAAACCCATTCCTTTCTCCTATATAATCCTCATATTAGCATATATTATTGATTAAATGGCTACTTTGTCTACATTGATGTCCCAGACGAAGTAGTCCTGGGTCTTTGTGCAGCAACAAGGGAACATGTTTAAGTTGGTTCATCTCAGGGAAGGACCATAGTAAGTAATATAACTTGAAGTTCCTGAATTTGTCAGGTTGGGAAGAATTGCCATAATTTTAATTGCAAACTGGCTAAAACAAAAACAAAAGCAAAACCCTAGATTTTCCTCAAGTTTCTAATCTGGGTGTTTCTAGGATGTTCCTCAAGAAATTCAGATCCATTCTTCCAATCTTTTCTTGTTTCTTCTTACCACCAAGTCTTATGGGAATGCTGTGGATTATGACTACTCTGCTTGACATGTAGCCTTTCCATTTTTTATGTATTGCCCAGTGATAGTAGGAGTGTTCCTCTGGACAAATTCCATCTCTATGGACAAAGGTAACCTTTCTCTAGGTTTTCACTAGAGCAAATTTTCAAAACTCTATAATTAGGTATCAGTGTAATTCCCAAAGAATGGGCTCTTTAGTCATGAACAAGGCCACATATGGGGCCTCAACATTACAATCCACATTGGAATTCATACACTGGACTGAGTTGAACATAAGTCCTCACTGCTATCTGTATGCAAAATTATAGCAAACATAACACGTAAAACTCTTAAAAATAAAGGATAAATTTCAGAGATGGTAATAATGAAAACCCTTATTTAGAAAAGAAACCATTTTCAGAATGAAATGTAGAATTACACATGCAACTCCTTACTTGCTGACTTCTCTAACATGAGTTGCACTGCAAAATGCTTGAATCTTTGGAGACAAATCCTCCCCTCTGAGAGAATTGGCAGGGAGTTCTGGTCACTTTTACATATGGTACCCACTGAACAATGTTTAAATGCACCACTTGCTTCTCTGTGATAAAAGACATTTTGGCACAAGACTGTAGAAAATTGGGTACTAAATAGATATCTGAAATTCATGACCATCAAGAAGGGCAAATTCTACTCTTTCTAAATGTAAATGTATATAAATGATCATTTATATATGTAGGGATCAGGCATTATATTAAGAAGACTAAATAGCCATGTACAGCAACAGTTCAAACATACTCTATCCTTTTAAAATGTATTCTTATTTGATTTTTTAAAAACAGAATCAGGAGATTCTAGTCTCTGAGCAGATTGGATACTTACTTCAGTTGAAGTAGTTTGCTGCTTATTTGTTCTTGGTTACTGAATATCAGTGTAAGATTAGGAACTAAAAAGAATGATACAGAATAGTGAAATTTTTCTGAGAGATTTACAGAGATTTCGAACCTATTCAGTATCTTACAACTAGAAGACAGATCTAGTGCCAGGGGTTGGCAAACTATGGCATACAGGCCAAATGGACCTGATGCCTATTTTTGTAAATAAAGCTTTATTGAAACATTGCTATGCCATTCATTTACATGTTGTCAATAACAGAACTTTGTTGCTACAGACTGGATGGACCACAAAGCTTAAAGTATGTAGCTCTTTACAGAGAAAGCTTGCCAAGCCCTGATCTAACATGTATCTATTTTTCTTGTGAAAATATTTTATAGACTCGCAATGAAAGAAACAAACAAATATATACGTCCACACACAAAAAAAGCTATATTCTGAAATTAGATCATCTTCCTACATTCATTCAGTTGGAGTGAATATGAGGGTAGGTAAAGACTTTAGGAACAAGAGTCCAGTCATTTGTGTATGTGCTAATGGAATAGTCAATTGTCTCATCTCCATCTGTTGTAGCACAGTTTCCCAAGAAAATGCTCTTGGTTTTAACCAGACTGAAAGTGGAAGACATAAGGCCCACTGACTGCTAATCATGTTGCTTGAAAAAGAGGAAAAAAAATTAAAAGAATGTTTCTCTTTAATCATCTCTTCCTGTAAGTGGATTGTTTGAGATATAATAAAATAGCTGAAGCAGCCTGGAGAATCAGGCTTAAAAAACAAACACAGCCAGCATGCTCTAAGTTCAAAAGGTCTATGGCATGTTCGCTATCAATCACTCTATCCATATTTTAGTTAACCTTCTGTAAATATTGTCATGTACAGTGCTTTGGACAGGCTAATGTGTTGTGATGTTTTGTTAGTGGACACAGAGACAGTAATGCAGAAAGCCATCACCAGACAGGAAGAGGAGGAGGCAGATGAGGGAGAGACGGACGGAAGGCAGAGCCTAGGGTGTGTGAGAGAGGTGAGGCCGGGACAGTGTGTGGAGCTGACTTCTTCATTAGCAGAATCTGGAGCCAGGCCAGCACATTCCAAAGGACTACACTCGACTTCGGCAGCCCATCAGTCCCTTTCTCCCCTGCCCCCACTTCCCCTCTTCTCTCTCTCTCTCTCAACTTAAAAAGAAAGCATATAATCTTATTTTTTTCCACATTAGAAAGCATTCCTTTCCATTAGAAAGCTGGCCTGCAGAAATGGTAAATCTCTTTTAGTTTTGGATAATCACAGAGTATCTTTCCACTCAGCCCCCTACTTCTTTACTTTTAGTTAAAAGCTGTAGCTTTCAAGTTTTCCCTGCTTTTAGGCTATCATTCCTCCATGTTGTATGTAGTTGGTGGTTCCAGAATATGGGTATGTCTCCCCACCTCCTGTCATCCCCAAACAGCCCCACAAGGCTACTTGGGCTGAGGTTCTGGGGCACCATCTCTGCATCACATGGATTCCTATTCTGTTTCATGGAAGAACATCACAGTCGCTGCCATCGCTTGAACTCGGGGTGTTTTCTTCCTTGTCTCCCTCCCTTTTTCCCTTCCCTTCCTCCATGTCCCTCACTGTTCCTTCAGCTTTTTGCTGTTGTTGTTGTTGTTGTGTTTCTCACAGCAAAAAAAAAAAAAAAAAAAAAAGAAAGCCTTTGGGAGAGCCGAAGTCCACGCTGGCGGGCTCCCCGTTTGTGGGGCAGGTGTGCGGGGAGCCCGCCTCCGTGTCGTCGCCACAGCAACCCGCCTGCTCTAATCTGCTGAATATGAAAGGCCCGAACAGAATGAAAAAAGCCATCCACCCCCTTCTGCTCCATCCAGGAGTCCAAAAGAAGGTTACTGGGCTCCAAGCATTCCTGATAATCCCTCAGCCATCGCCCAGGCAACAGTCACAGGGAGCTGGCGCGCCTGTGGTGAGAGAGAGAGAGAGAGAGAGAGAGAGAGAGAGAGATAGAGGGGTCCCCTCCCAAGTTCAGACCTCCTCTCGCTTCTCCTCCTCCTTGCTTCTCCTATCCTGGGTCTCCTAATGGCCTCTCACAAACCCATGTCCTATTCTGGTCTTTCTGCTCCACACCCTTCCAGCTGGTCACCAGCACACAGAGGGGGATAATTTCATCATATTCTTCTAATGGAGCTGAAACAACAGTGTGTGTATACATGTGCATGTGTGTATTTATGTGTGTAGAGGAAATTTTCATCTCTAGTCCTTTCAGATGAACTGTGTTTATGTACTAGAGAGATGGCAATGGTGGGAGGATTTTCCTTCTCTGAGCGAGTAGTTTGAAAAAGCAATCCTTTGCTACTTTGCTACTTGCATTCATTCAGCTGTTCCTGGGCCTGCAGAAGGTTTACAGGCTGGTTGTCCTCTAGCCTCATATCCAGCAGTGAAAGCTCACATTTGTCTTACTAGCATCATGTTGATGCAGCTGGGCTTGACACTGCTTACCTCAGCAACTTTTTTTTTTTTTTTGGTTGAAAGACAGAAGGCTTCCTTGTGATCCCAGCCTTTTCCTATCAAATGACACTCAGCCATGGTTTGGGTGACTTATTTACTGGCACTGGACCAGCAAAAACAAAAATGAATGTTCACAACTAATAAATCCTCTAGCTTAGATAGCTAGAGCAACAGTGGTGGGATTACATCAAAATGTTCAGCCTGATACCACAGGGCTCCCTGGCAGTGTGGGACCTCATAAGTCAGGGGTAGGAAAAGGGGGTCAAAAAAGACAGGAATAGAGAAATGTTTTATATTCTGAATCTAGACATGCTCAAAAATTTTGAGCTTGAATCATATGATGCACTTTCCTGGTTGAGTATCTAAATTGGGATAGGAGGAAGCAGTGCATTTAAGTCATTAGAATAGGAGATGGCTAAACTCACCACCTTTTTCTTTTATAAAGTCACACCCATCTTCACCAAGATGAAGGAGCCTAGCATAGACTGTTGAGACAGCAAAATCACAGCTTTCTCAGCTGCAATGAAAGAAACTATTTTTATAGAGGACGTAAGGTCAAGAATGTTTAGCAAACAAAGTTGTATGTCATCCACTCCTAGATAATTCTCCAAGGACCTTCCTCCTCCCAGGCCCTTATTGAAAGTGAGGGCATCTCTTTAAGGCTAGTGTGACAGTGTTTTTATTTGTTTTGGAATTGATCTTCTGGACAGAAGCACATTTTTTTTCATTAGTATAAATCCAGAAAAATCCAACCACAAAACCATTGACTTTGGCTAAGGTTTTCTCATTTTCTCACCCTATGACCACCTCTAATTCAATAAGTGACTATCCTTTCTGTGATGATTAACTCTGTTGATTCAGCTTTTGTAGGCTAATGGTTGAGCTTGCCATATAGGGTTCAATCTTTGGGTAGAAGCATGCATAAAAAGTGAGGAAAAGTTGAACTATCCCCTAGATGTTTAGTCTATATATAGCTAATATTTGACTGTTTGGAAAGATAACTATGATTGATTTCACTCTTCCTCTTTAATTTTTGCTTTGTTTTCATGACCTTCAAAGAAACAGTGATGGAGGACACTTATCTGATTACAATTTAAACCATACCCACCTAGCACTTCTGTTTATTTGTTAGAATACCGGTGGGGGGGTGGGGGTGGGGGGGGGTGGGGAGTTGAGATGGAGGGTGGGGTTGGTAGTAGTGGAAAACAGTTTTAAGTTTTTTTTCTTTTTTGTTGTATTGTGATACAACTGAGATCTGATGCCATCTGAGTACCTGGAAAATGCCTATGGGAAGTAAGCAATTTGATCTACTTGCTTTCCAAAGCACCTGGTAAAAAAAGCATCTTATACAATCCCACAGAGCTCTGTGCAATTATTATCTTTAAAATCTGTTCCATTACCACTCTTTAAAAAAAAAATATCTGGCATAAAACCAGTAAAGAGATATACAAAAGTTAATTCTGCCATCTTAAAGTATTTAGAATTCTTACTATTTTCCAATGAAGTAGCCATTTCAAATTCTTCCATTAGTCTCAGGAAACTTAATCTCTCTGTGATTGAATCTAGTTATATTATACTCTCTGTCATAGAGATATTGCCTATAGTCATTGCCTCTTAAGAGAATAAAATATTATTTGGATGCATTTTGGAATCCTTAGGGAAAAAGGCATTGTGTGTTCAAATCAACTTCAGTTCTGTTTAATTCCTAGAATCCTTATTTTGATGATTTTTTATCCATTATTATACCAATATTTCGTGCCAGAACCCACTCCAGTATTCTTGCCTGGAAAATCCCCTGGACAGAGGAGCCTGGCAGGCTACAGTCCATGGGGTCACTAAGAGCCAGACATGACTGAGCGTATATGAATATGTGCCAGACACTGTCTAAGCTCTTGGGAGTCAAGGAAGCTTGTGGTCTAGAGAGGGAGATAGGAGCATAAAAATTATGGCCAACTTTTATTGAGTGCTTACTATGTGCCAGGTACTGCTTTAGACATTTTATATGTATTAACACATTTAAACTTTAAAACAACTCTATGAGGTAGGTAACATGATTTGTCCTGTCTTTAAGAAGGGAAACCAAGGCACAGGGAAGTTAATTTACATGCTTCAAATCACATGCCACCTTATTTTTAAAGCAATGTTTAGAAAATATATAGCAATTTATGTTTATAGTGATTTATGTTTATAATCCACTGAATTCAGTATCCTCAATACACAGTTAATAAGCAGAAGCCTGCCAGATGGGAACAGGGAAGGGGACTACATTAGTAGAAGGAATTTCAAATCCGAAGATTAAGTTCTGACAACATCCTAAACTCTCAGGTTTTCTAAGAATTCCTCACATAGGTGATGGATAATATTTGGTAGTAAAATGTTTTTGTGGCTGTCTCTGTGTAGTGTCACGCATATATATTTCAACTTAGTTTCAGGGGAATTTGTTTTTAGATTGTTTCAAACTTCAATGAGTTAAATGAGTTAAAATTTATAAAGTGCTTAGGTGAGCGCGTGGTATATAGTAAAGTTTAGTTAAATAAAATAAATGAAATTAGTTGAAGGTTAGGTGACACTTTAAAAAAATAGGAGTTGTAATGTGGATGGCAATATAAAGAATAGGAAGAGAAACCCCTTTGTGTGAGTTGAGATGCAATCCTGATGGCGAGAGAGTTTTCCCTCAAGTGAGTAAACACTTCATCAACAATATATGGGTGCCAAGTGCTAGACTGGTGGTCAAAAGAAACATTAAATATTAAAGCAGGATGAGGACACAATAAAATCAGGTTTCATTTAGAAAGCTAATTTCTGTAGTAATGCAAAGGGTTAAAAAAGAGATTAGACAGTTGTGGCAGACGGGCCAATTTAGATACCACTGCACAATCCAGTGGAGAAGGCAATGGCATCCCACTCCAGTACTCTTGCCTGGAAAATCCCATAGATGGAGGAGCCTGGTAGGCTGTGGTCCATGGGGTTGCGAAGAGTCAGACATGACTTAAGTGACTTAGAAGCAGCAGCAGCACAATCCAGGTGAGGGATGCTGCTGCGGCTGAGGTGGCAATGGGATAGAGAAGCAATTCACAGAACACTGTCCCTGATTGGATGATGAAATATGGTCCCTGGAAACATGAAGAAATATGCTTTCTGGCAGTATAAGGAAAAGGGGATGAGTTTTTGTGGTAGGGCATATATGACTAGTATATGATGACATTCACAAAGAGCAAGGTATTTGGAAGGCAAGGTGGTTAGTTAGCTTTAGGCATGTGGAGTTTCAAGTACCTACCCCCTACTGTATGGGAGCATACAATAGGTAGTTAAAACCATAATCAAGTTTCTGAAGAGACAGACTTTGGAGTCATTCACATAAGGGTTAAGTATTTTAAGAGATGGGCACATATGGGAACACCAAGATAAAAGAGAGATGGAGAAAAATGATGTGAGGTCAAGGACAAAATTGGGAAACTCAGGGAAAATCCTGAGGAGGAGGCCACTTTAAAGATTACAGACAATGAAAGAAGCTTGGTCAATTAAAAAATAGAATAAAAAGCTTTTTTTAACTCAGATCTACTCTTCCTCCATAATTTTCTTCCTGTAGCTTCCAATCCATCATCAGAGCTAATCTCCATTTTGAAACCATCAACTAATTCATGGTAATGTTGGTCTTGAAACTTCCCAAGCTTAGACATCTCAGCATCGTCAAGCTTTTGAAACATAACTCAGTACTTCAAGTCTGCAGAGGTCACTAAGAACATTCAGCTTGTTCTTAAAGCTGTGGGTGCTATCAATCACTGATTAAAAATGTCATCTCTTGCAAAGGCTTTCTCAGCAGAGGGTCTTGATAAGGTGAGAAAATGAATTCTAATTACTACCTTTGTTCTCTTAAAGTTAGTTACAAGAAATGCAAGAAGACTACCTTCTTCTGTTTGCTTACGTCTCCTACAGGATACTGGGTAGTCTATTTGTTGAATTACTGCAGGGGCCAGCATACTTCCCTCACCAGTGATTATCACTGAAAAGTGTATTCAGCCTCCCAAGGCACAATATTTAAACATAAAAAATAAAATGCAGCCTCTGTGTGATTCATTTAAAATGGGATAAATTGGAAAAAAAATGCTAATTGGAATATAACATTCAATAAAATTGTAATGAAATGAGATACCCTATGAGAATTTGCTTTCTTTTATACTAATAGAAGTAACCAAGCATTCATGGTTAAGGTCATCAATTTGGGGCAGATATTAATGGACCCTTCTTAGTTTTATAAGTGTAAGGGAAGCAGGCTATTGGCCCTGGGAAAAATGTGTATGGAACCTTTGTTTGACTTAGTAAATAAATGCCCTTCATTCTGTTATACAAACTTCTGGGGAGGAAAAAGGCAAATTTGAATAAGGAGAGAGGCCCAATAAATCTCAATCTTATCTCTTTGAGATTGAGACTGATTCTAAAGATCTATAGAAAAGACTAGGATGGCTCTATATGTATAAATACATATCTACTATATATACATATATATATATTTATTTATTTTTGGACTCTGTTCTACTTGTCAGTCTTGATGCAAATATCACACTGCCTTTACTATTATAGTTTCACAACAAATCATGAAATTAAGTACTATAAATCTTCCCACTTTGTTCTTCTTTTTAAAATTTGTTCTGTCTATGCTATAACATTTGTATTTCTATATGAATTTAGAATCAGCTTGTCAATCTCTACCAAAATAAGCCTGCTATGATTTTGACTGGGGTTGTGTAGTACCGATAGATTACTTTGAAGATACAGGGAAACTGATGGCTTGCTCAGGGTCATCTATAAAGTGAAAATCACTGTAGACCTTCTCTCACGTGGATGTAGTGAGGAGTATACGAGTAAATTTATCTAGAGTAGTTAGAACAACATATGGCATATTTCAAGTGATCAATAAAGGATCTTATTACTCCTCCGCTTTTGCCTAAATAACAAAGTCCCAAAACCTTAACGTTTTATCTAATATGCACTATCACCTGGATATTATTTTCCTTTACAGACTGACTTAACATCACTCCATCCACTAAACCCTGACTGTTGTTCATACTGAAATACTATCCATTTCCCAAATATTCTAGGCTATTTTTGGTCCCTGTTCCTTTTTTACATACTGTCTCCATTTCCTAGAAAGAGTACTCTTCTCCTTCTTGTAATTCCACTTGCTTTTCCAGAACCTCATCAGTATCACCTTCTCTATGAAATTGTTGTAAGGCAAAAGTAGTCAGGTGTTATTCTTTCTCTGAATTACAATAGTATATTCCATTATAATTATATATTTGCATACCTGTCACCTCCTTACTTCCCGGGTGGCATGAGTGGTAAAAGAACCTGCCTACCGATGCAGGAGACATAAGAGATGTGTGTTTGACCCTTGGGTTGGGAAGATCTCCTGGAGGAGAACCTGGCAACCCACTCCAGTATTCTTGCCTGGAGAATCCCCATGGAGAGAGGGGCTTGGTGGGCTACAGTCCATAGGGTCGCCCAGAGTCGGACACGCCTAGAGATTTAGCACACATGCACACACCTCCTTACACACATATTCCAGGAGAGCTTGTATTTTCAGAGAAGGACCAGGTAATATTGATTTTCACAGTTTTTGTGCTTAAGACAGGATCTAGTACATAGTATGTATCTAATGAATATATGCTAAATAATATATAAAGTTTCATTCCATACATGACAAATTGAAATCTGTCTTGGATAAGCACTCATACTTGCTATCTGCTTTGTCATTGTCTTTTTAAAATAAAAACTATATGATTTCCATTTTGGTGATATGCATGATTATTTTTATGCATTAAAGTTGGAGCTTGAATAGTGGTACTTCGAGACAATAAAAGCTTGTAATCTTTGCCTAGTATGAAAAACAGAAACAGAACTGTAGAAACGCCTGGCACAGAGCTAGAAGGGAATCCCTCTCTTCTGCTCTCTTGGCTCCAGCAAGCATGAGGGTATAGGTGGGAGGCAGTCTAGCACTAGCTGGGCCTAAGGCGCTGCCAAAAAAGCCCTTGACGAGAGAAAGGGCTCCCTGTTCCTGCTAGGCGCGGGGATCCGAGAGAAACTGAAAGGAAGCACTCAAATAATTCCCTCTGCAACCTCAAAGGGTCACCACAATTCCCATGGGTCCAAGGAGACCTCCGCAACCAGGAAAAAAGGTTCCAGCCTGTGAAAACAGCCCCCAGCCAAAGGCCTAAGCCTCCCCATGGGAGGGTGCAGCAGGAGATGCTTCTTGGCCAGGCAGTGAAGTTCAGCACTTCAAATCCCCAGAGATATGGGTTTGTGGTTTACATAAAGGCGGGGAAATTCTACTTTGGACCCACACCTTAAATAATTAGCTTTCCCAGCGGTATGTGGTGCAATTAGACCAATATGTTTACAGTCAAGAATATGGCATATATATTTGACAAGAGAAATTCTCCATAATTCAGGCCTAGAAAAATTATCCTTAATCCAGATGTGAGAGAAAATAAATTGAGAGCATAAAATATTTTAAGTCTAGTCCCATGATAGGCCAAACCCAATATTATGGTGAGCCAGGGCCCCTCTTGGAGCAAAGTACTTTCCTGCATGAAGTAAATAACTTCTTCCTATGCATGAAATGTTACTCTCCAGAGGGTATTTTAGTTGCCTGGAGTTCCTGTACCATTGAGATTGTTTAGTAAGCTTGAGCCGAACTCTGTTTCTTTTTCCATCTCTCTGACTCTAATAGTTAGCCGATGCTTACCTTTTTTAAAAATAAAAATCCTGTTCCATGCGATCCTTCACAAATGAAGAAAATTATCTCATTGAAACAAACAAACAAATAGTAATGTTTTAAAAGACAGTCAAAGCTGGGGGGAGAACACTCAAACTTTAAAGGAGATATTATAAACAGGAATCGTTGCAAGCATTTTAAACTTAGGAAGTTTGGGTTTATTTCCACCTGCTATGTCTCTCTAAGAGACAGTCTAAGGAAATAGCTGCCCAGAGGGTGAAAAACAAAAGTGTGCTGGAAATTTCCCACTGGAGAGAACATTCATCAGCCTCTAAAGAAAGCATTATCCACTCATTTGCTCGTGCTGTTTTGCTAAGGAATATACAAAGTGAGTTAAAAGTTTGCAACCATAAACGCCATGTTTATATGATAAACAATTCATGCAATTAATGATTAATGTCAAATTAAAATATATTTTTATATATTTAGTGTGTGAATGTAATGGAAGGAAATGAAAATGCAGAACATAAGAGATATTTCATCCACCACGATTCCTTAAATATAAGTAACATTGTAAACCAAACTAAGTAGCATTCTCCTTTTCCCAATAATAAAAATCGTTCAAACTGATATGTTTTCATATTTGTAAGAGTTTCCAGGAAGCTCAGATTCAAATGTGAGGATCACAGAATTTGAAGTTTATCCAAGGCATGCTAATCACATTCATTTATTCAAATTTTTCATTTTTGGTCTGCTCTGTTTGTCAGTTCTAGGGAAATGTGTCAAACTCTTGAACTAGAATTGTAGATTTATCCACCATCCTGTAGAATTTTGTCAGTTTTGCTTTATATAGATGAAGCTTACACTTAGGTGTATACAAGGTAAGCATCATTATATTTTTCTAATGAATAACAGCTGACTCTAAACTTACTGGGCTTCCCTTATGGCTCAGCTGGTAAAGAATCTGTCTGCAATGTGGGAGACCTGGGTTCCATCCTTGGGTTGGAAAGATCCCCTGGAGACGAGAACGGCTACCCACCCCAGTATTCTGGCCTGGAGAATTCCATATATAGTCCATGGGGTCGCAAAGAGTCGGACACAACTGAGTGATTTTCACTTCATTAAACTTACTATGAGATACACATAGTATGTGTATGTGTTACACATACACACCTATGTTACATATATTAGCTTTTTTAGTCCTTTTACAGTAACTTTAGGAGAATGATATTATTACCATCATTAAATACTTAAGGCAAGAATTTAATTTTGCAGAGCTTTAAATAACTTAACCCTAATCACACATCAGTACATGGTAATGTCAGGATCTGCCTCTATATATATGCTCCCCAAATTGTACTTTTAACTGATATACTACATTGTCTTCTAAATTCTGTTATTATCTAGTGGTCTTCTTTATCATTAAGAGTATCTTCTACCATGGTTTATATTGTCTGATATTACTATAGCCATTAAAAAGAAGTCCAGAATTTGGCAGCCCATGGCTGGTAAGGGAATTGTACAGGATCCAGAATGAGATTTCTTTTATCTTTCTGTTCCATAGTTTGTAGTCTTAAGGAAGATTCATTATCTAGCAGAGTTGGTGAAATTCCAGCCAACACAGATATATTTCATCTTAGAAGAAGTAAGAAAAGCAGAAGAGCAAAAAATGCTCATTTATCTAAAACTGCGCTAATATAGAAACCACCAGCTACATATGGCTACTGAGAGTTTGAAACGTGGTTAGTCTGAACCGAGATGTTCTGAATGTATAAAATATGCACTAGAACTTGGAAGACTTCCTACAAAAAAAGGCATGTAAATTATCTCATTGATAATTTGTTTTGTTGATTTTGTGTTGAAATGGCAATATTTTGGCTCTACTGGGTGGAAGTATACTATTAATGTCATCTTATTTTTAATGTAGCTACTAGAAAAATGTAAATTATATATGTGGCTCTCATTTGTGGCCTTCTTTCTATTAATATTTCTGTTGAACACTATGTTTTAAACAGCTTCCTTGGGATCCCCACCCAACTCCTGCTTACATTTCATTGACAAGAAGTCAACCCCATGGGTACCTAGTAAGGGAGATTGCAGAATATTGGTCTTGGTCTTCTGACCAAGGCTATTTACACTTCCAACTATTACTATGGGAGCATTGGAGAATGGAGATGTGGGGAGACACTGGAAGCCTCTCCCTCACTTCAACAAACTGCCTGCTTTTTAAGAAACTACAAACTGTTTCCAGAGTTGCTGTACTATTGTGTACTCCCAACATCCTCACAACACTGACATCGCCTGTCACTGATTTTAGCCATTATTAAAAGTGGTATCTCATTGTGATTTTAAGCTTGATTTTCCTAATGAGTAATGATATTTGGCATCTTTTTATATGCCTATTTGACATTTGTATCACTTCTTTGGTAAATCATCTTTTTACATTTTTTCATTCTTTATTTTTTTCTTACTATTTAGTTGTAATAATTCTTTACATATTCAGGACACAGGTTTTCGTAACTGTTTTACACACATTATCTTCCAGTCTATGACTTGTCTATTTATGTTCCTAACAGAGTCTTTGGTAGAGTTTTGTATCTTTGATAAAATTTAATATATCAATATTTTCATTTAATAGTTTCTGCACTTGTCTTTTCTAAGAAATCTCTGCCTGATGACAAAGCACAAAGATTTTCTCCTATATTACTGGTAGATTTTCTTTTTAGTTTAGTTACTTATATTTTGGGGCTGTTTTTTTAAAGTTAATTTTTTAATATGGTGTGAGGTAGAGAATCACAGACCAGTGGTGTACCGCATCCCTCAAGTCTAAGACATTAAGGGGATTTCTTCTGTGCCCAGGTACTGCCTAAAGAGAAAGGAAAAGATAGGCAGAAAAGGTGAACTGAGTATTCACCTAAAAAGTCTGATTTAAATTGGAAAACTCTTAATCAAAACTTAAACCAAAAGTGACTAATTACTTGATTGGGAAAATTTAAACTCTTTCCATAAGTAGGCAGAAATAGGAGCTTATGAACAGATATTATTACAGAAAATGAAAATATTTCTTTATATATCTGTTTTATAGGTCATTGATTTTAAAACAAATACACAAATCAGTATGTAAATAATATTAATAATAATGTGTTAATTCATCCTCGATATTATATATCTTTTAATAAGAATTTAAAAAGAAAATGCTACTCTTATTAATAAACTAAAAGTAATGTAAACCCCAAGACTTAATTTTGATGCTTTCCAGTGAGGAGGAACTCTGGACACCATATTTCTTGGATTGATATGTCTCTCTATCCACTTGCTATCATCACACTGATGACAAATGGGAAAAACTCACCTTTTAACACAGAATAGATGACCATTTTTTTAATTTCCCATAGCTTATCTAACACATGGTTGTAACATTCTGCATAACTTTACTAAAGGCTTGAGGATAGCAACAGGAAGCTAACAGTAGGATCTAGACAGTCTCTGTTATATACTACGGCTAATTCACTGAAGCCAGCTGTCAACTATACAGGCTCTTTCCCTGTTGGGTTTTTCATGTGACAGATACTCTAAGTAAGAATCTCTTATCGGACAAATAGACTGTTGAGATTGGAGAACATGAGAAAATGACCACGCTTTTTTTCTGCCATATGTGCATAGATTTTGCCCTTCATGTCTAGTTCAGGTTGGAGAGCCCATCCCCACCATGAGTTATTGAATGACTTTGTTCTTTAGGAAACTGAAATTATCTCAACAAAAGAGCATTCTTCTTAATAACCCTATATTAATAAGGCAGTTCAAACATTCATAAAGAAGGAATTGTTTCTTCATGCTAATTTTGGACAAACACTACTTGGGGGAATAAAAGATTTTGCAAGATCAAGTCCTTGTTCTCCATGAATTTACAGTCAAGCTAGGGTTTTGAGGTCCATAAGCAAAATAAATCAATAATCCAAAGTAACTGGTTATTATTTCACAGCACATCAGAAAAAATAGAGATCGTTGTGGAAGAAGGTTGGCCTTAAATTAGAACTTGAGACATCAAATTGAAGAAAGGACATTCTGAGCAGGGACATTGTGTAAATAAAAGCAAAGGCAATAAACATGAAAGATTCAAAGGATAGCTCATATCAAGTTTGGTTAGAGGAGTAAGTAGAAACATGGAATTAGAATGGCAGAAGAAAGTTAGAATTTGAATTTTCTCCTTTAGTAAGTGTGGTGCCAAAACAAATTTTGAGCAGAGTGAAATCACGATATAAAGCTTGGTTTTAAGATAATTAATTCAGACGTTCTGGGAAAGCTTGAAGGCAGTCAAGCCAGTTCCGAAGCTATGTTAATGATACATTTCTGAAATGGTAAGAATTTGACCTAGCAAGGTGATAATAAAAATGAAAGAGACAGAAACTAAACAAATGAGAAGGAAAATTACTAAAATCCATGAGACTCTAAGTACTAGCCTACTGAAAAGCTATATAGTAATTGTTAACATAAAAATTTCATTTATTAATTGACCCCTTGGGGGGTCTTTAGAGTTCATGCTCTTTTTATAAATTCTCAGCATTTGGCTAGGTATATATACATAAGTCATCCAAATATACAAATTGGTTTACTTCTTTAGGTGCTAAAAGTGAAATGGAGCTAAATGTCAGTGCTCCAACTGGATACAATACATAGTATAGAGTCATCTGACACTTTCCACCGCTGCCCTTTGTTTATATCTATATCACTAAAATGCAGATTGAAGCCTCCAAAGAATAATTTAAATTAGTAAATTTCCTACAGATTATCGAAAAGAATCTCAAACTATCTCACAGTAGTGATGGTCAGTTTTGTCTTGGTCAAATGTTGACCTTGGAACACATGTCATTACTGACATCAGTTACATGTGTCTCTAGGAGTCAGATACTGAAAGTGGTTTTATCTGTAGTCTACAGTACCAAGAAGTAACATTTAGAACCAGACATGGAACAACAGAATGGTTCAAAATTGAGAAAGGAGTATATCAAGGATATATATTGTCACCCTGCTTATTTAACTTATATGCAGAGTACATCATGAAAAATTATTGGCTGGATGACTCACAAGCTGGAATCAAGATTGCCAGGAGAAATATCAATAATTTCAGATATGCAGATGACACCACCCTATGGCAGAAGGTGAAGAGGAACTAAAGAGCTTCTTGATGAAGGTGAAAGAGGAGAGTGAGAAAAACTGGCTTAAAACTCAATATTCAAAAAAAGTAAGATTATGGCATCTGGTCCCATCTCTTCATGGCAAATAGATGGGGAAAAGTGGAAACAGTGACAGACTTTATTTTCTTGGGCTCCAAAATCACTGCAGATGGTGACTGTGGCCTTGAAATTAAATGATGCTTGCTCCTTGGAAGAAAAGCTATGACAAACTTAGGCAGCAGTATTAAAAAGCAGAGACATCACTTTGCCAACAAAGATCCATATAGTCAAAGCTATAGTTTTTCCAGTAGTCACACAGGGATGTGAGAGCTGGACCATAAAGAAGGCTGAGTGCCAAAGAATTTATGCTTTTGAACTGTGGGTGCTGGAGAAGACTCTTGAGAGTCCCTTGGACAGCAAGGAGATCAAACCAGTCAATCCTAAAGGAAACCAACCATGAATACTCATTGGAAGGACTGATGCTGGAGCTGAAGCTCCAATACTTTGGCCACCTAATGTGAAGAGCCAAATCACTGGAAAAGACCCTGATGCTGTGAACAATTGAAGGCAGGAGGAGAAGAGGATGATAGAGGATGAGATGGTTGGAGTGGATCACTGACTCAATGGACACGAATTTGAGCAAACTCCAGGAGATAGTGGAGGACAGGGAAGCCTGGTGTGCTGCAGTTCATGGGGTCACAAAGAGTCGGACATGATTTAGTGAGTAAACAAAAATAGCACCTAGACATCAGGCAGCGGCTATGAATATCAGGACTTGTCATAATATTCTGTCCATGTCCTTTTTGTTTTCTCACTCCTCTTTAGTCGTTAGAATGTCAGGTAAGCTGGTTTTCTCCTGGCGTTTCAAAGGGGATAGTTAATTTCCATTCAGGTGGGATTTTTTTTTTTCCTTTTTCACTTGGTTTTGTTTTGCTCTAACTGCATGTTTTTCTGAAAGTGCTTTTATGCTGGTGCAGATCTAGACAAAGAAAAGTTTTATGCAAAATAAACAAAATAGAATGTACTGAGCCAGGACTTCTTTGCAGGACATGTTCCTTAGGCTATTTCTGAGAGGTTATTTATGGATGGCTGTTTATCCCCTGGAGCCTGACTTCATCTCTCAGTGAAGTGAAATGATTCTGTGTTTAGTACATTGGTCTGCCACCCCTGGGAATGGCTGCATGGCAAATATTTATCCCTGTGGGATCAGACAGAAATCAGAGATCCATGGAGAAAATAGAGATCAAATCTAGTGTCCTCAGGAGTTAGTAAAATTTCAAAGTAAGTGAATGTTTAAAGAAAATAAAACATTTGAAATAAAATGATAGCACAGTGTAACTTCCTTTTTTGGAATGGTGGCAGGGGTTGGGGGGCACTCTGAAATATAAAGTTACTTGAAGCAGAAGGGTATTTCATCTTATTACTTTCTCACTGACCACACCCTTTCCACTCCATTCCCTCACCTGGCTCAGTACCATGCCCAGAGGGAGAGGTTTTAAATTTTTATTTTTTTAAATCGAAAACGGATGCTGCACCTTGTTTTTCATGCATGAAGTTTTCATCATAAAAAAAAAAAAAAGAAAGAACACCTAGCCAAGGATTAGTTTTGTACCTCTGCAACCTCATAAAACCTAGGAATCAAAACTTGGCATTTGGCTTTATAGATACAGCTACATTGGAAAAACTGAGAAACTACCAAGTAAGTTGACTGTCTTCCCAAGACTTCTTATTTCAAATCACGTGTCTGCCTCCTGCATCAATCCCTCATGCAGAGTTTTCCTTCGGCATTATACTTCCTGTACTGTCAGAAACAAAGCTACATTTAAAAGGTTAAGTCAAATAAACCAAGCTACAGAAGGGCTTATAAAATAATCATCGTCGTGAACAGCGAGGAAAGAGGACAGCCACTAAAACCATAAAGGGACTCCTTTGTGGATGGCTGTGCTTTAAATAAGGTTCACATGAGCTCTGTAACATAAGATGCTTTTAAAATTCAGAGGACAAAGCACAGACATGTTTGTGCATTTCTCTTTCATTTGACAAGTCTTTTTGGATCCAGTCTAGATTACACTCTCTCTGCTGTTTGTACACACAGGGCTGAGAAGTTGGCTTTTGTGTTTTCTACTTTTAAGCTTGTGCGCTATCAAGAGGCAAGAACAAATTTATCTCCCTCCTAAAGGCAAAAGTGGCATCAGATTCTGGGCTTGATGTGCTCAGGCTCCGAACCAGCATATGTTTGAAATACTGTCCAGGTAACTTACTAGAACCCTGGGAGACTGGTAGTCACAGGCTGCCCTACGCTCTGTGAGAACGGTGTCATTTGGAAGGCGGCTCAGTACACAAAATTTAAAAGTAAATGACTATATATGCATTAGAATAAGGTATTTATTTTTCTCTTTCTGACTCACTTCTGGCAAGGTGAGTATCCTCCACAAAGGGGCATTACTTTTCATTGTATTTTAAGATCTCAGTCCCTGTCGACTCCAGAACTGTATTCCCCTTTGCGTCAAGCCAGGGGACATGGCTTACACAAGCAGGCTTTGTTTAATGAGTGCAGCAAGGAGCCCTCCCCAGTTCTCCTTCATTTACAATAGTCCATAACCCCCTCAGCTAAAAATTGTTGCTAAGAAAAATCCCACAGAAACCAAAAGAAAAGGGCCAGGCAGAGTGTGTTTTTAAAGAGCTTTTCCAGACTGACTCTGCTGAGCCTGTCTGCAGGGAATGAGTTGCTGAGCTATTATTACTTGAATGAGTTTCAGCTCCAGGGATGTCCCCTAAGGTTAACAAGATAGTTCAGTTAAATATAACATTAAATTCTTTACCCTACCCCTTATCCCAAAAGTGGATATGGAGGAATGTTGTTTCAAAGGAAGAAAAAAGTTAAGGTGGGGATGAGAAGTATGATGTCTGAAACAATAGCCTCTGACCAATTTTGACTTAGATTTAGCAAAGAAAAGCACTGGGTTCTCATGTACTTGGCAAAAAATCTGTTGTCTGATGAATTGTGTTTGGGGTTTTCTGTGTTTAATCCTTTCCTTTTTATTTTCAACACTGCACATACACACAAAAATCCATTCTTCATTTTCACTGAAACCTTTTAATTAAAAAAGAGATGTTCAAATGGAGCAGCAATTTGGGTAAAGTATTCAAAAGTCATGACTTGTTGGACCACTAGATAATAGCAGCTGCAAAGACGTCATTAGAGGCTGTGCGTGGCCAACGACTGAGTAGAAATCAATAACACTCACTAATTTTGAGAAGGAAAGAGGCTGGTTCTGAAACTATTTCCATGATTTTCTTCAAGGTGTACCATTATTTCAACTAAGTACTTTGCAAAGTAGTATTTTAAGCTAAAGTATTTTCAAGTTAAATGCCACAAAGTGTTTATGATGTCAAACTATTTTGATTCCATTGTGTTTATGGAGATTCATACAACCAAATATACAGTTTTAAAAAGTTTAAGAATAAATATTATGTACTTTCTGGAGTAGGAAATGGCAACCCACTCCAGTGTTCTTGCCTGGAAAATTCCATGGACAGAAGAGGCTGGCAGGCTACAGTCCAATGGGTAGCAAAGAGTTGGACATGACTGAGTACCTAAGTACACACATTATATACTTTATGCTTAGTGTCAATGACATTCCATGTAATATCAGGTAAGGTAAGCCTTTTTTTCATTTTGAAAACAAGTATAATTTTCAGGCAATTACCAATTCACATTTTATCTTTATGTAAGTAAAAAGAGGAAATTTCTATTTTTTGCCCTGTATGACTCCAAAATTCTTCATATGGACTTTTTAAACTCTTTAATTTTATGCTAAAGCTAATATAACTCTTTTCTCAACACTGATTTAATATCATGGAACAAAAGGGGTAATAAAAGCCCATTTCTTATGTTTTTGTTAGTGAAAAATTTTAAGAAATTATCCCATCTCCTTCTGCGGGCAAATAAGAATCTCCTTAAAGCATGCTTGGTGCCTGTAACCATATTTGGGAAAATGCAATAACTGGAGTTTTCCAAAACTGGACAGATAACCACAAGAAACAAACTGTTCCACTAAGGCCATGTCATAAACAAACAGAGCCTTGTGCCTGGCCCATTGAGTTCCTCAGTGATAGATTTAACTTCAAGGTTTTATATGACCCTGCCCTTCTCAGGTAAAGATGATGGCATTAACCAACAATAGCAATACTTTCACCTTACATAGCTTTTTCTATGTAGTTTTGATGGATTTCACAAAGCCATCTACATTGCTTTGCTATCTAATCTCTTACTAGCACATTTTAAATGGTGGCCAGCTGACAAGATTAGAGACCCAGTCTTGGCCAGAGGAGAAAAATCAGCAGGCCTACACATGTACTAGACCTCTAATATCTGGCTCTATTGATGACATTAATTTAAGAACCAATTTCATTGATATAGAACATACCATTACCTGATCTTTTGAGGAGAGGGTCCCATTCTGAAGTCCTGGGACTGAGTAATGCAGATACTAAGTGTGTGGTCTTAGAAGGGAGAGATAAGTGGTCTTTAATCTCTGGCACTGGCATTGCAATAGTTGTGTGACTTAGGTAGGGCTAGGTATTTATTACTCCTTTAAGCTTCATTTTGTCATCTAGAAAATCTAACTCATAAGGTAGGGTTACATAAAATAGTGAACAAATCTTTCTCTGGGTAACTGAAAACAAACACTCTATTGAGTATAGCTATAATGACTGTGGTGTTGGAGAAGACTCTTGGGAGTCCCTTGGACAGCAAGAAGGTCAAACCAGTCAATCCTAAAGGAAATCAACCCTGAATATTTATTGGAAGGGCTGATGCTGAAGCTGAAGTTCCAGTACTTTGGCTACCTGATGCAAAGAGCTGACTCATTGGAAAAGACCCTGATGCTGAGAAAGATTGAGAGGAGGAGGAGAAGGGGACAACAGAGGATGAGATGGTTGGATGGCATCATCGACTCAACGGATATGTTTGAGCAAACTCCAGAAGACAGTGAAGGACAGGGATGCCTGGCATGCTGCAGTCCTTGGGGTTGCAAAGAGTTGGACACGACTGAGCAACTGAACAACATTATGATTATTGTTATTGTTATTATTGTTTTTATTTTGTTCTGCATATTCTATGTTTTTCCTCTCCCCAATTTTAAGTAGTATTTGGCCTTTTATATTTTTTACCTTAGGAAATTTTACAAGGTTTGAAGGGAGAAGCAAACTGATGACAACAGCTCTTCCTGTTTTTGCTGGATTCTATACCTGTTGTAAAAATAAACAAACTTCAATTAAAATAGAGTTGGGAGGCCAGAAGAGGGAGCTGTAATGCCTTATTAGGTAGTTGAGCCCAAAGGGGGGGGAAAAAAAAAAGACTTTCTCTTCTTCTTTAAGTACTCAGCCAATGAGAAAATGTCACAACTCAGCCAATGAAACGCCACAATTATTTACTCTCAGTTCCTCCAATGGACTCTTTGTTTAGGAGAGAGCCCTCTCAACTTCCTTCTTTCCTCTTTAAAAGTGTTCTCCTCTCCTTGCTGTTGGGGAAATTTGCCCAAGGCTGGCCATGGTTGCAGACCCTGAATTGCAATTCCTTGTCGATCCTGACAAAACCCATTTTTGCTGGAGCAATAATTGGCAGGCTATTAGTTTTAGATAAATACTATTCAAGAAATCATTGAGGTATCCTGGTGAATAAAGAAGGAGAGAGATTTCTGGTTAGAAGCTGTAAGTTGCCAAAAAAGGAGGGTCTGGGGAATTCTGAGAGCTGTGTTTCCTGCTCCAGTGTGACTGACCCGAGAAGGTGGAAGAATTGTCACTTCTAAATGGGGAGGGGAGATCCTGGCTGTGCTTAACTTCACCCTCAGATTTCACTTTTTTTGTTTGGTTGTTTTTTGCTTTATTTAGGACAGAATAAACATTGACTTAAAAACTTGAACACTTTGAAATATCAATTCCAAGGATACAGAGCAGAAGTGAATGTTGGAGAATTGGGTTTGAACTCTGCATCTTCAATAGCTGATTGGTAACTGTCAGGGTGACCGAAAATGAGATGTTTTCCAGACGCTGGTGGCTGGCTATCCTTCCAGTCATTTCATCTCACATAGTCACCTCTATTTCTTCCTTTCCAGAAGAAAAGACTCAATGAAGACTAAGCACAGATGTATGACCTTGATCACATCATTTAATCTCCCTGGTTTTCCCATGAAAATGACATTAATAACACTCTTCTTAGAGAAAGCAAAAAGAGTTGTAGCAGAAAACCACTTTAAGTTCTTTTCCAGTGATAAAAATCATAATAAAAATGAAAGAAGGGTTTGTGTTCATGGTGTATTCAAGGTATGAATAAGAATGAAAGTGTTACTCACTCAGTCTTGTACAACTCTGTGTGACCCTGTGGACTGTAGCCCGCCAGACTCCTCTGTCCATGGGATTCTCCAGGCAAGAATACTGGAGTGGGTAGCGATTCCCTTCTGCCGGGAATCCATTCAACCCAGAGATCGAACCTGGGTCTCCTGCATCGCAGGCAGATTCTTTACTGTCTGAGCCAGCAGGGAAGCCCAAAAGTATAACAACAATTAAACAAGGTTTGTGTTCTTCTTCTTGTATTCAAGGTGATAGATAAGAATAACATATTTTAAAATTTACTCATTCAATCAACAACTGCTAAATTATTGCTATGCTGCCTATTCACTATATTTAGGTACATAGAGAAAGGAGGTCTATAACTAAATTGTGTTTCCTTTCTCTAAGTGCAGTCAAATTTACTGAACTAAATGGAATCATTTTCAGTGTGTGTCAGGCCTATGAGAAAACAAGCAACACGGTTTGATCCCTATGAGAACTGGGTTTCTCATATTAATAGAAGCACAATGGAATCACTGAATTAAGTCATATTTGTATTGTTTTACTATCTACCTGACAGGCTTTCATCTTAATAATTCTGCAAACATTTCCCCCAAGTACTCATTTTCTAAAATAGTACTTTACCCATTTGTCTGTCTCAAAATTATGATATTCTGCACTTCATAGAGAGTTTTCCATAGAACTCTAGTTCTGAAAAATGTTTTTAAAAAGTATGTGAGGAAAAGCAAACAAAAAATCTTTTTCTCATTAAGTTTGGTAGATGTTGAATAAACAAGTTCAGTCAGTTGTATATTATATTATGTATATTATAGTTCATCTTGGAAACTCTAACGTCTTAATGTGCATTGTGGCTTTCAAGAAGATAACAAACTACATAGCATTTCCCAAATTTATTTTCCCAAGGAAATATTTGTTCCAAAGAGCATCTCCTAGAAACTCAATGGGACAAACTCTGGAAAACTTTGGCTTGAATATAAACATTTTTTAAAATCTAAATTCATAGCCTCAAGACAAGTACAACTTCTAGACCCAGCCATCAGCAAGACAAATGTGCCAGGATTTCTCCTATAGAAAACTTGAAGACTTAAAAGAAGTAGTCAGTTTCCCCCCATCAACGGGGAACTATCCAAGGACAGACATATCTCCACATAATTTTTAAAACATTTTTTTTTCCATATATAGAAATGATAGGTTCTCACTGTGGGAAATTTGAAAAACAAGTAAGACCAAGGAAATAAAAATTATCCATCACTTCACTTCTGAGCTATTTGATGTAAATTCCTTCAGTCTTTTCTCCATGGCATGTAGGAATACACACATCTTTTGTATATCTTGTATATATAACTTTTCAACTGCTTTCTCACTTTATTTTCACTCATTAGAATTCTCCCTTCTTATTAAAAATCTTTAACATCAGAGTTCACAATGGGTGAAAGATATATCATCATACGGGTGCATGGTAATTTCTGTTGTTGGACATTTAGGCTGTTTCTAATTTTTTACTATTATAAATAGAGCCATTGTGAATAGCCTACTTATAAATCTTTGTCTGTAGTTGTTTATTTCCTTAGGATGGATTCCTAGAAGTGGAATTATTGTGTCTAATGGCATAATTTTTTCAAGGCTCTTTATACACTAAGGTCTAATAGCTTGCAAGAATATTTATATCAATCTACACTCCAACTGCATATGAAAGTAGGCAATAGAACAATGGCTGTGGTAGTTTGCTGCTGCTGCTGCTGCTAAGTCACATCAGTCTTGTCCGACTCTCTGCGACCCCATAGACAGCAGCCCACCAGGTTCCACCATCCCTGGGATTCTCCAGGCAAGAACACTGGAGTGGGTTGCCATTTCCTTCTCCAATGCATGAAAGTGAAAAGTGAAAGTGAAGTTGCTCAGTTGTGTCCGACTCTTCGCGACCCCGTGGACTGTAGCCTACCAGGCTCCTCTGTCCATGGGATTTTCCAAGCAAGAATACTGGAGTGGGGTGCCATTGCCTTCTCTGAAGTTGTGTCTGACTCTGTTGCAATCCCATGGACTGTAGCCAGCCAAGCTCCTCTGGTGGTAGTTTAGGTATCTCCAAATAAAAGTATCTAAAGGAATTCTTTACCTGATTTTGTGAAGATAAGAATTGCTCAAGAATTATTATACTCTGTATTAAAATTCTATACATTTTTATCATATATGTATATATATAAGATATCAATTTACAATCTTGCTAGATGAAGAAACCATTAATAATCTGCAAGTAATAATGAATAACTAGTTCTAATTCTGGCATTTCTTAGCTTTGCTCCATGAAAATTTTTCCTCCATAATCTGCTTTAATCTGGGGTTTCAAGTACTGCTTTGAGAATTTTATTATTAACTTTTGAGTTTTTAAAATGTTTGTTAAAAATACAATCTTATCAACTATCAGTTTTCAAGAGTTAGTACTCTCTCCTTTGCTCACTACCCCAATCTCCTTGCTGTTCCTAGAATATACCTTTATATCACTGTTTTCTCTTTCCACAAACTCTCCATTTATTCATTCATTGACTCTCTTATGTTGTTTAGATATCACCACTGTAAGTAAGTGCATACTTCTTGCTTTACTCTTTCTTTATTTTTCCCTAACAATTATCATTACTTGACTTCACATTATTTATTTTTCTAATTGTGTGTGGTTCTCTCCTCCCTCTCAGCAAGAATGAAAACTCCATGAGGGCAGGAAGTATATCTGCTTTATCCACTAAGGTAGCTCTAACATGCACAGAGTGTCTGGCACATACTAGCAGCTAAATAAATATTTAAAGAATTAATGAATAAATGAATGGCCCTACTTTCACCATGTTTTGACAAAAGCTGTGTGTCTGTTGAATTTGCTAATAAACACATCTGTGTGAATGTACAGCTATACCTTTTCTTAAATTCATTTTCTAGTTCTGCCTTCTTCCTGGACTACATATTTTCTCCCGTGAGATCAGAGATTTTAGTCACAGGAAATGCTGAATGGAAGAGCACTTATATACCATTTAATGAGAAGACTCATTTCCTGCTTAGCATCTAATCTGTAAATTGATCTCGTGTTGAACATAAATATGAATACTAATATGTTTTCTATTTGCCACTTTTACATCTGCCTGATTCAGGGGTGTTATTACTTACTAATGTTATAGCTGACATCAGGAGGCTGGACAAGAAGCCAGTTCTAGCATAGATCTATGGTGGCCAGCGTGCTTGGTGGTAAGTGTGGGGATCTGGTCAGTATAAATAATGCTTTCAGTGTTCTTGGTAATTTTACCATCTTCAGACATCTCTAGAAGTTTCTGGCTTAGATACCATCCTTAAATGTTAATCTTCACTCTGCACCTAGAAAGAATAACTGATTCATCTAATGTCTCCTTTTAAAAATAGAGGTTGTCATTAGAATTTTCTCTTGTTCAGAATAAATATCCCTCAGTCCTTTACTTTAAAGGTAGCAAATTATCATATTCAGTGCTCCCATTTCATTTAGTTTATGTTTTTCCAATTTCTCCATCTCTTTTTTGACTTTCTTTCTAAAGTATTTACCAAGAGAGGTAGAAAAATTTTTGTACACACACACATATATATAAACAGTGTTTATAATATATGTATTTAGAAAACTTACATATTTTTATGTAAGTAAAATATTTGTGACATTTCGATTCTACTTGTTTGACTTAGTTTGAATAGAATGCTAGATCTTTGATTTTAAAAAAGTACATATGCAACAAGCAACAAAGATTCATCATATATCACAGGGAGCTATAGTCAATACCTTGTAATAACCTATAATGTGCAATAATCTCAAAAATAACATATATGTATATGTATAACTGAATCACTTTGTTGTGCACCTGAAACATTGTAAATCAACTGTACTTCAATAAAATATATATACTAAGGAAAAAAAGGTTAAAAATTGTTGGTTTGTGGGCTTGATCAAGTTTGGAGACAGTTTATTCATTTCACACAGTGATTTTTGCTGTTGCTATTTGCAATGTGCTTTATTAACTGAGCAAATATATAAGAATTGGATGATTTTGCATAAATATTCAAGTTTCAGTTTTGCTTGAAAAATATCAAAAGTCCTGGTACCATTGGGCCAGAATTCCTACACGGCAATGCTTATCTAGAGGTGAGTGGTGCTTGCCATCCTCAGAACAGGCCCAAGCTGCCTAGTGCACCATGGCCCCCATCATTCTCCACTGTGTGGCAACCAGGGCAGGCTGCCAGCTTCATTCATCATCAGGCTTACATTGATTCTTCCCCTGAAGGAGAGAATTATTTATCTACTGATATTCCATACTGCAAGTGCCTTAATAGTTAACTAATGCTTTAAAACTTATACAGATGACATAGTTTCAAATCTTAATTCTGGTCTCTCTTTTGAATGAGGTTTGTAGCCTCTCTTTGTTTTAAATGCAACCCATAAGTGATTACAGTGTCCCTGAGGTTGTCTAGCCAAAGTCCAATAGGAGAAGTAGAGTCAAGGACTATTTATCTGATATTAAGCTGAGTATGGAAGAGAATAGTAAGTCTGTTGAAATAGCTATTTTTAAACATGCTATTCCCTTATCCAATATGTGTTTAGTTGATTTCCAGCCCTAAAAACAGCCCCTGATATGTTGAGGTCAACTATGAGATGTTCATCACTTCATCAGAACCAGGACTCACATTCAGAAGAACTGGGAGTATCGTCACTAGTCTGTTGATTTTTTTTATATTCTACATATAAATTATATATAGATTTGTCTTTGACATATTTTACTTAGTGTGATTCCCTCCAATTCTATCCATGTTGTTGCAAATGGCAAAATTTCATTGTTTTTATGGATAAATAGCATTCCCAGAAAACTAAGATCATGGCATCCGGTCCCATCACTTCACGGCAAATAGATGGGGAAACAGTATAAACAGTGGCTGACTTTATTTTTCTGGGCTCCAAAATCACTGCAGATGGTGATTGCAGCCAAGAAATTAAAAGACGCTTACTCCTTGGAAGGAAAGTTATGACCAACCTAGACAGCATATTAAAAAGCAGAGACATTACTTTGCCAACAAAGGTCCATCTAGTCAAGGCTATGGTTTTTCCAGTGGTCATGTATGGATGTGAGAGCTGGACTATAAAGAAAGCTGAGCACCGAAGAATTGATGCTTTTCAACTGTGGTGTTGGAGAAGACTCTTGAAAGGAGATCAGTCCTGGGTGTTCATTGGAAGGACTGATGTTGAAGCTGAAACTCCAGTACTTTGGCCACCTGATGCGAAGAGCTGACTCATTTGAAAAGATCCTGATGCTTGGAGGGATTGGGGGCAGGAGGAGAAGGGGACAACAGAGGATGAGATGATTGGATGGTACCACTGACTCGATGGACATGGGTTTGGGTGGACTCCAGGAGTTGGTGATGGACAGAGAGGCCTGGCATGCTGCGGTTCATGGGGTCGCAAAGAGTCAGACATGACTGAGCTACTGAACTGAACTGAACTGAGTATTCCATTGTGTATATGTGCATTTAAATATATGTATGTAGTATATATATATGCATACATATACACATACCACATCTTCTTTGTCCATTCATCTGCTGATGAACACTTGGGTTGCTCCCAAATTTGGCTACTATAAATAATGCTGCAATGAACATCGGGGAGAATGTATTTCTTGAATTAGTGGGGTTTTTTTTTTTTGGATATGTACTCAGGAACTGCTGGATCATATTGTAGTTCCATTTTTAGGTTTTTGAGAAACCTCCATACTGTTCTCCACAGTGGCTGCACCATCTTACCTTCACATGAACAGCATATGAGTATACTATTTTCTCCTTGGGCTTCTCTCGTATCTCAGTTGGTAAAGAATCTGCCTGCAAAGCAGGAGACCTGGCTTCGATCCCTGGGTTAGGAAGATCCCCTGGAGAAGGAAATGGCAACCCACTCCAGTATTTTCTCCATATCCTCACTAACATTTGTTATTTGTAGTCTTTTTGATGATAGTCATTCTGACAGGTATGGGATGATACCTTGTAGTTTTGATTTGCATTTGCCTGATGCTTAGCTATGTTGAGAAACTTTTTCTATGCCTGTTAGCCATCTGTATGTCTTCTCTGGGAAAATGTCTATTCAGGTCTTATACCCATTTTTAAAATAAGGTTGTTTGCTTTTTGATGTTGACTTGTATACACTGTTTGTATATTTTGGATATTAACCCATTATCAGACATATTATCTGAAATATCTTCTCCCATTTAGTGGGCTGTCTTTTTGTGTTGTCCATGGTTTCCTTTGCTTTGCAAAAGCTTTTAAGTTTAATTAGGTATCATTTGTTTGCTTTTGTTTCCTTTGCTTTAGGAGACAGATCCAAAAAACATTGCTAAAACTTATGTCAGTGTTCTGCCTATGTTTTCCCATACAGCACACTAGTGAATATAACAAAAAAGAAGCAGACTCATAGATATGAAGGACAAACTGTGGTTATCAGTGATGGGAGTGAAGTGGAAAGGGACAATAAAGGGATAGGAGTTAAGAGGTACACACTATTATGCATAAAAGATATTACAAGGGTACAACACAGGGAACACAGCCAGCATTGTGTAACTATAAATGGAGAGCAAACTTAAAAAATCATGGATCACTATATTGCACACTTGTAACATATAATATATTGTACATCAACTACAATACAAAAGAAAACAGAAAAGAAGAACTGGGGTATGGCCTGGATTCTTCCACAAATCACCTCATGTTGTGGGTGATATCTTTGCTTCCTGGGCCTCAATTTCCATATCTTTAAGAAAAGTGATCATACTATATCCCTATGATTAATGATAAAATAGCTTTATTCTACAAAGCTTGTTCCAACTCTGAAAATAACTTCGTTAGCTTAAAAGTCTTCTTCAACCTTTTCTTCGCTTAATTTTCCAATGCTTTTAGCACATGCCAGAATCTAGCCTATCCTGACAGTCTTTTAAAAGTTTATGCTATTTCTAAACCTTCCTGATTAGCAGCCTTCCCAGTCACCTTTCACACACACTGTTCTAGTCTATCTTGTTTCCCTAACAGTCTCTAAATTTCCAATGTAACACTAGACCTTGTTGCAAGGCCCAAACATCTGCTTCTGGTCAGTAGGATGAGACTTCTGGCTACAGGTTCTCCTGGTCCTTGCTCTTCACTCTCCAGGGCAACTACACTTAACATTGCTGATTAGGGAGATTTCCCAGTGATTGGTGGACAATGGTTAATTCCTGTAGTAAAGTTGCATCACACAAGCAGAAACTAGTAAACATTACCTTTTCCAAAGAGAATGCTGTGGCCCCAGGGCCTTGACCTGGTGGTCATGTTAAATCACTGAGAAGAGAAGGTAGTAAAACTCACGCCACAGTTGGCCAACCCATATAAGGAAACTCAAGTGTAAAAGCAGAGGGCTGGATGATCATTCCCACCTTGAAAGTAAAAGTCACAGGCAGCTACATCATACAGCATATTAAAATATTAAGTATTTTCTGTCTGTAGTCTTAGCATATGAAACAAATTGCCTAGAATAATTTAAAAAGCTTTATATATAAAGAGATATAACATTTTATTGCTTGTCAGTATTATCTATTAAATTTCAAAACAAGCTCTTTTTTTCTAGAAGGACAAACACAGAAGATGGTACACATGTGTCTATCAGAAAAAAAAAAGGGGGCATGTATATTACCTTGACCATACTGCTATTCAAACTTGAAACTAATCACTAATCCCATATTAATTTTCACTACAAGCTTATTTTACTTTCATCATGAATGAATGGAAATTAGCATATTGGTAAATTTTAAATTAAATCTGCCAGATAGTTTATACTACAGTTTCATACAATCTAAATTTTTAGTTTGTTTAGAAAAAGAATCTGAAAATCATTTTTAACACAGGCACTGATTAAAGCATGATCCTTGTGATGACTATAGATATTATTCATTAATTTTTAATGCATGAACCCTTTAGAACAGAGATCTCAGAGTTTGTACTTTTAACTCAAAATGGGACTAAATTTAATACTGAATTAACAGGTTATTTGTTGTTTAATAATGTAAAGTTCCAGTAAAAATCATGATTCTTGGAACCTTAAAATATACTTAACAACATTTTGAAAGGTAGAAATCTTATTTTCCTTCACGGGCTTTTAGAAATTATTGTTGAATGAGTTTGTGAATCTAAATAGAACTTTTTCTCCCTACTAGAGGTGTTACCCTCTATCTGGCTACCTTCCCACTCAGGTAATTACACCAGGCCTTTCGAAATTACCCCTGAAGTTCTAATTAGACACAATCTTCTTTGCTTCCTGTTGTAAACTGCTGCTTTGAGTCTCTCTCTGAAGTGTGCTTCAAATCCATGCCCACTCCCCATCTTCCTGACCATTCTGTGACTTTGCTAATTAATTCTCAAAATAACACTATGTGATCTTAAGGGGGATCATGGACTTGCAATATTTTATCACCAGCTTCACCACTGACATTGCACAATGGTCTCTGAAGTTAAAGAAAGTGAAGTTGAGATGGAAACAATAAACATTCAATGACAATTGTGGTGCATATCATTAGTAATATTGCTTATTTTCCCCTGAGTGATTCTCTAGCACGTGTTAGGCCCTCTAGAAGAAGAAGCATTGAACCAGATGCTGAATCATGTTGCAAGTGTGAATGATTATGTTATTAACAGTTCACTGTATAAGGTAACACCTGCAGCAGTGAATCATCTTAATCAGCTTAATAGACTATTTTTAAAATGGTCTCAATGAAGCACCAAAACTAAGAGAATTTTCCTTGAAAAGCGAAAAGGTAAAGGAAAATCATGAAATGTGCACATTCTCAAATCTAAAATAATTTTACTTCAACTTTTTTTTTCATGAAGGTTATTCAGCAATAGGCCACATTATCCAGGAAGCTTATACAAAACTTTCTGGAAATGCATAAAATCTGGGAATGTTAAAATGTAATTCCGTTGTTGAAGTTGTTTGAAAATCATCACCTAAGATACTGATATCTTTTATGCACATTGGTATAGGTCTTAGACAGTGACTTTAAAGCAAGCCCAATGAAGAATATATATGTACATACATAATTGAGAATCTTCATTTTTTCCTAATTAAAATAGTAAAAAAATTATGCAAATAGAGTCATGCTCTATGTGTCTAACAGCCTAAAGAAATATTATTCTGCAAAGTCCATGTGTCAGTTAAGAAAAACTGAGGGAAACTGCATCAGAATAAGCTCTCATTGAAATTCTAACTTTTTGAGATTTTTAGAAATGGTTTAAATTATAGGGTTGAGCTAGGTCAGAACAAGAATTTTTTTTTTTTACTTCTCTATTTTTGGTAATTGGCTAGGATTTGCATTGTTTTCAACTACTTTTTAATAAATTCCAAGCTTTGGACACTGAGCATTTCTATATAACATTACTGACAGAATTAAACAGACACACTACAGAAGGAGGTAACTCAGCAATTTAAACTCTTTTACAGGGATAATGAAGTGAGAGTTTCTGGAAAAAATATCTGATGGATTATTTCTTTTCCAGAAATCTCCTGTTGCTTGGAGAAAGATTTAAAATGTTAGAGGTTGATTTTTTCGTTCAAGTATGTGATTATTTTTCTTCCTTTCGGTGGGGAAACACTAATGGACTATTCCTTAGTCTCAGATGTGGTCAGTGTAGGATTAAAGGAAGACAAGGTCAAAAGTGGTCATCTGACAAGAAGAAAGTTGTACTTTACAGATGTAGGTTCTGAAAGGCTGGTGTTGAGTATCACCGTGTTGTTAGCAACTACAATCTGGTCAAGAAAGTAAGTCCATGGAAAGTAAAAGGGGCAAAAGCTCCTAAGCCATGTTATGCTGTCATCAAATGTTGGGAAGTTTGTTCTACTTTCTTCCTCTGCCTTCAGAGCCCAAGATTCCAAAACCAGAACAAGAACTGGACAGTTACTCTTGGTGATGTGGCACACTCCTTACAAATATTTTCATTATAAAATTTATAACCTAACATTTAGGTATGAGGTTGACACTCCTGAATGCCACTTCCCAAAGTTTCTTCACATGGGATCAAGGCAAATAATAAAAAAAAGAAAAAGAAAAATATTTGAAGAAAAGAGACGTGATTGTAATGAATTAAATGCTTCCTAGTAGTTACATCAAGCAGGTTCTTAACACAATATTAAAATATCTGGGCAGTTAAAGATACCTTATTTCCATGGAGAAGGCACTCGTCTACTTGGGAGGCAACGTGATGTAGTGGAAAGAACAAAATTTGGAGGCTCATGGAACTGAATTCTCATCCTAGCTCATATACTTAATAGCTCCATAAACTTGGGCAGTTACTTTGTTATAGTCTTCTCATTTTAAAAACACCTAGCAGTGTCTTTTGAGGGCTGGACGTGATGATGGAAAGGCCCTAACAGAATGCCTATGGCATTGCGGCAGTCAAGAATGACAACAACATGGTTTTCTCTTTATTAAAATTGAATTAGTCTACCTCATTGCTTGAATTGACTTCACTGAGTAATGTCAGCAAGATATTCATACTTCTACATAACTCATCTTAGTGATGGTATCTCATATACATTTAAAATGTAACAGTCTTTCAACTAACAGTCCTTTCCAATTAATAACTGAGCTTCTCTGACTAGCTGTTTTACATTTCAACTTCCTTCCTCTGATGCTGGTATATAGTCTTTAACAATGATACTCTAGATAGTCTTCCAAGATGATAATTTTTATGAGAGAAAAAACTGTGCTGATGTTTTTACCACTTAGCAGAATGCAGTTAATGAGTACTTGCTGAAGGTAAGTATATAAGTGAAGGAAGGCATAAAAAGTTCTTATTACCATACAGTATATTAGCCTATTAACTTGGGCTTCCCAGGTACCTCAGTGGTAAAGAATCCACATGCCAATGCAGATGATGCAGGAGATATGGGTTTGATCCCTGGATTGGCAAGAGCCCCTGGAGAAGGAAATGGCAACCCACTTCAGTATTCTTGCCTGAAAAATTCCATGGACAGAGAAGCCTGGAAGGCTACATTCCATGGTGTCACAGAGTTGGACATGACTGATCACACACACGCACATTATTAGTCTAAGAATGTGATTCATTGATATATATTAGGCAAAAACTACTTATTAGATCAAAATTAATTTCCACAACAGTAGGAAGAAGTGAACTTCTAAAGTAATTCTAAATTACCTTATCTTAATATCATTAAAATTTTTAAATATACATGAAAGTAGAGGGAATAGTATAAAACCTCTAAGAACTCAACATTCTGCCTCAGGAGTCATTAGCTTCCAAAAGATTTTGTTTTATCTATTCATACTTCAAATCTTGAAACACAAAACTCTAATGGGATAACTCTCTCTACCCAGATTGTACAGGTATAAGCTTCACTCTTAAATTATAGACTCACAAGCGTCCAGTCAACTTGAACATGAATTGACAGGTTCAAAGAAATGAAATTCAGATCACTATGAGCTACAGTTAATAGAACATGATTTTAAAGATAACAAAATAATCATATTAAAATTATTAAAGACATAAATTAAGGAATTAAGAAAATCAAGTTGCAGGAATCAACCGTTCTAAGCTTCAGAATAAAATCAAGAAAGGCAAGAAATGACTCTGAGGGAAACAGAGCCCACGAATAAAGCAACAATGATAATGACAGAATTTTCAAAAATTAATGAACAAAATCTGTGTAAGAAGTACAGTGGGAAAAAAGAAGTACAATACATTACATAGAATAAGTAAAAATAAATCCACATCCATTTTACCAAAATTTCTGAACATTAATGACAGAGACAATTGTAAATACAGTGAGAACAAAAAGATAATTTTCAAAGGAATGTAAATTATTGAAAGTTCTCAGCAACAATGAATAAGTCAAGTAAATAGAATCCTTTCTTTTTTGATCCAAGAGAAAGTAATTGTCAGCCTGGAATGTCCAGTTGAACCATCAATTGAGAGAGGGTGAAATAAGGATATTTTCACATAAACACAGAGAGGAACACACCCAAACCTTTGCTCAAAGAGCTACTACTATACCATTTAATTCAGAAAGAGTAAATGTAAACTCAAAATGGTGTGTGATACAAGAAAGAATAGTAACATAACAAAAAATGATTATCATTATGATAAACCTGAATAAGCAGTGACTGTATAAAATAATAATAATTTGGGGGCTAAAATAAAGCTAAAATAATGAAAATAAAGCTAAACATAATGAAAAGTATTTAAATGTCAGGAGAAAAGTAATTGCCACTGAAGTGTTTAAGACATCTTTGTGCTGAGAAGGGCTATGCTAGTGTTTTCTGTTTGCTCCACCTGATAGCCTTTACACTTCTCTACCTGTCGTTGGCCCTCAAAGGCTGACTTGAATATATTATATTACATCATTATAATCCTAATTCCTCTGGCTTCTGGTTGGGTTCAGCCAATTGGTAGTCCTGGCAGAAGATCAGAGGGAGAGAAAAAGGAAGGTCAAGTATACTTATTTCTCTGTTCTCTTCCTAAGGGTTCACCTACGACTGACTATATCTTTCAGTAAGGTCACAACTGGATTCAAGGAAAGAGATGCTTCCAGTTTCCTATCAATTTTCCCTCTTTGTTTTGAGTCTAGAAATAGTTACATTTCCAGTATTACTTGAGCCAAATTCTTTCACTCTCTAAGGAGAAACCCAGGACCATTCTTATCTTTGTAAATAGCCTCTTGATGAATCAGCCTTTTTCACATTAACTTAGCTTGAAAGTTGTTGCTTTCCTTTTGAACTTCAACTGAGACAGAAGGCAAATATGTTGATTAAGTTATGCTTTGCAAAGTTAAAGATGAAAAACTAAATGGTAGCAGTAAAAATAAACAGGATGATCAACCCACAAAGAAAAGGAAAACAAAGTAGATTAAAAGATAAAACTCAATCCAATAAAATGCTGGAAAAGAGAGGCAAAAAATATAAGCAAAAAGTTCAAAATAACTTTGTAGAAAATAAGCAAGAATCTCAGAGCTAATCATGGTGGAGTAGCCTATACTAGACTCATTGTTTATAGATGAAAACTAAAAGAATTAAGTAAAAAATAAATACAAAGAAAACTGCCACAACACAACGAATAGAACCCTTGATTCTTTGAAGACATTAGAGAACATCCAAAGTTGGCAGAAACTGTAGGAAATACAGTTATGAGAGAAGGGAAGTTAACTAGGTGATGTCCATGTTTACCTGGGCTCCCTTTTGAGGGTACTTCCCAGTTCTCTCTGGGTCAGGGAGGCGTCTTACTGCACTAAAAACATCAGGGATTTGGGGCTGCCAGAGAGTCTTGAAATAAACAGGGAGAAAACCATGGAAAGGAGAGAATAGCAGGAGAGAGATTTGAACCAGTTCTAATGAGATGGATGTAACTGGAGCCCATTATACAGAGTGAAGTAAGCCAGAAAGATAAAGAACATTACAGCATACTAACACATATATATGGAATTTAGAAAGATGGTAACGACAACCCTATATGCAAAACAGAAAAAGAGACACAGAAGTACAGAACAGACTTTTGAACTCTGTGGGAGAAGATGAGGGTGGGATGTTGCGAAAGAACAGCATGTATATTATCTACGGTGAAACAGGTCACCAGCCCAGGTGGGATGCATGAGACAAGTGCTCGGGCCTGGTGCACTGGGAAGACCCAGAGGAATCGGGTGGAGAGGGAGGTGGGAGGGGGAATCGGGATGGGGAATACGTGTAAATCTATTGTTGGTTCGTGTCAATGTATGACAAAACCCACTGAAAAAATAAATTAAAAAACAAAAACAAAAACAAAAAACTGCATACAAATGCCCTCAAATTGTAGGCTGAGTCCTAACCTGTGTTAAGGCCAATTGCAGGAGCTGAACGGAAATCATTATCCGAGAGGTTAAAGGGACTGAAGAGAGCAGCTAGGGAGAGAGCTTCAAATTCAAGTCCCAATGACCATTGCAACCATCTCCAGCTTTTTACGGGGGTTCCAAAAGGCCATGCACCAGAAATAAGGGAAAAATTAGAATACACAAAATATTTTAAATCCTCTACAGCAAGATTTGCAAACTCTGTCTGTTTTTGTAAAAAAGGTTTTATTGGATCACAGTCACACATGGCCACTGCTTATACCTTGTCTATGGCTACTTTTGGGCTACCCTCATGGCTTAGAAGGTAAACTTTCATGCTACAGCAGCAGAATTGAGTACCTGTAGCTTCTTCCCCACAATAAACCCTAAAAGATTTGCTATCTGAATGTTTTATTGACCACTTCTGTGTGTGTGTGTGTGTGTGTGTGTGTGTGTGAGACTCACTGCCACCCCATGAACTGGGACCCACCAGGCTCCTCTGTCCATGAGATTTTCTGGGCAAGAATACTGGAGTGGGTTGCCATTTCCTCCTCCAGGGGAATCTTCCAGATGAAAGCTAACAGATCCACTGGGCTACATTTACCTGAAAAGGAATTACTTACACTGGAAGAAAATGGCGTCTGCTAGAACCTGCTAAAGCTGAAGCTCCAATACCTTAGCCACCTGATGTGAAGAGCCAACTCATTGGAAAAGACCCTGATGCTGGGAAAAAAATTGAAGGCAGGACGAGAAGGGGATGATAGAGGAAGAGATAGTTGGATGGCATCACTGAATCAATGGACATGAGCTTGAGCAAGCTCCAGGAAATGGTGAAGGACAGGGAAGCCTGGCATGCTGTGGACCCTAGGGTCGCAAAGAGTTGGATACGATTGAGTGACTAAACAACAAAGAGCCTTAATGATTTTTCATGCATGTGGATGCAACATCAAAAAATCCTGAGGCACGCTAAAACAGTGCACATTGACTGGAAATCAAGACAATTTACAACAGAAACAAATATTGTTTTTGTCACGGTTTAGATATTCAAAGTTGAAGTACTTAATTCTCAAAATTATTTTATTTTGCAGTATTATATAGACAAAAATTTGCAAAAATAGTATATCAGTTTTTTCTTTTCTTCACTCCTTTTCTTCAATGTTACCATCTCATCTTATATAATCACTGTATAATTTTCAAAACAAAAAATTAGCATTAAAGTAATATTATTAACTCTGGACCTTATTTGAATTTCATTAGCTGTTTCACTAATTCTTGATTCAGGATCCAATCCAGGACTCCACATTGCATTTATTTTTCATGTCTCAATTTCTTCTAATCACGAGTGCATTTTCAGTATTTTTGCCTTTTATGACCATGATACTTTTGAAGTATACTGGCTAGATTATTTTGTAAAATGTTCCCCAGTTCATGTTTGTATAATATCTTCTCATGATTAGATTGAGGTCATATTTTTTGGACAGTAATATCACTGAAGTTGTTTTACACCCTTTGCTGTGAATAATATCAGTATGCACATGATGTCAATATGCCTTATTACTGCTGATGTAAACTTTGCTTGATTAAAGGAGTGCCTGCCAGATTTCTCCACTGTAAAGTTTTTATTTTCCCTTTGTAATTAATAAGTATCATGTGGAGAAATACTTTGAGACCAAGCAAACATCCTGATTCTCATCAGACTTTCACCTACAAATCTCATCAGCCATTGAGGATTTTTATCTACAAAAATTATTATTATTTTGTTTGCCAAATTGGGATTTTATTTCTATTGCAATCATTCCTTTTGCACTAATTAACTGGAATTTTACTGCCTGGAACAGTTATCCATTTCATCATTTATTTATTGATTTAGTGATTTATGTATATCAGTATGAACTCATGGATATGTATTTTATTTTATGAGTTATTATTCATCACTATCATTATTATTTTGTTGTAGGAATTTTCTCATATTTAGCCACTGGCAGCTATTGTGACATTTTAAAGTGCTTGAAAATTTTTTGAACACTTACTTTCTGGCCCATAAACTGTTGCAAGGTCATCTAAATCCAGGGAAAGATAAAATGTCTAATTGAAAGACAACAATATTAAAATTCAGATCAGAGTTTAAAAAACATGTAGAATATGGACAAATGACTTAAAATTTATGGAACTGGAATTCCAGAAGGAGAACACAGAAAATGGAGTGGAAGAAATATTTGAAACAATAATGGTGGAGAATTTCCTAAAACAGGTTACAGAAATCAACCAACAAATTCAACAGTCAGGGTAACCTAAGCAATATAATTAGAAAGAGAATTACACTTAAACACATCATAGGCAAATTACTAAAAACCAAATAAAACAATAAAAATGTAAAAGCATTAAAAAAGATATATTACTTTTCAATCAACAAAAATTAACATCCAAATTCACAACAGAAACAATGAAAGCCATTAAACAATGGGATGACATTTAAGGCAAGTCTTGACAAATTTAAAATATTGACATATTTGAATATGTTCCGTGATACCTATTGAAATAAATTAGAAACAATTTGTAAAAAAGATATGTAAAAAATCCACACGTTTTAAATTAAAACAGCACACTAAAAATAACCCATGAATTAGAGAAGAAATAACAATAGAAAGTAGAAAATATTTTGATCTGAACAATAATAAAAATAGAAAAATCAAAATATGAAATTATAAATGACTGCTTATAAAATGTAAAGTTAAATATAAATATTTGAATAAAATAAAGAAGCTCAATGATATAAATTCCTATCTTGATTGAGAGAAATAACATCAGATTAAACCCGAAAGAAACTAGAAGGAAGTAACCAATACGAGAACAGAAATAATTAAGCTTAAACAACAGTTATAAGAGAGAAAATGAACAAAGTTAAATGCATGTTTGGTGAAAAATATGATATAAAGTAATAAATATAAATAATGTAAAAATAAACCTTTAAAAAAAGATATTTTACTACAACAAATAGAGAAGATATCAAATTATTAATCTCAGAAATCATATAGGAGATATCACTACCAATTCTGTAGATATTAGAAGTGATAACAGGCATATTATAAACAAATGTATGTCAATAAATTCAACAATTTAAATGAAATAAACATAATTTGAAATTCACAACTTCCTAAACTAGCAAGTGAAAAGAAAAAACTTGGGTGGGTGCCATATTGGTTAAAGAAATGAAATGTATAATTAAAAATCTCCCCACAAAGAAAAACTCAAGCCAAGATTTTTTTAAAATGAAATCTCACAAACATTTAAGGAGGAAATAATATCAATCTTACTCAAAGTTCTTCAGAATAAAGAAGGAGCACTTCCTAATTCATTTTATGAAACCTTGATGCTGATGACTGACATGAAATAGTAAAAAAGAAAATTACAGATCAATATTCTTTGTAAAGGTATATGCAAAAATGCCTCAATAAAATGTTTGAAAATTGACCACAGTGAATATATATAAAGCCTAGTACATCATGATCAAGGAGGTTTAATACAGATATTAAAGGTTGATTTAACATTAAAAAATCAATCATATAATTTGTCACATTAAAGTAATAAAGGAGAAAAAATTTTACACATAGAAATTATTGTTTCTATAGATACAGAAAAAAGCTTGATAAAATTTAATACATGTTCATGACAAATTTATCAGCAAACTAAGAATAAAAGGACCTTTCTTTAATCTGATAGTTTCTAATATTTAAATTACAGCTACACTATACTTAATGGTGAAATATTGAATTTCACCTTAAGACTGGAAAGAAGACAAGAATTTCTTTCTTTTCTTACTTCTGTTTCATGTTGCAGTAGAAGATCTACTCACATGTTACAGCATGAAATAAAAGGCATAAAGATTGGAACAAAGACATAAAACTATGATTTTACTTTTAACAGCAAATGTAAAATATTCTACAAACATCTGAAGAAACAAAATTAAATTAGATTTTCATATACCATTAACAAAAACAATAGAAAATAAAATTTTAACTAAGTACATTTATAATAGCATTGAAAAATTTAGATACTTAGAAGTAAGTTTAAATATCTATTTAAATTTTAAAACATAAATTTAAAAGCCTCCCTAATGAAAACAACAAAACTTAACTGAAAAAAAAAACATAAAAGATATAACTAAATGGAGCAATATGCCATGTTCATGGATTGGTAGACTTAATATCAGTAAGTCTAGAACCTTTATAAGATCAAATCAAAATGCCAGATGTTTTAAGTGTGTATGTAAATTGATGAGTTGACTCTAAAATTTATATGGAAATGCAGAGGATCTAGAATGATGGCTAAAACAATCTTGGCATATTGAAGTGAAGTTTTAGATCTTATACACCATTTCAAGATTTATTACAAAGATTTACTATATTAGTATGGCAAAATGGTAGTGTCACAAAGTGAACAAACATTTTAATGGAATAGAATAGAGAGCTCAGAAACAGAACCATACTTGTGGCCACTTAATTTATGAGGGAAACACTAATAAAATTTATTGAGGAAAGGTTTGTCTCCCCAATAAATGATGCTGAAGTATAGAAACCATATGGAAAAAAGAAACCTTGACTCCTTCTTCATACTATTCACAAAAGTTAATTCAAGATGGACCATAACCATAAATGTAAAAGCAAAAATTATAAAGTTTCTAGAAGAAAGCATTAGAAAATATTTTCAGAAGCTTGGATTACCAAATATTTTTTGAATGCCACACAAAAAAGAACTAATTATAAAATTTAAAATGGTAAATTAGATTTTATAAACATTAACTTTTCTCATCAAAAGTTTCCAATGAGAAAGTGAAAAGGCGAACCAGAGGCTACAGGAAGGTATTAGCAAAAATGCATGTAATAAAGGACTAGACTTCAGAATATACAATTTCAATTAGAGAAGGACTGAATTTTTAAAAAGGAAAGGACTTGAACAAGCACTTTACAACAGACACTAAGAGGATATCCAAATGGCCGAGAGACATACAAAGATATTCTTTACACCATTACTCCTCAGAGACAAACAAAATAAATTCACAATGAGATAACATAACATATTCACCAAAATAACTAGAATATAAAAGTATTGGCAAGAAGTGAATCAACTGGAGCTCTACTGCATCACTGCTGAGACTGTAAAATGGCAAAATACTTCAGAAAATTTGCAGTTTTTACTAAATGTAACTATGTTTTTGATATGACTTGGCAACTCCAATTATAGCTATATTAAGAAATAATAAATTCATCAGAATACATGAAGAAGAATTTCCATGACAGTTTGATTCTGAATGGCATCAAATGGAACAAGCTCAAATTTGCATCAATAGGAAAATAGATAAATTGTGATATAGTCATTACAAACACCATCTTCCAACAACACAAGAGATGACTCTATACATGGACATCACCAGATGGTCAACACCAAAATCAGATTGATTATATTCTTTGCAGCTGAAGAACCTCTATACAGTAAGCAAAAACAAGACCGGGAGTTGACTGTGGCTCAGATCATGAACTTCTTATTGCAATATTCAGATTTAACTTGAAAAAAGTGGAGAAAACCACTAAGCCATTCAGGTATGACCCTAAATCAAATCCTTTATGATTATACAGTGGAAATGACAAATAGATTCAAGGGATTAGATCTGATAGAGTGCCTGAAGAACTATGGACGGAGGTTTGTGACATTGTACAGGAGGCAGTGATCAAGACCATCCCCAGAAAAAACAAATGCAAAAAGGCAAAATGGTTGTCTGAGGAGGACTTACAAATAGCTGAGAAAAGAAGAGAAGCTAAAGGCAAAGGGGAAAGGAAAGATATACCCATCTGAATGCAGAGTTCCAAAGAAGAGCAAGGAGAGATAAGAAAGGCTTCCTAAGTGAACAATGGAAAGAAATAGAGGAAAGCAATAGAATGGGAAAGACTAGAGATCTCAGGAAAATTAGATACACCATGGCAACATTACATGCAAAGATGGATACAGTAAAGGACAGAAATATTATGGACCTAACAGAAGCAGAAGATATTAAGAAGAGGCAGCAAGAATACACAGAAGAATTATACAAAAAAAGATCTTAATGAACCTGATAACCACGATGGTGTGATCACTCACCTAGAGTCAGATCTTGGAGTGTGAAGTCAAGTGGGTATTAGGAAGCATCACTAAAAATCTAGTGGAGGTGATGGAATTTCAGCTGAGTTATTTCAAATCCTAAAAGATGATGCTGTGAAAGTGTGCACTTGATATACCAACAAATTTGGAAAACTCAGCAGTGACCACAGAACTGGAAAACGTCAGTTTTCATTCCAATCCCTAAGAAAGGCAATGCCAAAGAATATTCAAACTACCACACTATTGCACCCACTTCATGTGCTAGCAAAGTAATCCTCAAATATTTCCAAGCTGATTTGCAACAGTATGTGAACCTAGAACATCCAGATGTTCAAGCTGGATTTAGAAAAGGCAGACGAACCAGAGATCAAAATGTCAACATCTGTTGGCTCATAGAAAAAGCAAGAGACTCTAAAAAACAACCATCTACTTCTGCTTCATTGACTACACTAAAGTCTTTGACTGTGAGGATTACAACAAACTGGAAAATTCTTGAAGAAAATTCTTAAAGGCAGACCACCTCACTTGCCTCCTGAGAAACCTGTATGCAGATCAATAAGCAACAGTCAGAACCAGACATGGAATAATGGACTGGTTCAATATTGGGAAAGGAGTACATCAAGGCTGTATTTGGTCACCTTGCTTATTTAACTTATATGCAGAATACATCATGTGAAATGCTAGGCTGCATGAAACACAAGCTGGAGTCAAGACTGCTGGGAGAAATATCAATAACTTCAGACACATGAATGATGCCATTCTTATGGCAGAAAATGAAGAGGAATTAAACAGCCTCTTGAAGAAGCTGAAAGAGAAGAGTGAAAAAGCTGGCTTTAGACTCAACATTCAAAAAACAAAGAACATGGCATCCAGTCCCATCACTTCATGGCAAACATATGGGGAAACAATGGAAACAGTGACAGACCTTATTTTTCGGGCTCCAAAATCACTGCAGTTGGTGACTGCAGCCATGAAATTAAAAGATGCTTACTCCTGGGAAGAAAAGCTATGACCAACATAGACAGCATATTAAAAAGCAGAGATATTACTTTGCTGACAAAGGTCTGTCTGGTCAAAGCTTGGAGTGTCAAGCTTTCCAGTAGTCATGTACAGATGTGAGAGTTGGACCATAAAGAAAGCTGAGCACTGAAGAATTGATGCTTTTGAATTGTAGTGTTGGAGAAGACTCTTGAGAGTCCCTTGGACTGCAAGGAGATCCAACCAGTCCATCCTGAAGGAAATCAATCTTAAATATTCATTGGAAGGACTGATCCTGAAGCTGAAACTCCAATACTTTGGCCACCTGATGTGAAGAGCTGACTCATTAGAAAAGATCCTGATTCTGGGAAAGATTGAAGGCAGGGGGAGTATGGGGCAAAAGAGGACAAGATGGTTGGATGACATCACTAACTCAAGTGGACATCTCTCTCTCTGGGACAGTGAAGGACAGGGAGGCCTGGCATGCTGCAGTCGGTGTTGCGAAGAGTTGGACACAACTGAGGAACTGAACAAGAACAACATACAAAGACATACTAAAACGCAATAAAAAATCAACAAATTTTAATACACCCAACCAAAAAATTACTGGTATATGGCACAATGGGAGTAAATCTGACAGGAATAATAAAGAACAAAAGGCACAGAAGAATATCTATTTTATCATTCTTTTTATAGAAAATTATGAATAGGCAAGGGCTTTCCAGGTGGCGCTAGTGGTAAAGAAGCTGCTTACCAATGCAGGTGATGTAAGAGTTACAGGTTCGATCCTTGAGTTGGGATTATCCCTTGGAGGAGGGCATGTATCCCACCCCAGTATCCTTGCCTGGAGAATCCCAAGAACAGAGCAGTCTGCTAGGCTATGTTCAATAGGGTCTCGGAGTCAGATACCACTGAAGTGACTTAGCACACATGCATGCATGCATGAATAGGCAAAACTCATTGATAATCATAATCAGATTAGTAGTTAGCATTGCAGGGAAGTATAGGCTTAGATAAGACAAGAAAGAGTCTTTTGGGGTTCTGGGTATGTCCCATATCTTATAGCTGTAACTTCATAAGATATATATTTAAAAATCAAACCTTAAACTTAAAATTACATGTTGTATCTGATACTTTTAATGAAAAGTATAAAGATAATCACAATAAGTGTACCTGGACAAAATTCATATGTAAAAATATATTCTTGAAATATAAAACAATCCATCTATGTGCTATTTACAAGATAGTCTGAAGCATAAAGTCATTCAAATGTTGATAACAAACAGGATTAAAACTCACAGAGTCTGAGTAAACAAAGACAATCTTGAAGAAAAAATGGAGAAGACAAGGATGGTGAAAGGAGGATTTGACTTACTACATATGAAGATTATTATAAAGCTATAGTAATTAAGATACTATGGTGTTGGTAACTAAAAAAGATTCATACAATTGAATAGAATCAGTAGCTCACATACATATAGGATAATGTATTTATGAGTACTTGTTATATGACTGAGAGGAAAAGTATTTTGTATACGAATCGTCCATAACTAAAAACAAAAAAAAATGCCATTTCTAGTTTGTAATATATATAATTTCTAAGCAAATAAAGCAGCAAAATTTGAAAAGCAGAACTGTAAATATGTTAGAATAATACATGGAAAAATATCTTATACATTTTTAAACAAGATGAACAGCAGAAACCATAAGGAAAAAATTATAAATGAGTACCTTAAAATGCAGTATGATTAAATACACAATATAAGTGAAAGTCAGCTTTACTTGTCACCATTGGGACTACTTTAGCCACAGTGGGGAAAAAATATTTTCAAGTATTATAACAAAGGATTCATTTCTAAGTTACATGCTTAAAAACTCCTAAAACCTTTATCAAAAGGGACAGACTACATATACTAAAATGGTAAGGCAAAGAACATGAAAGGAAATAAAAGAAACTTACATGTGCATACCTAATCAAAATAAAAATGATGACAAACCTCACTTAGCAGTCAAAAAACATGCAAACTGAAATAATGAGAATTCATTTACATGTATCAACTGGGCAAAATTATACATCCTTTTAACACAAAATGTGTGGAAAGAGTGAAATTCATCTAATTTTAGGGTGAGAATATTTAGAACAACCAATTTGTAAAGAAAGTTGGCAATAGCTAGTAAAGTTGGATGTGTACATATGTTACCAACTATGTGTGAGGTATGATAATGGTACATCAAAGAGGTCCACATCCTAATTTCTGGAAGCTGTGAATATGTTACTCTCCATGGCAAGAGACTTCGTAGATGTGGTTAAGGATCTTGTCATAGGAAGACTATCTGGATTATCTAGGTGGACTCATAATCAAAAAGGTCCTTGTAGGTGAAAGAGAGGACAGGAGAAACAAGAGATATGATGACAAAAGCGAGTTCAGAGTTATTAAATTGCTGGCTTTAGAGATGAAAGGGGGCTCCAAGCTAAGGAATGTGAGCTGCCTCTAAAAGCTGGAAAAGTAAGAAAATAGATTTTTCCCTGAAGCCTTTCCTCTAAAAGGAACACAGCCCTACCAATACATCAATTAAGCCCAGAGAAACTGATTTCAGACTTCTGACCTCAAAAATTGTATGATAAAAATTTTGTGTATCTCTGAACCATGAAGTTTGTGGTATTTTGTTACACAGCAATCGAAAACCAATACATTCTAGCATTTCCATGTCTAGATATCCACCTCAAAGTACCTGAAGATATATGTAAGAGATCCTTGGAAGAAAACTATCTAAGTTGGAAAATGAACTACAGTTCATTTATATTGGCACTATTGGATGACAGTTCAAAAGAATTAATCAGGTGTGAATTTGAGCAAACTCTGGGAGATGGTGAAGGACAGGGAAGCTTGGCATGCTGCTGGCCATGTGGTTGCAGAGTCGGACATGACTTGGCAACTGAACAACAATAAATATACTCAAAATGAAGACATTTCAAAAATACATTCTTGAGTAGAAAAGGAAGTACAGAAGATGATATAACTATCTTTGTAACAATTTACTACAAATATAGTGGGTTAAACTGACACAAATTTATTCTCTTGCAGTTCTTTAGGTCAGGAACCCAAAATGAGTCTTATATGGTCAACACAAAACTGTAGTCAGGGCTAGTTCCTCAGGAATCTCTAGGGCAGGATCCATTCCCTTGTCTTTTCTAGCTTCTGGTTCACGTCCTATTCAACACATCACTTCTCTTCTTCTCCCTCTGCTTCCACTGTCACACTGCCTTCTTCTGTAGTCAAATTTCTCACAGCTTTCCTTTTCTAAGGACACTTGTGATTACATTTAGAGTCTGCCTGGATAATTCAAATACTTTCCTGTCTCAAGATATATAACTTGATCACACTTGCAAAGTCTCTTTTGCTATGGAGGGGAACTTTCGCAAATACAAGGGATTAGGACCACACTATTTTTATATTCCATTTAGTCCTTCAATGTATGATAAAAATGAGCTATTTTTAAGGCCCAAAAGTTCAAGATACACACACACACACACACACACACACACACATATATATATATATATATACACACGCATACACACACACAAACACAGTTAATAGATGTGAATATATTCAGTGAAAACAACAAAATAAAGGACTTTCTGACTAAAATGGCACAAAAATATCATCACTAGTTTTCTGAAAATGTTTTTCAACTTTCCTAATGTTTTAATATTAGTGGGCTAAAAGCAAACGGCAATCAAATCAGCTGCTCCACTACTGTATTACAAGAATCACCAACACCCCAGTCTAGAATACTAGAGCCCTTACACTATCTTCTAACTCTTCCATCAATCAGTTCTTCACATGTCACTTGTAACATATCCATGTGTAGTTTTAATCTTTCATATTGAAGTTCATTGATTAACCAGAAAATGATTTTTTTTTTCAAATTGTACCTTATCAACTTGGCACATGAAGAATCAGATTTAGAAAAGAACAGAAACCAGAGCAATTTCAGAGAGCGAAGTAGAAGGACTGTGTGTATTAGTCATTCAGTCTTGTCCAGCTTTTTATGACCTCATGGACTATAGCCCACTAGGCTCCTCTGTCCATGGGATTCTCCAGGCAAGAATACTGGAATGGGTTGCTATACCCTTCTCCAGGAAATATTCCTGAACACAGGGCTCTAACCGGAGTCTCCTGCACTACAGGCAGATTCTATACCAACTATACCATCTGAGCCACCAGGGAATTCCAGGCGACTGCAATGCAGGAGACCTAGGTTTGATCCCTGGGTCAGGAAAACCCCCTGGAGAAGGGAATGCCTACCCACTCCAGTATTCCTGCCTGAAGAATCCCATGGACAGAGGAGCCTAGCAGGCTATCGTCTATGGCATGGAAAATAGTCAGACATGACTAAAGAGACTTAGCATGCACACAATTAGAAGGACCAAGCTGTTTTAGGGAAGCTTCCATCTGGATAAGCGAGAGGTTTGAGGAAAGTGAAAAGCTACAAGAATGGAAATATGATCATACCAACAAAATTGCAACATCACCTAGTAATACTGAATATTTAGTTCAGGCTAGCAGCCATGAATTTGTGAGCGATATCAATTTGTTGTGTTGTACTTCTTTTTCCTAACAACACTCAGTCTTAAGATGAAGATACATAGAAACTTAATAGCTCTGTTCATTCAGGGCTAAGTTTTTTCCAAGGAAAACAACAAAAAGAAGGGTCAAGAGCATGGAGAACATGTGCAAAAGTGGTTTTACTAATATTTCATTAGAATTAAGTCCAGTAATGTGGGTTGTGAGGAGAAGAGAGGGCAGACAGATGGGATGAAAGTGATTAAGCTGATAAACTGGAGGCCTCAGTGATGTAAATTTTTGCCATACATAAGACGAGGATAGGACGATGTCGTGTTTGAATAATGATTTTCAGAGGTGGAGCAATTTTACTGATGCCAATGACAGAATATGAAAATGGAAGTAGGTGAGTTCTCAGAATTGAAGGAAAAATCCATGGAAGATGAAAAAGCAAGAATTCGTGCAAAGATATAGTATTAACAGGTCATTAGCACAGGCATTTGGTTAATTCTGATAATGTCAAAAATTTGGATGGAAAATAAAATATTACCATCTTCAACAAATCAGGTTAAGTACCAAGCAATATCTTGTGCAATTAATTAGACTGTGGTATATTCACTGAGGAAGGGATTATAAGACAGAAAGGGATATCTTTGGAGAATAAGACTATGAGTCCAGTTTTGAATACATTGAATTTGAACTTCTTATGTGGTAGCAAAAAAAAAAAAACAAACATTCTGTCCAGTAGGCAGCTGGCCATAGAGATTAGAAAGTTAGGAGAATAACCTGTATATTTCAAATTCAAAGATAGTAATTTAATTAGGGAAACTAGAATAAGATAAACCAAGTTTATACAGGCTGTTTAAATTCTATCGAAAAAGTTACTTGTTATGTGTCACTGATTATACTATTTCAATATCTGAAAATTTGCTTATAATCGCATGTGGGGTTATAATTTATGTATCCCTTACATACCCAGTTTCATCGACTTGATCAAAAGGTTTTTAATTGCCACACATGTTTCATATCTGCTTTTGTTTCTACAGTGCTAAATAGAGGAGAGTGGATATAATAGATAATATATATTTGTCTTTGTCTTAAATATGCAAATATTCAGTCTAGCTTTGAAACAAGCTTTTGAGATTTTTTAATGCAGATAGCACAGTTTACATTGCTGTATTTTGATGATATTAATGTATTTCATCTCTATTCACTCTCTTTAGGAAATAGGCTCTGATGAAGTTAATATTTAATTCTTATCTATAGGTATCCTGTGTTTTCACCTCTTGCTAGTGTAACATAGATATATTCTGTTCGGAATGGATCACATGCTGGTAGAAGAATAGCATTAAGAAGTTGGGCAGTGTCAATAACAAGGAAATATAGCTTCTATTTAGAAATTTATTCTCAAACTAATTACATTTTTATGTAAGAGACTAAGCCCTGACCATAGATTGAGAACAAATTTAAATCGCTAAAGCATGATGGAATTAATATAATCCATTTTCACAATGTATCACAAAGCCATGTACTTGGAGAGAGCAATGGACTTAAAATCAGAAAAATCTACTTTCAAGTTTTACTGCCTCTTATTTACCTGTTTCTCTGAACTTCAGGTTTTTTTCCTCTGAAAAATGAAGATAATGAATTGAAAGATATTAAACTATATTGCTCATAAAGTCTTTCTACAGGAGTGTTGGGTTTTCCAAGGGGCGCAGTGGTAAAGAATCCTCTGGCCAACTTAGAAGAGGCAAGAGACGCTTGACCCCTTGGTTGTGAAGATCCCCTGGAAGAGGAAATGCCAACCTACTCCAGTATTCTTGTCTGGAAAATTCCATGAACAGAGGAGCCTGGCGGGCTACAATCCATGGGGTCATAAAGAGTCAGACATGACTGAGTGCACATGCACACACACAGGAGTGTTAAATATAATTAGAGCTAGTATAGAACTATAAGTTCATTCAGTATAACCACATTGTTCGGCAGTCTCTGCTGAGGTACCAGTACAGTTTAAGGAAGATCTAAATTCCTCTCAAGGGTGCTATAGAATGGGATACATGTGAGTTAATTCACTCAAAAATTGTATTCATTTATTTGACAGTAAACTAAGAGAAAAATAAATTAGATGTGAAAACTTGAGGATGCAAATAATGTAAGGGAAAGCATGATTCATGGCATTGCTCTTTGTGGTTATAGTGATTAGCTTACATTTGGTTTTTGGTTGTCACATTTTTCAAAAGTCTCAAGGAGTTGCACAAGTGTCAGTGAAGACCCTAAAATTCTTAATAAGGAAGTTCAGCTAAAAGAAAAAAAAAATCAGCTCATTCAAGAAAAGGAAGATGAGAGATCAATAAACCTCTCCCTTGATTACAAGTGTTTAAAATAAGACCAGTGCTGCTCAGTCCTGGGCACTCAATGGTTGCTGCCAGTGACAGAAGTAATTGTTGAGTTGGTTGTTCTTACAAAATACTGCTTTACCATCTGCCCTAATTATTAGTCCTGTTCTTTCTACACTCTTAGGCCAAGACTTGGTCTGTTCTTAATTTAGGGTCTGCTGCATGTGAGTACTTAGCATTGCTAATTTTGGAATAAATTACTTGAAACAGAACCTTTGACAGAAACTAAATATCAAAACCTGAATTCCTAGGTCAATTATCTAAAGTTTGTTACACCTATGTTTTTCAAAATGAAGACATTTTTGCAGGCATGCTGGGGTCCTGAATTCTGTGTCAAAAGAGATAGCTCAGCTATGCTTCATACAATTAAGTGTCAACTGTTATATATAGTAGTGACCTTTACTCTGACATTAAGGATCTTCCCTGGTCACTTAGAGGTAAAGAATATGCCTGCAGTGTCAGAGACCTGGGTTCTATCCCTAGGTCAGGAAGATCCCCTGGAGAAGGGAATGGCAACCCACGGCAGTATTCTTGCCTGGAGAATTCCATGGACAGAGGAGCCTGGTGGTCTACAGATCATGGGATCACAAAGAATCGGACATGACTGAGCAACTAACACTTTACTTCACAGTGTTAATACTTAGGAAAAGTATGTGAAAGTGAGACTGAAACTGAAACTCAAGACATTCAGCCTTCAGAATATGAATCTGCAATGGAAAATCTGTGATTTTATTCAAACTTTGACCTAGTAAGCTTCCCATAAGTGGCAGAGGTTTTGTTCTTCCTGTTTGGATGATGGGAAGCAAATCTGCTTTTTACCTGTTGATGTAATTAATACTTTGCCTACAGTAGGTGTTCTGTTCTGGAGGGGTTGAGGGCAGGGTAGAGGAAGCCCAGCTGAGCCTTCTAACTGTGTACATTTAATTAGGCCATATGTTGTTTAGTGGTTGCAGCAGTACAAATAGTTTCTTTGCTAGCCTTTAATTACAGGGTGCTGGCATCCAAACAGAGAAAGAAAAATATATGTATTTTTTTTCCATTTAAAAATCAATGTTATTCATTAAATTGGAAAAAAATGTACAGAGTCCTATAGATCAGCCATTTGATATAAAACATTACTCTCTGATTGACTTCAAGGATTATCTACATTGTAGTTTATAACTGACAGTTTCTGGGTTACTAAAAGATTTACCAGTTGAGACCTCAGACTCCAGAATTTTCACATTTTCGATCCAGTTCAGTTGTAGGAACCATCTACTTCTTAGGCTAGGCAAGGTGTGAACTAATAGAAGCAGTACTGGGTAGAAACTCAAAGGGCTGGGGTGCTATTCCCAGTCCGTCTAACTAATCATGTGAGCAAAGACCACACTGGTAACCACATGAGATTGAATTCCTTGTTTATAGAATCCCAAGTGCAGGCCGGGAGCTCTGCCAATGGCCAGATAAGGGTCTCTGGACAAGTCACTTGACCTTCCTAAGCTTGTACTCATAAAGTGAAAATCATCAATACCAACCTTCATGAGTTGTGTGAGGTTTAAGTGAGAAAATCTACACAAAGGATCTCTCAGAAAAACCCACAACAGAGTATCTACCATTATGAAGTAGATAGTAATTAATCATAAAGATAGATAATGCAATTAAGTTTAATTTTCATAAGGTTCATGTGTTCATAGCTATTTCATATTTGCTTTAAAGTATTTGCAGTTCCCAGAAACATTTACATTAAAATGTTACTTTGGGATGGGTCTTCCTAAATTAATTCTCTACTGGATTTGACTTTTCTTTCTCAAATTAAAGCTGTTAAAGTAAGTTGGATGGAGAGAAATAGAAAATATAAATGCAAAGTGATTATGGCATCTCTGTTAACACACTTTCTTTTCAGCACAAGTTCTAGGTAGAGCATGGAACCAAGGAATGTGTTACCAACGGGATTTAATTAAATATTTCATTGAGTGTCTACAGACAGTTTTTTTTTTCACTTTTCCTGTTGCATTTTGAGAGAAAATCTGGTATTAGAGAGAACATGCTCTTTGGGGGATATACTAAAAATGTGGACACTCTTATTTTTAAGTTAAAAGCACACATCAGTCAGTTAAGAGATAATTTTGGATCTCCCCACCCCTCCCATTTCTTGGCCTTGAGTACTTTATTTTTTCAGGTAATTGCTTTTTTTTTTTTTTTTTTCTTTTCTTTCATCAGCTGCATTTTGGCACATGAAAGGGAAGGATACAGATAGAAAAGCATTTACATTCTCTAAAGCCGAGAAGCTATATGTCTTTAGGGTAATTAAATTATGATTTTGTGACTCTTTCAATATGGAATATCAAACCTGATGTCTTTAGAGCCTGCAGTAGATCCTTTGAAAGCCATGACTAACATTTCACCATTTTCCCACCTGGAGACCTACCTATCTCAGAAAAGAAAAATATGCTTTTCTACTTCAACTGTTGAATAGCACCTTCATATGTTACATCCGGAAAACAAAACATACACATTGTGGAAAGGACAAAACATGCAGTGTGAAATGGAAGCATGTAGCTTACATAGGCACATATTTTTACATATTTGTTTCTAAATGTACAAACAGGATCTGCTCTACAAAATGCTCCAGGATCGTATTTGTTTCAAATTTATGTAATCAGCCATGTTGCAAGATGGTATTCAAAAAGAAGCTGAAAGATGTGTTATCCTTGTTTCATATCTAACATCCTCTCTCTCTCTATGGACCAATAAAAAGCAGAGACAAAAAAATACTGAATGTCAAACAATACAATAAAATGCGGAAATGCCTCAGAGTTTAAAGCACATAATCATAACTACAAGATAAGCTGTAGCTGGGAGAAAACCTTTTGTGTTAGAGGAGAGAGTTCAGTTAAAGTTGAGGGGTTTCTGGCTAGTTTGTAGATCTTGACGTTTATAAGCAGATTCCAGATGTTATATTATCAAATGATAACTCAAGTTCAGCTCATTAAAATACAGCTGTTGATCAGGATCTCAATCGAATTCCCAACATTATCTCTCTTTTGGATATGTGTTTGAATGGTCCTTCGGCAGGCTGGATCTTGCAATTATAGTTTTAATAATAGGCCTCACTCTTTAACACGATTATCTGAATCCTGAACCAGTGCAGGCAAAACAAGACAAATATGTTTCTGGAAAACCAGGCCTCACCAAAGAGTGGCTGGCATAGTCTTCCACCAACAATCCAAGCCAAGAATCATTTAATTATGAAATATAGCTGGGGGAAAAAGGGCAAAAGAAAAGAAAAGAAAAAGATATCCTAGAAAACTAGGTTCTTACTGCACTCCAGTCTTATTGGTGTATCGCAAAAGGTTCCAGCAATGCTTATTCTAAATATAAATGTGTCTCTTAAATATGATTTAGAGTTTTCCAAAGACAGCGATTATTCTAAAATAAGGCCACCCCTTGATCTGACTGAGGAAGACTGATACTTCTTTTACTAAAAGAAGCCTAAAATCTTCTTTTACTAGGAAACTTTATTTTTTCTTGGGTTACTGAAGTTGTTATATAAAGTCACAATTAGCACATTGACTGACCCTGATCTCAGAGAGAGAAGATCAAATGCCTGATATAGCAACATAGAGGGTGTATATTGATAGAAAAAGTGTTCTCCAGTGAGTTTATAGCTATGGTAGGAATGCTATCTGTGCTGACCAATGGTTTTAGTAGACCTCATTCCAGTTTAAATAGGCTTCATGCTCAAGTTTTGGAATAGCCTGCTTGCCAGTATGTCTACTGGATGAAATTACAAATATTTCTTCAAATCAGAGTCCAAGGCAATGTAGATAATCTTTCAAAAAGAGAAAAAAAACCAAAAACCCCCAAACCTGAATTTGCTATGTGACTCGGGGAACTCAAAATAGGGCTCTGTAATGACCTAGAGGGGTGGGATGGGGAGGGAGGTGGGATGGAGGTTTTTTTTCTTGAGGGGGTGGGGATGGAGGTTTAAGAAGAGGGAATATAGGTATACCTATGGCTGATTCATGTTGATGCTTGGCATAAACCAGCACAATGTTATACAGCAATTATCCTTAAATTGAAAAGAAATTAAAAAAAGAAATTAAAGCTATATATTAAAGCCAAGCAAAGAGTTGAACACCACTGAGCAACAGAAAACATGTACACACATTAAAACCAAATACAAAAGAAGTTTAAACCATTATCTGACACATTTGGATAATGAAGATAATCTTTAAAATGTCTATTAAAAGATTAACTCAAATGCCAGAAAGACTCATATGTGTTGTGAACTAGGAGGTATTATGTTAGATATCTTAATTGGTTCTCTTTATATTCTGAAATAAAATTCATTTTGTAAATAAAAAGATTGATATAATAAGTAGGAGAGGGACTAGTTAATAGGATAAATAGATTAAATACCCTACTCTTTTTCAATCAGTTTCATGACTTATGGAAATTTGGATCTATTCTTGTCTGCTTTCTGATTACATCTTATTTCACAAATCTTATTAGAATATACAATATAACTTTAGAAGTTAGGTACCTTTTTCACACTGGTTAGCTTATAAAATCTTATCTGAGTTAAGTCTATGAAATAGGAATATGCATTTTATTTACTCTTCATAAACTTGTATTTGAAAAAAGAATAAAGCCAATTTTAGTTGGATTAGAGAAAGAGAAAGCATATAATAGCCCTTCTATGGGAAAATATGTAAATAGGTAGCATTTTAAAACTGGGTTTGGTAAAATATAGGCACTGCCTTTTGCATACAGCCCTTGAGCTGAAAGTAGTATTTTTTTTAATGATTATTAGAGAGAGAGAATATGAAATGAAGACTATGTACTCACAAGTCCTAAAACATTTGTCCTTTTACAGACAAAATCTGTCAACACCTGCTCTACATCAAATGGTATTCCAAGATACAGTTTTTAAATTATTTTCCACCTACGTTACATAATTGTAAATATATGAATCATAAAACTGAAAACCAAGGAAAACAGAATCATTTTTCAAAAAATAACAGTAATACCTTACATATATACTGTGTGAAATTCAAACACAGGCAAAACTAATCTACGATGATACCAGTCAGATTACTGGTAACCTCTATATGGTACTACCAAAGAAGCTACATGAATGAACTTCTTGGGTGATGGAAATGTTCTATACCTTAGTTGGGGTAGTGGTTATAAAAGGGTATTATGGACTTAAAATTTCATTGAATTGTTCAGACTACAGTACAGTTTACTGAATATGTTATAACTCAATAAAAAACAAAGCAAAAATAAAAATATACATATGTTAATACTAATTACACATCTACACATTTTGTAGTATAACATAAATGATAGAAAAGGGGAGAAAATTTAACAATACCCACAAAAAGAAAAACAAAACAAATTGTGAAAAGTAACATAATTAGACTGACAACAGATTTATCAACAACAGTAGAGGCCAAAATACAGTGGAATAATTTCTTATAAATGCTGACAGAATATAAATGTCAGGCTAAAATTCTCTGACTAGATATGCTCTCATTCAAAAATATAAGCAAAATTAAGCCTTTTTCTAGAAATACAATAAGAAAACTTTGGACATACGGGTCTTCCATTAAATAACTACTCAAGAATATACTTTAGGAAGAAGACAGTAGAATCTAAGAAGAAATGGAATTAAACAATCAGTAAAACTAGGAAAGAAATATATAGGGTATAGATATAAATAAGAATTTATTATTAAAAATAACCCTAATAAAAATCATTAATTTTAAAAAGCAAGCTGAAATGCTATATAGCTCATATATAAATTCATTGAGCTATATATTTAATATTTGCACATTCTGCTGTATATATTACACTAAATTTTTTAAATGATCCTAAATAATACCTTCCCATCCTACCATATTTACCCCAAAATAAGGATAATTATTGTTTTAATGACCTCTATCCAATTATTGGTGAAAAACAGATTTCTACTCTTGGATTATGGGAAGGCCTGAACACCTAACCCCTAACACTGGACAGATGAGATCAAAAGCTTTTTAGTCATGCACCCACAGTCCAGAAAAGGCAGATACTGTTCACCATGCAGGACCACACAGGGGTTGTGTTTTGGAGACTTCTCCTTTGTAGACAAGTTTGAAATAAATCTTTGATATGTACTCACAATTAATTCACTTGAGACTTTGCTTTAAAAAGAGACAAATGAAAATTTAATTTTCATTATAAAGAAATTCGATGGTAGAATTTATGACTGTGACCACTTTCCTATGGTCAAATAAAACCCTCTTAGCAGAGAACTCTGGAGAAGTAGGAGGGATAAACTGTTAAGCTTAAAACTGCTTAAGATTAGATTTTAATTTGGGTAGCTGATCCTTGCAGAGAGGTATAATAGCATATAAATAGCATGTCCATTTGTATACATATGCAGAGAATCTTGTGTCTGCTTTGGTGACTGAAATCTTCATATGGACCTCAGAAAATGAGAAAAGCCAGTAAGGAATTTGAAAAGCTGCTAGCAGACAATCCATAGCCACCTGGGACATTTTCTCTTGGTGTATCAAACGGAGTTCCTCAACCACAAGGGTTTTCAACTGGAAGTAACTGCCCTCCTTCTCTGAACCTGAGGACATTTGGCAATGTCTGGAGACATTTTTGATAGTCAAGACGGGAAGTATGGTGGGAGTTGTCACTGATACTTTGCTGGTGAAGAGAAAGGATGCTGCTAAATATCCCCTGATTCACAGGACAGTCCCAAATGCCAGTACTGCCAAGGTGAAGACCCCAGGATCTAAAACATCAGTGGTAGTGCTTAATTATGATTGTGTCAAATGTGGCCTGGGTAGGTGTGTGAAGCAGGTAAAAGAGGCTAGGAAAAGTGATGACCAAAGAAGAACTAACAGGTATTTTTCAATAAGAAAAGTCTTATGCAAATGATGTTATCCAAACTCAGACTGAACTTTGCTGTTGTTGTTTAGTGATTAAGTCAGGTCTGACTCTCTGTGACCCCTGAACTAAAGTACACCGGTCTTCCCTGTCCTTCACTATCCCCCACAGGTTGCTCAAATTCATGTCCATAGCATCACTGAATCAATGAACATGAATTTGAGCAAGCAGTAAATAAGATAAGAGTAGGTCAAACAAAAAGTCTTTTCTATTTTATGGAGTTAATGAATTTCAAAAGATAAATTTGAATAGGAATAAGACTGCTTAAGTTTGAAGGAGAGGGAAGGAGAAGGTAGAGAAAGAAAGAGAAAAAGGGAAAGAAGTGTTTCTAGCAATTAATAATATCCAGTGGAGAAGAGTTAGCTGGTTTCAGATTTTGGCTGCTGCTGCCTGGGGAAAAGGCTTTTCTCTCTGGGAAGAAACCAGTGACCACATTCAGGATAGTGTCAAATTAAGGTTTTATTCCAATAGAGGGGTTATGAGTGGGAGCCAGGGAAACAGATTATTGGGGAAGTTGGGGGAGGGGTGCCAAGATAATCAGCTGAGTGCAAAAAAATTAGAAGTGAAGCCAAGAGAAGCAGAAAGTCACATGAAACACAGCACAAGAACTGAGTGGTAAATTTGGCAGCAGGTTTGAGAATCCCAGGAGAAACTGTGGATAAGTCTGTGGGCACAGCCGCATTATGAAGCTTGTGCCCAAGGCCTTAATCGCACTCCTCTGGCTCATCAGACCCAGTCTAATTTTATCCCAATGAAAACTAAAAGATCTCATCTGACATTTCCTTGGATGTCCTTGTGTAATGTGTAATGAACCCGGACAGGAATAAACCTTGTTAAGGTTCAATTCTCAATGGAGGCAGCTACCTGCTCTATTCATTCCAAATCCCCAAATCTTGATGTAAAAGTGTGGTGGGTCATATGACGCAGACATTTTTTCTAAAGTAATATATTGAGAGTCATTTTATTCTGATAGTTATTAAGGCAACAAGACGACTCACTGAATGTGACTGAACCATAAGATTTTACTCTTTAATGATTTTACTACCAGAAACATCTGGGTTACCCTTGCAACAAAAAGGAAGAGAGACTTTTCCAAGAGACTTTTATAAAATAACTTTGCCAAAAGTAAATAGGAAAAATAAACAGGATTATAGAAATTGTGAGTGTAATGGCCCTTGACAAATAAATAATAATAATGAATTGAACCAGTGAAATAGATATTGTGTTATGCACAATATAGACCTTTGCTATTTTATTCAATTTTCACAACCTGTAAGGTCAGTGTTGCTTTATTGTATATACGAGAAAGTGAAGTGAAGTCGCTCAGTCATGTCCGACTCTTTGTGACCACATGGACTGTAGCCCACCAGGCTCCTCCGTCCATGGGGATTTCCCAGGCAAGAATACTGGAGTGGGGTGCCATTGCCTTCTCCGGGAGATCTTCCTGACCCAAGGATTGAACCCACGTCTCCCGCATTGTAGGCAGACACTTTACCATCTGAACCACCAGGGCAGTTCATATATGAGAAAACTGACCTACAAATCATGTAGGTGGGCATGAGAACAATAAAATACATGGGAGCAATATTTGATGTACACTGGATTGTTTGATTTCGGTCAATGAAAGACCTACAGGTGGATTTTAGATTTTTAAGAGGATAAGTGTTTCACTGTTATAGTGAGAGAACCAACCGGTGAGTAGAAATACACTCCTACCTCAGCACAAAAAGACACACTCACTAAGTAGCTGTCTGCTTAACACAGTGACCACATGTCTTGATTCCAGGATGAGAGAGTGATTCCATTCATGCAGGGGTGGAAAATGGCAAGTACCAAGGGCAATGTATACACAGTGTCGATAGGCAAAAATCAGATCTAGGCAGGCTTTTATTTCATTAAAGAATAAGAAATAGCAAAACTGAAAACTAAGTGACATGAGAAATTTGAACTACACATAGAAAAAGATATCTAAAGACACAGAAGATGAAAATATTTCTGAGAATTGTTAATTACATGAATTATGATACAGGGACAAAATATTAGTCAACATAATCTAGATTATGTGAAGTGAAAAATAGATCACCAAATATGAGTAGTTTATAACAAATCAGGGCAGTATTTGCTCATACTACATGTCAATCACAGGTCACCTTGAAGGCTCTGGTTATTTTTATGTCTTGAAGGACCTAGGCTGAGAGAACTTCCTCTTATCCTTATGCTTCCTTGATTGCAAAATCAGGAGAAGGGAGCATGGAAAACTAAACATTGACTCAAAGCTTTTACCCAGAAATGGCATGAATCACTTCCACTCATACTGCACTTTCTAAAGCAAGTCACAGAGCCAGGCCTGAGATCAAGTTAGTAGAAAACAGTTCTACTTTGTGTTTGAAATGACAGAAATGATATTTGTTAAAAATTTTTCCTAACAACTACCACAATCAACTCTTCTGGTCACAAATATATGGTTGACTTTTCTTTTAAATAACAAATTATATTTGTCCCTTCCCATGACCAATCCCATCACGAGAATGGGCTAACATTCTATAAGAAGCTCTTCTTGGTCTAGAAATCTGTAAGCCAAAATGGCGATTTGTCCTGTTGTGAAACTGCAGAAAACATCGGGTTATCTAAATAAAAATTCTAATTTAGAATGGGGAAATACTCTGTAGTCCCTGCCCAAGGAAGTTCTGAAATTCCATTAGACTGTTATTTCAAGGTCACTCTAGTCTAGAGGTGGGGAATGCTCTGTTGTTAGCACTTGATTCCATTCCAAAAATAGTTCCCAGGTCCTTCACTCCAGGATGACCCCTTGGTGATATTTTTGTTTTTACATTATCATCCTTGGACGCATGTGAAGGGATTTTGGAAACATCTCTTTTGAGACTGATCAGTTTTCTCACACTGCTTCCTAGATGTATAATTTGGGAAGAACCAATGGATATTGTTTATAACAACCACAAGTAGTAAAATAAGCAGTGACTAAACATAAATGTGCAAGATCTATCTACTTATCTATCTATCTACCTATCAATCTATCTATATCTTTGCTAGTTTAGATATAGTAATATATGAAAGAATGATATATGTATGTATGAAAGTAGGTAGGTAGATAGTTAGAGATACCTAGAGAGAGAATAAGACTCTAAAAAAACCTCAATAAATAGACTAAATAAATGCACTATTTATTTATTTATCTCCAGCTGAAATTCAGATTTTGTATATGTCGTTTCCAAATACTATAAACATATAAATACACTTCATAGTTTCCTATGAAAACAATATATATTCAAAAGTTTATGCTGATTTATTATGAAATTGAAAAGTTTAGAATAATATTCAGGTGGAAGGCAAGAACATAAGAACATCCATGGACTTTCTGAAAACAACATGACTCTGAAAAGAGGCACCCAGATATCAATATAAATAAAAGCATCATGTAGCATCATCCCAGGGATCAGTATATATTTTAAGAATAGAATAAATAACCCAGGAGGATGATTATATATAAATTTTAATTTTTTATTTAATTTTTTATTTAATTTTTTAATTTAATTGTTTAAGTGGAAAATGATCAACTATTCCAGAAATGTGGTTTGAAACAGTCTACTCATTCAAAATAATATTTGGACTTCCTATTGTACAACACATACAAAAATAACTTTTGATAGGTTAAAGAGATAAAAAAAGAATATCGTATAACTTTTAGAAGAAAACATAAGCAACTACTTTTGCAGAGTCAAATTTCTGAAGGCCTTCAAAGGGAACATTACAAATCTGGAAGATATAAGGTAAATTGAAGGATTTTATATCAGTAGATTTATAACCTTCTATATGAAAGAAAAGATTGCATTAACTAATTGAAAAAAAAACTGTTGGAACATTTAACAGAAGACAAAGAAATAATATCAAAGACTTTATACTCTCTCGAACAAATCACTAAGAAAAAATGATAATGCAATGCAAAATGGAGAGAAGATAGAGAGTTTAGAATAAAGAAATTCAAATAGACTTTCAACATTACTGGTAACCAGGAAAAGAAAAATACAAACAACTATTAACATCACTTTTATCTTTTATATTGGCAAAAATCAATGTTTAGAAATAATCAATGATGAGGATGCAATGAAATGGGCACTTTGATAGATTGTTATTTGGGTATAAATGTTTAAACATTTTTTAGGAGGCAATTTAATAAACTAATAATTTTATATTAACAAAAATTAATAGTAATTAATTTTAACAATATTAATAAAATTAGTATGAATGATCCTTTGGTAGAAAATCAGAGAAATAACACTCATAAATATTTTATAAGTCTGTATCATTTTATATATATCTCAATGTCTTTGTACCTCTCTTTGTGTATGCATTACAATTTGGTTTCTCATATCAAAATATTACAATCAATTAATCAACAGGTCAAGTTATAAAATACATAAAGTATATCTATAATATATAATAGTTGGCTATTTGGGGAATAGTTTTTAAAATAAATATTATTATAGAAAGATTCCTGACATATTGTTTAGTAAAAATATAAAGTAATTATCTCACTCAGAAAGTGAAAGAAAACTTAAATTTTACAAAATGTCTGTATATGTGATAGAAAAGGAAGTAGAAGGACACTTCCTGAATTCCTAACAGAAGAGATTGTGAGGAGAGTTGGTATGTTAAGAAGACAGTTATGATGGACATATTTCTGATTTTACCTTATATATTATGAATATTTTATAATAAAAGTTAAAACAAATTGACAGGGACTTCTACTCCTGTTCAAGATGGAATTTCAACAGTTACATTCCATCCTGAAACAAAAAAATGAACAAAATATATGAAGTAGTGGCTTCAAGATATTAGACCTCATGCAATCACTGATATCAGTCCTGAGAGAGACTGATGAGAGAGAGGAAACCAGTGAGACAAGCACTGTAACTGTCCTCCAGCACCGCCTTGGAGGGATTCCGGGCCACAGTGGAGGATGGCAAGTGGAGGCTAGCGGACTCCCTGAGTTGAGAAGATGGAGCTGACAGTCCAGGCAGACTTTGTGTCTAGCGTTTGCAGGACAAAATGCTGGAGAAGAGAAAGCTGCAGAGGGACCAGCTCTAGCCCTCTGAGAAGGAGCCCTTTCAAGTATTCAGCTGAGCACTCTTAAATGTAAGTAAGTGAGAAAACTGTCAGAGTTTGGGGAAAGATCCACTCAAAAGATGAACAGTAACAGTTGTTAGTTCTCATATAAGACTGAAATAGTACCTGTTCTCACATACCAGTGTGGAAAGTGTCAAGATTCATAGGGAATTTGGTAAAGTACACATAAGGGTCTTGCCTGGGTTGGTGGGAATAACTAGCCCTAGAGTGAGCACTACTGTGCCCACTCCTAATAGATTATTAAAGCAAGGCTGAAAAGAATAAACCAGTTTTCAAGGAACATAACTACACCCTTGGACAAAACTGAGGAATATTTATGAGACTATTCCACACTGCTAAATAAAATTCACAAGATCTAGCATTTAATCAAATATTACCAGACATTTTAAAAAGCAGGGAAATACAACCCACAATGAGAAGTAGCAATTAATCAAATCCAACAGAGAACTGACACAGATGTTAGAACTGACAAAGAAATTGAAACAGTAATTATAACTGTATTCAATATATTCAAAACTTTAAGCATAAATATGAAAACAGACCCAAAGAGAAATTGTTGAGATGAAAACTACAATTTGTGATTTTTTAAATATAGTGGAAAATATTAATAAACTTGGATACATACCATAGAAACTACCAAAAAAGGATCACAGAAGGAAAAAAAGAACAAGAAAAATGGCAAAACTGTAAGCTGTGGGAAATTTTTATGCAGTTTAATATATATGGTATTGGCGTCCCTGAAAAGGGAAAGAGTAGTGACAGAAAAATATATTTGAATGAATAATGAGCAAAGTTTTCCAACTATGATAAAAATGATAAATTCATAGATCTAGGAAGGTCCATAAATTCCAAGCACAAGAAACATATTCTATATCAAGGCAAACCATATAACATTGTTCAAAACCAGTGGTAAAGAGAAAACCTTAAAAGCAGCCAAAGTAAAGGGGAAAAATATATATACAGGGAACCAAGACAAGAATGATTTCAGGATTTTCTTTCCAGAAAAAATGTCAATGAGTTGACAGTGGCGTAACATCAATCAGGTAGTTAAAAAAAAAAGTCAACCTAGAATTCCATGTTTAGCAAAAAGCTCTTTCCGAAAAGAAGTCAGGAAAAGACTCTTTTCTGACTTGACCACCAGAAGACTCACCCTAGAAAAACATTTCGAAGGAGGTCTGTTAGGCAAAAAGAAAACAATACCAGATGGAAATTTAGGTCTACACAAAGAGATTAAGATCACTGGAAATGTTAACAACATAGGTTAACAACATAAACTTTTTTCCAAGTTATTTCAATCTCCTTAAAAGATAATTGACTTTTAAAGCAAAAACTAACAATTTAGTGAGGAGTTTATAATATATAATATACAATAATATGTAAAAGTAAATATATAACAACAACACAGAAAGATCAGGAAGGGAGAAATGAAAGTCTAATGTAAGTCTCTTACACAACATGGAAAGTGATACAATACTACTTGAAAGATACTGTAATAAAATAAAGATGTATAGTATAAACCACTAAAATGACAGAGTTATAGATAATAAGCTGCAAAGGAGATATAACAGAATTATAAAAATATGAATAAACTTTTAAAAGGCAGAAAATGAGGAGACTTGGAGCACAGAACAAATGAGACATATAGAAAACAAATAAGATGATACTTGACTAATATATTAACAGTCACATTAAATGTAAATGGTATAAATACCTCAGTTAAAAGGCAGAAGTTAACAGATTGGACAAAAATTACTAGAATAGTGAGACCCAATTATATCCTGCCTATAATAAATGCACTTTAAAATAAAGACAAAAATAATTTACAAATAAGAGGATGGAGAAACACAAACCATATCCTAACACTAAGTAAATCAAATCTGGAGTAGCTGTGTTAATATCAGACAAAGCAGATTTCAGAACAAAAAATATATAAAGAAAATAATTTCATAATTAAAAAGGGCACAGTAAGACACAATAATCCTAAAACTGTATTCACCTAATAATAGAGCTTCAAAATAAATAGAGCCAAAGTAATAGGACTGGATGGAGAAACAGGCAAATCTCCAACTACAGTCTAAATTTAAATATCCCTGTTACAGTAGAGAGAACAAGGAGATAGAAACTGAGTAAGGACACTCAAGTTGTGAACAATACTATTAACCAACTTGAGCTTTGACAGTTATAGGACATTCCACTGACAAGAGCAGAATGTTCATTGTTTTAAAATGCACAGAAATTTTTTTACCAATATAAACCATATTTTGTGCCACAAAATAAGTATCAATAAATTTAAATGATTCAAGTATACAAAATAGTTCACTAAACACAGCAGAATTAAATCAGGATTCAAAACAGAAAGATACCTGGTAAATGCCCAAGTATTTGTAAACTAAAAATAGATAAATTATTTATATAGTCAAAAATCATTTAAAATATTTGAAAGAAATTAAGTATCAGAGCGTTATTTACATTGCTGAAACTTTGAAAGAGTAAAGAATAGAATGAAAATCAGCTGATAACAAGAAACAAGGTCTCTAGTTCTCAAAGAACACAGAGGAAAAAAGAAAATGAAAAGAAATAGTGATAGATAAATATAGCATGATTATGAGCTAAGTTCCAATTCAAAAATAGTATTTGTGGAGAAAAAAAATTGTACATGTCTAGAAATAAGTTTTTTTTTAATTTTTTTTTTCATTTATTTTTAGTTGGAGGCTAATTACTTTACAATATTGTAGTGGTTTTTGCCATACATTGACATGAATCAGCCATGGATTTACATGTGTTCCCCATCCCGATCCCCCCTCCTGCCTCCCTCTCCATCCCATCCCTCTGGGTCTTCCCAGTGCACCAGCCCCGAGCACTTGTCTCATGCATCCAACCTGGGCTGGTGATCTGTTTCACCCTTGATAGTATACTTGTTTCAATGCTATTCTCTCAGAACATCCCACCCTCACCTTCTCCCACAGAGTCTCAAAGTCTGTTCTGTACATCTGTGTCTCTTTTTCTGTTTTGCATATAGGGGTATCATTACCATCTTTTTAAATTCCATATATATGTGTTAGTATACTGTATTGGTGTTTATCTTTCTGGCTTACTTCACTCTGTATAATGGGCTCCAGTTTCATCCATCTCATTAGAACTGATTCAAATGAATTCTTTTTAATGGCTGAGTAATATTCCATTGTGTATATGTACCATAGCTTCCTTATCCATTCGCCTGCTGATGGGCATCTAGGTTGCTTCCATGTCCTGGCTATTATGAACAGCAAAAATATACAAATGGGACCTAATGAAACTTAAAAGCTTTTGCACAACAAAGGAAACTATAAGCAAGGTGAAAAGACAGCCCTCAGAATGGGAGAAAATAATAGCAAATGAAGCAACCAACAAAGGATTAATCTCAAAAATATACAAGCAACTCCTGAAGCTCAATTCCAGAAAAATAAATGACCCAATCAAAAAATGGGCCAAAGAACTAAACAGATATTTCTCCAAAGAAGACATACAGATGGCTAACAAACACATGAAAAGATGCTCAACATCACTCATTATCAGAGAAATGCAAATCAAAACCACAATGAGGTACCATTACACGCCAGTCAGGATGGCTGCTATCCAAAAGTCTACAAGCAATAAATGCTGGAGAGGGTGTGGAGAAAAGGGAACCCTCTTACACTGTTGGTGGGAATGCAAACTAGTACAGCCACTGTAGAGAACAGTGTGGAGATTCCTTAAAAAACTGGAAATAGAACTACCATATGACCCAGCAATCCCACTTCTGGGCATACACACCGAGGAAACCAGATCTGAAAGAGACATGTGCACCCCAACGTTCATCACAGCACTGTTTATAGAAATAAGTTTTTAAAAATTTTCTTAGTAGAAAATATTAAGGGGTGACAAAATTAGAAAAACTCTGTCCGAAAATGTTGCCAACCGGCCATAACGAGGCTTTCAAAACCTGTGGAATCTATTAAAATCGCCTCAAATGAAGTAATGAAAGTCTGAAATGAAAGCATCATGGCAAATTACCTTCACAACAGAGATGGTATACATAGGTCAGATCACGTCCCCCATGTAGAGCAGAAACCTATCCATTGGAAAACTTGTTATTATCTCTTAAAGTGATGCTGAGACATGTGACAAATAATTCATCTCTTAAGCTGTACATTAAAACTCATATAGTTAAATCTGAATGTTTTACTATATAATGTGTTTTGAGCAAAAGATAAAAGATCAACAGAAAAATCACCTTTGACTAGTCTTTGGGTTTCTTAGAGGATTTCAACATTGGCCTCACTGTTAAAAGAATTACTGTCAGTCTGACCTAGAGAAGAGAGCCACCTCCAAGATATCAGAAATTGCAAATAGCATGATGTACAGAATGGTTTTCAGTCAGGGCTGTTTTGTCCCAAAGATGACATTTTGCAACGTCTAGAGATATTTTTAGTTGTCACAGCTGGCGTGAAGGAGTCCTACTGAAATCTAATAGGTAATAGCCAAAGATGCTACAAAGAACTACTTCTTACAAAAAGAATTATACACCACCAAATGTTAATAATGCTACTATTGAGAAACCCTGTGCTAAGTATTTCATTTGAAATAAACACAGTCATGAGATACTTTTTGTGGAAGTTAATAACTATAGACAAATAACTGTAATTAAATATGCTTTATAATCTAATGTATGTATTTATTACATAGTATATGTGTGTATATATTTTGCATATATATGGTATATATACATGATTATAGTTATCATTTTTTTTGTTTGTTTAAATAGAGCTTATGCACTTAGGGATAAAGCAATATCACACACAGTACAGAAAGTTAACGGCAGACAAAAGTAAATAGCCAAAAGATAAATATAGAAAGCAAAAAGTAAGAACAAATACACTGGTTAAGAAAAAAAGACAAGTATAAAACAAGTAAAACTGTTAAATAAAAAAGAAGCTGACTACTTGAAGACAACTGTGAAATATACAAAAACCCAGCAGACTTATAATAGTTTCTAAATGAAGGAAGGAATATAAAAAGAGAAAAAAAAAAAAAACCTTAGGAATGAAAAAACATCAATCCACAGGCATGGAAGAAATTAAAAATCATAAGTGAATGCAATGTACAAATATATAACAATGATACCAATCAGGAAAGATTTGTAACACACAGAATGATACTATATAGTTTTGCAGACACCTATATACATAAGCAAATATAAAACAATGTTACACACAACTTCAGAATAGTGAGTATCCCTAGGGAATGAGAGAGGGGAAAGATAGAGGTGAAAATTTAGCTCCATGTACAATATTTTATTTTTATCCTTAAAAATAGGATCTGAAGCAAACTCAATAAAATGTTAACATCTGTTAAATCTGGGTGGTCAGTGTTTGGGTGTCTGTTATCTGAAGTTCTGACCTTTTCAGGATGTATGAAATGTTTCATAATTCAAAATAGAGAAAAAATTTAAAATAGTTCTTGCTCATAGAATTTTGGCAAAGGTCTTCTAAACAGCTAAATAAATTAAATTTGCTGATTCTTCTCAGGCCTATTTTCTCAGTCAAATAATTCAAAGGGATTAATCAGTGATGATTTCTATTTTTAAAGATATTCCCACTTGATTTCACTTTGATAAGTTGTAGGAGTAGGTTAAGCATTTTCCGGGAATACTCATACACAATAAATGTCATATATCTAAATTCTGAATCCCACTCTAGATAGTTGAAGCATTTGATCTTAATGATTATTGGACAACCAAAAACAGAGGCATTAGCCAAGCTGTTAGTTCATGGAAATTACCACTAGTGCCATTCCTTTTCTGATTAACTGGTGTTTCTGCCAAGCCTGCCCTTGCTTCAGGTGTGACATTCTGTGTCAGAACAGAGTTATCAATCCTCGTGGTCTGATTTGCCAACCCCAGATCTAATCACTGAAATCTTCACGACTATTCACAACACCTCACGATTCAACAGCTAACCTACATAGTACCCTGTAATTATCTCCCCTCTCTTCCCACTCCAGGTCCTGTCTGCCATTTGTGAAAACCACCTAAGCCCTCTTGTTTCTCTGGAGTCTTGGAGAATCTTTACCAACCTTCAGCAGATCATATATATATATATATTTATATATATATGTATGTATGTATGTATTTTTTTTCTTTCTCTTACCTTCAGCTTTCATTTCCTTTTTCCTAAGGACTATTCAGTTTAACCCACACCCAGTGATCTTAGACTCTCCCCAAAGAGAATTTTGTATAGTTGTCATGGTTTGAGTTAAACTTATATTTCTTTCTGACTTGCAGAAACTGTTAATGACTACTTGGAATGGAAAACTGAGAATTCAAAGCATAAAACTTGGCTACTCTCTTGTAAAATCTGGGAGAAAGAAACAACACCTTCTATATACCAATCTATGATAGCAGCTTGAACAAAAATCTCAATCAGTAACTCGATCATATCTTATATAAATATCACATGATCCCACTCTTTTACATAGTTTCTGCCAAAGTTCAGATGTAAAATCAAATGCCCTCTGAGATGAGTCCTCTATTACAGGAGAGTCTTTTACACATTTCATTTGGGAAGAGCTCTTCTTATCCTTCAGTTTCTTCAAAATACCAGGTTGGCAATGTACAAATGATCTACCTTCAGTTTGCCAATTCATTTCAGCATACCTTTGCTTTTAGCAATATTTGTTCTCTTACCTCTGACCTGATGCTGTCAAAAGACAATTTCAGAGTGGGAAACTCTGTAAGATCTTCCTCAGGAATGATTACAGCCAAGAATTAATTGAGTCTCTGTTATCTTCTCTCCCATTTCTTTGATAGACTTTTTGCACTGTATCCATCCCACTGTTTCTGGCTGACTTCCTCCCTCAAATTTATTCAAAGAACTGCATATTATGGACTTTACTGTTGCTTGTAGAAAACTGTTAATTTAGGGGGCTCTATTTACTTTTTAGTTTGTGTCTGATTGCCCATATATCCTGGGCTCCCTTATTGCTTCTCTTGGGCAGTCTTTCTTACTTTTTAAAAGATGCTTTCCCCCAGAATAGCCTCTTAGATATTTATTGCCAGTAAAGCAGGAAGCATTTTGTTTGAAATCTGAGATTTAAATATATAACACACATCTTTCCTGGACTTTTAATCAATAATTGCTATTTTTATAGTTACCAAGCTTTGCTAGGTATTTGAATTATTTATTAATTATATTCCTTTTAGTCCCCCAAACTAATGCCTACAGTTGTATTATAGTTTGCTTTTCTAAAATCGAGTAATCTAGTGATCTAAAAAATTTTCTCTTTGAAATGCTAAATTTCTTTTCTCGTGATCACCATTGAAAACATAACAGAGTGTTCCTGAATTAGTCCCCATGCATTGCTTAGAAACTAATCTAGCTGATATACCAGTTATTTCTTGCTGTGCCAGAAGCAAACCCCAACCTCATTGGATTCAAACAACAAGTGCGTATGACTGCTCACGAGTCTAAGGGTCGGTCGAGCAGTTATTCTGGTGTTGGCTGGGCTTACCCATGGATCTAGGGTCAACTGGAGGTTACGAAGGCAGCTCTAGGCTGGGTTCTTTCCCATATTTTGAGGCTGGTTGGCTGTAAACTGGTCTGGGATGAATGACCTCAGCTGGGATAGCTGGATTTTCCTTACATGACCTCTCACTTTCCAGCTGGTGAGTTCTAATTTACTTAAATGATGGTGGCAGAGTTCCAAGGAAGTATGGACACAGGAAAGGCCTCTCAAAGTCAAGGCTCACAAGTGGCATATCGTCACTTTGGCCTCTTTGTATCAGTCAAAGCAAATCATACGGCCAACCCAGATTCCATGGGAAAGGACACAGACTCCAATTCTTGAAGGAGGAGCTGCAGGGTCATGTTATAAGTGGTGTAGATACAGGGAGGAGACAAATTGGAGCCATTTTTTGTATTCAACTGCCTGCCACAGTTGATTTCCTTTCCTTTCTAATTGTAAAAATCAAAGTAAACCAAAAAAGATTTACCAGGTACTCCTGTGAACAGAGTACCTTATTAGTCACTGATAGGACCCCATTTGGAAGAAATTTAAAATCTCAGATAGGACATAAGAAGGTGAAAGTTAAGCACTCCTAGCAATCTTGATTTATGACTAGGCCGTGATACAATTTCTTTTTCTGAGTTGATTATTTAAAATCTGGAATGCATTTTCCCATAGAAATATAAATGGTAATTTGGAATGCAGACAAATCCATTTTTAAGCCATAATTTATGGTATACCACATAGTACTCAATTATACCATAAATATTACATAAAATAATTACCTGTGTGAGAGGTTTATATTTAAACATTTGTTCCTTAATTAGTGCTGAGGAAACACTATTAAGTCTATTACTAGCATCCTTTCCACCCCCTAATTTGGGGGATGAAGTCAGAAAATGACTCACTCTGAAGGCAGAAAATCTACATTGCACACCTTTATATGTTACTCCCTTTTAGGTACCTTATCTGTTTAATTTTTATGATAGCCCACTGAAGACAGCTTTAGTTTACCCCTTTTCATATTTGAGAAAATTAAGACCAATAATGCTACATGACTTGCTCAAGACCACAAAGCAGGAAATAGTTGTTATGAGTATCAATATAATGCCAAAGGTCTTGCTTTCCCCACAATCCCATTGCTCCGCTGAAACAAGTATTGTAGACAAAGAAATATCAAATACATTATCTGAAGTGAAATGAAACTCATGGGATAAAACTGAAGATATATACCAAATGTAAATAAAATGTTTTCAGAGATGGCTTGTAAATATGCCACCAATATGGACATTTTGCTTCCCAAGCATCTATTAGAAAATGTGATACTCTCCCAAATAGAATTGATGGATCAGAGTTTCCTTCATTTTAATCACTGTAAACAATGTATAACATTATGCAAGGAGCATCAACCAGACTACAGAGCAATTGATGTAACCACAGAAGGAATGTTGTTAGTATGGATTATTAAAAAAAAAAAAAGGAAGTTTGAAGAATAAGAATCTGCCAAGGAATGATCAGCCTGAAAACTACTGAGGCTAATGAAGGTGAGTTTTCTGGTCACTGACATGGGAAAGATTGAAGGCAGGAGGAGAAGGGGTCGACAGAGGATAAGATGGTTGGATGACATCACCGACTCAATGAACATGAGTTTGAGCAAGCTCCGGGAGTTGGTGATGGACAGGGAAGCCTGGTGTGCTACAGTCCCTGGGGTCACAAAGAGTCGGACATGACTGAGCAACTGAACTGAACTGATGTGGCATATGGTGTTGCAGAATTGGGATAACTGATCAAGTTTCACAGGCAAAAATTTTCTTTTTTATAACCTAATATTCTTGTTCAAAATACTTGTTCAGCTTCCTTAAGAAACCTTGTTAAACCTACTGTGGCTTTTAAGTACTTTGGGAAGGAGAAACCCTACCTCACTTGTACTAAATCTTGAAACTCTCTCTCCTGAATCTTAATATCCAGTTTCCTGTGTGTTTTATTGGCATGTCTTAAAAATCCCTAATTGTCTTATGGTTGTGAAAGTTTGTAAGTTCATTTGTTTGAACTTGGATTTGATTTGTTTTTGTTGCAACAACATTATAAGCCAAGAGTCACAAATTTTAGTACCTATAGGAAAATAGGCAGGTTACATAAGTGACTGAGGCAGGGCCAAATCTCAGACAATAGAGGGTATGTGGAGAGTGGTGAATAGGAGAGAGCAGATCTCCATGGAAGGCACTCTAATTCTCATTAACAAGAACAACAACATTGCAAGCCAAACTTTAAATAAGACTGCAGATCAGATTTCTGCCAACATGCCATCTTAATTATTAATGCCATGTGATTGGTAGAGTAGCCCTCAAAGCCTTTCTACCCTTTAGCCATTTTAAAATAAAAGACTACTACTTTACTGCACCTTTAATAACCTAGATTTTGAAGTTCTCCTCTTGCAAAGTCAAGCTTTATACTCAAAACTAAAATGATCTCAACAGAATACTGTCCCCTCAGAGTTGATGTCTGAGTAGCTCCCAAACCTCCAACTTTAGACACATTAGATGCATTTCTTAGTTCCTCATTTTATGGGGAAAGAATTCAGTCTTTCACTATTAAGTATCAATATAAAGTTAGCTATAGGACTTTTGTAGATGTGCTTTATGACATTGAATAAGTTCTCTAGAATTAATTTTTTACATTTATAACTGAATGGATGTTGAATTTTGTCAAATGCTTTTCCTGCATCAATGGATATGATCATGTGATATTTATTCCTTATTCTATTAATATAGAGGGTGACATCAAATGATATTGAACCAGCCTTGCATTCTTGGAATAAACCCCACTTGGTTGAGGTGCATAAATCTTTGTGTATGTTTCTGAGTTTCATTTTCTAATGTTCTGTTAAAGATTTTTTTTAAATCTATAATCAATAGGAATAGCAGTGTGTAACTGTCTTTTGTTGTTTTCTTAGTATTAGGGTAATACTAGCTTCATTTGGAGAAGGAATGGCAACCCGCTCCAGTATTCTTGCCTGGAGAATCCTGTGGACAGAGGACCCTGGTGGGCTGCTGTCCATGGGGTCGCACAGAGTTGGACATGACTGAAGCAACTTAGCCTGCATGCATGCATTGGAGAAGGAAATGGAAACCCACTCCAGTATTCTTGCCTGGAGAATCCCAGGGATGGAGGAGCCTGGTGGGCTGCCATCTATGGGGTTGTGCAGAGTCGGACATGACTGAAGTGACTTAGCAGCAGCAGCTTCATGAAACAAATTGGAACCTGTATCTTTATCTTCTGTTTTCCATAGGGTTTTCAGTCTGTTTGGGCTGCTATCACAGATTGGCTGGCTTATAAACAACAGAACTTTATATCTCACAGTTCTGAAGGCTGGAAGTCTGAGATCAGGGTGCTAGAACAGTTGGGTGAGCACTCTCTTCTCATTGCAGGCTTCTTGCATCTTCACAGGGTGGATGGGGCTGGGGAGCTCCATGGGATCTCTTTTGTAAGAGTATTAATCTCATCGTGAGGGTTCTGCCTTCATGACCTAATCTCATTTCAAAGAACCTGCCTCCTAACACAATCACGCTGGGCATTATGATTGCAGCATGTGAAGTATGGGAGGACACCCTGAGACCAGAGCAAGTAAAGATTGTGGAGATTAAAGAATCTAATTCTTTAAAGTTTGGTGGAATTCTCCAGTAAAACCACTTGGGCCTGGGGATTTCTATTTTGGGAAATTTTAAAATCACCAGTTCAATATTCAATAGTTAAAGGACTATTCAAATGATCTATTTACTATTATGTGAGTTTTGGTAACTTGAGTTTTCCAAGGGATTGTTACATTTTATCTAAATTGTCAAATTTATGTGCAGAGATTTGTTTGTGATATCCCTTTACTATCTATGATGTCTGCATGGTCTGTAGTGATATTTCTGTTTCATTAGTAATTTATGTCTTCTCTTTTTCTCTTGGTTAGTCTTGCTAGAGGACTGCCAATTTTATTAACTTCTTCAAAGAATCAACTTGTTGTTTCATTGATTTTCTCTACTGCTTCAGTTTTCAATTTCATGGATTACTGCTCTTGTCTTATTTCTCTGCTTCCATTGGCATTACTTTTGCTTACCTTTCTTTTTAACTTTTTTAAGTTCTTTAGATGAACGCTTAGATCATTGATTTGAAATTTTTCCTCCTTTCTAATGTATGTATGTTTTTGAGGCTATAAATTCCCTTCTGAGCATGATTTTAGCTGTGCCTCACAAAATTTTTATACTTCCATTTTCATTCACTTAAGTGTATTTTTCACAATTTCCTTTGAGACTCTTCTTGGGGCTATTTACAAGTGTATTTTTACGTGTTTGGAGATTTTCTGCTTTCTTTTTATTGTTGTTTTTTTTAGTTTGATTCTATCAATCTAATTGATTTCAGTGTACATCCATGTAGATAAGATATGCTATAGAGTTTAATTTTTAAAAAATTGTTGAGGCTTGATTTATGGCCCTGGGTATTGACTATTTTGGTGTATGTGCATTGAACACTTGAAAGGAATGCATATCATGCTCTTTTGGGGTGGCATGTTCTATAAACATAAATTTGATTCTGTTGGTAAAGATATTTAGGAATTCCTCCATATCCTTGCTACTTTTCTGTATACTTGTTCTGCTAATTGTTGATAAAGGGTTTTTTCCTTTTCTATGATAGTTTATTACTTGATAGTGAATGTAATTCCCTTTGGTATATGTAGAATCTTGTTGTTTATCTTTTTTAAATATTTGAGTATAGTTTATTAACAATTTTGTGATAGTTTCAAGTATAAAGAAAAGTGATTCAGCTATACCTTTTTCCCATATAGGATGTTACATAACATTGAGCAGAGTTCTCTGTCCTATATAGTAGGTCCTTGCTGGTTATCTATTTTAAATATATCAGTGTGTACATGCCAACCTCAAACTCCCTAACTATCCCTTCTCCCCATACTTCCCTCTGGTAACCATAAGTTCATTCTCTAAGTTTGTGAGTCTGTTTCTGTTTTGTAAATAAGTTTATTTGTAGCATTTCTTTTTAGATTATGCATATAAGTCTATTATATGATATTTCTCTTTCTCTGATTCATTTCACTCATTATGACAATCTCTAGGTGCACCCATGTTGCTGCGAATGGCATTGTCTCATTCTTGTTAATGGCTGAATAATATTCTGTTGTGTGTGTGTGTACCACATCTTCTTTATCCATTTCTCTGGTGATAGGCAATTTAGGTTGTTGCCATGTCTTGTTTATTGTAAACAGTGCTGCAGTGAACACTGGGGTGCATGTATCCTTTTGGACCATGTTTTTCTCTGCATATAACCCGGGAGTAGAATTGCAGGATCATATGGTAGCTATTTTTAGTTTTTTAAGGACCCTCCACACTGTTCTTCACAGTGGCACTACCAAGACTGTAGGAGGGTTCCCTTCTCTACACACCCTCTCTAGCATTTATTGTTTGTGGATTTTTTGATGAAAGCCATTCTGACTATTATGAGAAAATCTCTTATAGTTTTAACTTGCATTTCTCTAATAATTGGTGATATTGAACATCTTTTCATGTGCCTCTTGGCCATATGTATGTATTCTTTGGAGAAATATCTATTTAAGTCATCTGTCCATTTTTTCAATTGGCTGAGAGAAGTGTTTTGATATTCTCATACATAATTGTAAATTTTATTATTTCTCATTCCAGTTCTATTTCACATATCTTACAGCTTTGTTATTTGGTACAAACACACTTAGGATTTCTGTATTTTCTTGGTGGATTGACTGATTTATCACATAATATCTTCATCTGTCTCTGGTAATTTCCTTTGTTCTAATGACTCTTTCATTCAATATTAATATATTGTTTTCCTTTGTTTAATGTTCACATGATATAAAATGTCCCCTAGTCAATCCTAAAGGAAATATATCCTGAATAATCATTGAAAGGACTGATGCTGAAGCTGAAGCTCCAATACTCTGGCCACCTGATGCGAGGGGCTGACTCATTAGAAAAGATCCTGATGCTGGGAAAGACTGAAGACAGAAGGGGATGACAGAGGATGAGATAGTTGGATGGTATCACCGACTCAATGGACATGAGCTTGAGCAATCTCCAGGAGATGGTGAAGAACAGGGAAGCCTGGTGTGCTGCAGTCCATGGGGTTGCAGAGTTGGACATGACTGAGCAACTGAACAACAACATATTGTTATACTGAGGATTTTGAAGATAACACATACGTGGGTCATGTCTTAATACACTCTACCAATCTCTGTCTTTTAATTGGTATACTTATACCATTTCATTTAATGTAATTATTGATGTCTAAGGTTCAAGTGTGCATTCTAATTGTTGTTTTCTACTTATGTCCCTGTTTTTGTTTTTCTGATTTTCCCCCTAACTTCTTATAGGTTAAAAAATTTTAGATTCCAATTTTTGATATATTTATAGTGTTTTTGAGTGTGTCTCTTTTCATATCTTTTTGTGGTGGTTGCTTGATGCATTTTATAATATATACATAACTTACACAGTCTACTAGTGTCATCATTTTACCAGCTCAGCTGAAATATGGAAAACTAATTTCCCAACACCCTCCTGCATTTTTAACATGATTATTATAAATATTTCCTCTACATACCACAATGACAATATTATATTTTTGTTTCAGCTATCAAACATAACCTAGAAAACACAATATGAAAAAGAAAGTTGATTTTATTTACCCATAGTTTGCTTATTATGTACTTTCTTCCTAATATTTAAAGATAGCATCTTTTATCATTTCTATTTAGAAAATTTCTTTTAGGGCAGATCTTGATGGAAAATTCTCTTGCTTTTTCTTTATCTAAAGATATATTCATTTTCACCCTCATTTCTGAAGGATATTTTTACTGGACATAAAATTTTGTACTGACGGTTCTTTTCTTTCTGCATATGAAAAATTTCTGACCTCCAAATTATTGTGATGGAACTTAACTATAATTCAGATCTTCTTTTTTTTTATCAGTGGATAAGCTGTGAAAGAGAAATTATATCTTTTAAGACTTTCTTCCTAGCTTTTAGTTGTCATAAGTTTGATGTTTCTTTGTGTGGAATTCTTTGTGTTTGTGATTTCGGGTGTTTACTCGGCCTATTGAATTCACAGGTTTGTGTCATTTGCTAAATATGAGAAGCTTCGGTTGCAATTATTCAAGTCTTTTCAGTCCTGCTCTCTTTTTTTTCCTGCATCTAGGACTCTAATGACACAAATGTTTAATCTTTTGTTATAGTATCACAGGTTCTTGAGGCTATTTTTATTTTTTCAATGTTTTCTCTGTGTTATTTAGGTTGCATAAATTCTATCACTTATTTTCAAGTTTGCTGTTTTTTTCTTAAATGCCCTCCATTGTGGATTCATTCTGCTGTTGATTCTATCCAGTTTTTATTTTTCTAATTGTTATTATATTTTTCAGTTCAAAATTTCTCTTTGGTTCCTCTTTATATCTGCATATTTTCCCATTTCTTTGCTGAGATTGTCTATTTTTCATGTTTTCAAGTATATTTCTAATTGCTTACTGAGGCATTCTTATCATAGATGCTTTAAATCTTTATTACAGAATTCAAGTCTCTTCCCTCATGGCTCAAATGCAAGAATTCATTCAGTTTAGAACTTCACTATGATGAGTGACTTTTACTGAAACAGAAATTTTACTATTCTGTTATAATACTCTAAATCTTACTCAAACATACTTTATCTGGCTGTCCATGATAATGCTATGCCAAAGGAAGGGAGGTGCTGCCTTATTATTGACTGTTGGAAGCTCAGGTTCCCCACTTAGCCTCTATTGACATAGAAAGGAGTGCTCCTTGTTATAAAGGGGTGGAAATGGGTGCAAAGACTTCTCATGTCATCTCCACCAACACAATTAAGGAGGATCAGGACTTTATTTTTCCAAGTGAAGATGACAAAAGTTCCAGCTGTATACTCAATGTTCTCTAATATCACCTGTGTGTGGATTTGCACAGGTTGGGAGGATTCTATTTACTTTTCATACTCTTTTTATTTTGCTTTATATATAATACCCAAGGCTTTGAATTGTACTTAGTAATAGGAATAGGGAAAAACTGGTCTACTCCATCTTCTGATGGAGGAAGCTCCTCTACTAGCTCCTTTAAGTCATGTTTTAGTCTATGTTTGTGAATTTAAACTTGTTTCTCATCTTTGTAATGATTTAATTTTGCTCTTGCAGGTCCATTATTCATTTCTCTGTTGATTTCTAATCTATATTTTGAAATATTCTGGTAATTTTCCTGGTAATGAATTCTCTTCTAATTTTGATTATGCTATCAATGTACTATTACATTTTTATTACTCAATGTTTTTATGTACAAGTTTAAGGGTCTATTATACCCACCATAATTGGTTATAATGCACATAATCCAGAACTGACAACTTGGGAGGAAGAAAAGGGGAAAAAAAGGCATCTCAACAGCAACACAATTGCTGTGAATGATAATATGTATCACCACAAGAATAAATTAAAACAGTAATAAGAATGTTAAAGAAGGTAGTGAGATCAGCAAGTTGGTGGAATAGAAAATCCCAGACATATCTTCTACCATGAGGAGACTAATTCAACACATATTGACCAATTTTCTTTGTGAGAAATCTTTAGGTCAGTTAAGAGTTTCCTTTATCCCCAGGTAAATATAAAACTGACTGTATAGAAGCTAATAGGAAAATTTCTGGTACACTTTCACCATAGTCCCTTCCTCTGGCACAGTGCCACATGATCATGGGGAAATTCCAAGTTTCTAGCTTATTCCTGGGGAGAGAAAGTGAAGACTGGACTCTTCCCCAAATGTTCTGACTCTATGGAGGTGAGGGGGGCTGCTTGAGAGACGAGGTTCTATCTCAGCTGTCCCAGAGTGTCCCAGCATACAGTGGACTGGGGGTTACTAAGAGCAAAAAATAAATAAATAAATAAATAAATAACTAGACAACTTGCTGCTACTTCAGAAAAAATAAGAAGATCAGTGGTTGCCAGGAATAATGTGTAAGGGAGGGACAAACAGACGGAACACAGTGGAGTTTTACAGCAGGAGCTACTCTCTATGATACTATAATGATGGATACATGTCATTATACATTTGTCAAAACACATGGAATGTACCACATCAAGAGCAAATGTAAGCTACAGACTTTGGATGATTATATGTCAACGCAGATTCATCAATGGTAACAAATGTACCCCTCTGGTGGAAGATGTTGATAATGGTGTAGGCTGTGCATTTGTAGGGGCAGTGAATATAAGAGATATTTCTGCACCTTCCCCTAAACTTTTCTGTGAAACTTAAACAGCTGTAAAAAATTGTCTTTAAAAAGTGAAGGAGAGATACAGACTATTTCAGATAAATAAAAGCTCAAGGGAGATCATCACTACTATGATCTGCTTATAAGTGCTAACATGAGTCTTTCAAGTTGAAAGATAGTAGATAGCAACACAAAAGCATAGGAAAATATAAAGCTCACTGGCAAAGATAAGTATATAGACAAAAGATAATACTATAATGGTGATGCATAAATAACTTAATTCTGACACAGAATTTAAAAACTGAAAGTGTAAAAACAAACATAACTAAAAAAATATGTTACTGGATATATAATATGATGTAATTTGTGACACCAACAACATAAAATATGGGGGTGGGAGAAAAACAAAATGTTTTCATATGCAACTGAATTCAAGAATTTATCAGCTTAAAATAGATTGTTATGTTTTATGTAAGCATGAAAGCCCATGACAATCAGAAAATACCTATAGAAAATACAAAAAAGAGAATAAGAAAAGTATCAAAACATATCACTACAAAAAAATCAATGAAACACAAAGAAGGAAAGTGAAGAAAACAAGAACAAAAGAACTACATGACATACAGAAAACAATTGACAAATGGTAATAGTAAGTCTTTCTCTATCAATAATAACTTTAAATGTAAACAGATTGAACCCTTTCTTCTAAAGACGTAAAGTAACAGACTGGATTAAACAATAACAACAACATCCAATCATATGATATCTACAAGGACTCACTTTGGATTTAAGGATAAATCTTTACACTTTTAGTGTAAAAGTGAAAGGATGGAAAAATATTCCATGCAAATAGTAACAAAAAGAGAACTGGGGTGGACAAAATTATATCAGACAAATTTACTTTAAAAACTGTCTACATCGATCTGTTGTTGTATAGCAAAGACATGCACAAATTGTGACTTAAAAATAAACATTTATTTGGCTCAAGGAAAAATAAATAAATAAATAAATAAATAAAAACTGTCATAAAAGACAAAAAAGGACATTTTATCATGATAAAAGGGTCAATTTACCAGGAAGATATAACAATTATAATTACATAAGTATCCAACACCAGAACAGCTATCTATGTGAAGCAAGCACTGACAGAATTAAAAGGGCTTAGACAACATAATGTTAGTAGATTTAAATATTCCACTTTCAATAATGGTTAGAATATCCAGACAGATCATTAAGAAAACAGAATAGTTAAATAACACTAGATTAAATGAACCAAACAGACATATACAGATCGTATACAGTCTTAGCTAGACCAAAAGAAAAAGAGAGGAGATTCAGATAATATGAAAAATTTTAAAAAGACCCAATACAACTAAAGTGACAGATAAGTAAAGGATCTTAAGTAACAACTATGAGCACCTATATATGTGAACAAATCATATAGAAGAAACAGATAAATTCCCAGAAACATACAACCTACCAACAAGAATCATAAAGAAGTACAAAATCTGAACAGACCTATAACTAATGGGAGAGTGAATCAGTACTCAATAATCTTTCAGCACAGAGAAGCCTAGGACCTAATGGCTTCACTGGTGAATTTTACCAAACATTTGGTGGAAGAATTAATACCAATCTTTCCCAATCTCTTCCAAAAATTTGAAGATCATGGAATGTTTCCAAATTCATTTTATGAGGACTTCATTATCTTGATAAAAAGACACTATTAGAAAAGAAAACTATAGGTTGATATCCCTAATGTATAGAGATGCAAAAACCCTCAATAAAGTGTTGATGCTAGTAAACTGAATTCAACAGCACATTAAAAGGATTATACACCATGGCCAAACAGGTGTATCCCTGGAGTGCAGATATGTTTCAACAAATCAATGTAATAAAGCACATCAATAGAATTAAGAATGAAAATCACATGATTATCTCAATAAATGCAGAAAAATCATTTGACAAAATCCAACAAACTTTCATTATAAAGAAACTCAACAAGCTAAAAATAGAAAGATGTTACCTCAATATAATGAAGACCATGTGCAGTTGATCCTTGAAATATGCAGGGGTTAAGGGGGCTAATTACCTGGACAATCAAAAATCCATATAGGTCATACCTTGGTAGCTGGGGGGAATCGGTTACAGGAACTGCTGCAGACACCAAAATCCTTAGATAGTCAAGTCCCACGGTCAGATCTCCATATCTGCAGTCCTGCATCTGTGGATTCAACCAACATTGATCATATAGTACTCTATTTATTGAAAAAGAATTCAGGTATATGTAGAACCATGCAGTTTAAATCCATGTGCTTCAAGGTGCAGCTGTATGTGAAAAGCCTATAGCTAGATCATACTTAGTGAAAAACTGACATCTCTTCCTCTAAATCAGGAAAGAGGCAAGGGTGTCCACTTTGACCACTTCTATTTATATAGTATTGGAAGTCCTAGCCAGAGCAATTAGGCAAGAAAAATAAATAAAAGCATTCTAATCATAAAGAAAGAAGTAAACTTAAACTTATGTTTGCAGATGAGATGCTGTTATATGTAGAAAAGCCTAAAGAGTCCACAAAAAGCTGTTAGAAATAATGTATCCAATAAAATTGTAGGGCACAAAATAGACATTAAAAATTTTGTTGTGCTTTTTACAAAGTACCAATAAGCAATCTGAAAATTAAACTAAGAAAATAATCTCATTTATAATAACATCAAAAAGAATAAAATACCTAGGAATAAACAAACCTAGGCAAATATTTGTACAAAGAGAACTATAAAACATTGCTGATAGAAATTAAAAACATAGATAAACAGTAAGATAGGCTGAATTTATGAATTGGAAAACTTAATATTGTTTAAATGTCCATAACCCAAAGTAAACTACAGTTTCAATGCAATTCCTATAAAAATCCCAAAAGCATTCTTTAACAAAAATAGGAAAAAAGTTCTTCAGATTCATATGGAACTACAAAAAATACCAAAGAGCAAAGCAATCTTGAGAAAGAACAGATTGACATCTCACACCTCTGATTTAAAGTATATTGTAACTTGTAAAAGGATGAAATAAGAATATTCTCTAACATCAGATACAAAAATAAACTCACATGGATTAAAGACCTAAATGTGAGATTAGTTACTATAAAACTCCTAGAAGAAAACATAGACAAGACACTCTCTGACATAAACTATAGCACTATTCTTTTTGGACCCATCTCCTAGAGTAATGGAAACAAAAGCAAAAATAAACAAATGAGACCTAATTATACTTAAAAACTTTTACATAGAAAAGGAAACCAGAAACAAAAGAAAAAGATAATCTACAAAATAGAAGAAAATATTTGCAAATTATGTGACCAATAAGGGATTAATTTCCAAAATATACAAACTTCTCATATAGTTCAATATCAAAAGGACAACCCAATCACGAAATGAGCAGAAGACCTAAATAGACACTTATCCAAAGAAAACATACAGGTGGTCAAAAGGTGCATTAAAAGATGCTCAGCATGGTTAACTATTAGAGAAATGCCAGTCAAAATGGAAATGAGGTATCACCACACATCAGTCAGAATGAACATCATCAGAAAGTCTATGAATAATACATGCTGGAGAGAGTGTTTAGAAAAGGGTACCCTCTTACACTGTTGGTGGGACTGTAAATTAAGTGTTAGTTCAGTCGCTCAGTCGTGTCCGACTCTTTGTGACACCATGAATCGCAGCACACCAGGCCTCCCTGTCCATCACAAACTCCCGGAGTTCACTCAAACTCATGCCCATCGAGTCAGTCATGCCATCCAACTATCTCATTCTCTGTCGTCCCCTTCTCCTCCTGCCCCCAATCCCTCCCAGCATCAGGGTCTTTTCCAATGAGTCAACTCTTCGCATGAGGTGGCCAAAGTATTGGAGTTCCAGCTTCAGCATCAGTCCCTACAATGAACACCCAGGACCTATCTCCTTCAGGATGAACCGGTTGGATCTCCTTGCAGTCCAAGGGACTCTCAAGAGTCTTCTCCAACACCACAGTTCAAAAGCATCAATTCTTTGGTGCTCAGCTTTCTTCACAGTCCAACTCTCACATCCATACATGACCACCAGAAAAACCATAGCCTTGACCAGACGGACCTTTGTTGGCAAAGTAATGTCTCTGCTTTTTAATATGCTATCTAGGTTGGTCATAACTTTCCTTCCAAGGAGTAAGCGTCTTTTAATTTCATGGCTGTAATCACCATCTGCAGTGATTTTGGAGCCCAAAAAATTAAAGTCTGACACTGTTTCCACTGTCTCCCCATCTATTTCCCATGAAGTGATGGGACCAGATGCCATGATCTTAGTTTTTGAATGTTAAGCTTTAAGCCAACTTTTTCACTCTCCTCTTTCACTTTCATCAAGAGGCTTTTTAGTTCCTCTTCACTGTCTGCCATAAAGGTGGTGTCATCTGCATATCTTAGGTTATTGATATTTCTCTCGGTAATCTTGATTCCAGCTTGTGCTTCTTCCAGACCAGCGTTTCTCATGATGTACTCTGCATATAAGTTACTCAGCAAATTTGGTACTCAGCAAATGTGGAAAACTCAGCAGTGGCCACAGGACTGGAAAAGGTCCATTTTCATTCCAATCCCTAAGAAAGGCAATCCCAAAGAATGCTCAAACTACCGCACAATTGTACTCATCTCACACGCTAGTAAAGTAATGCTCAAAATTCTCCAAGCCAGGCTTCAGCAATACGTGAACTGAGAACTTCCAGATGTTCAAGCTGGTTTTAGAAAAGGCAGATGAACCAGGGATCAAATTGCCAACATTCACTGGATCATCAAGAAAGCAAGAGAGTTACAGAAAAACTTCTATTTCTGCTTTATTGACTATGCCAAAACCTTCGACTGTGTGGATCACAATAAACTGTGGAAAATTCTGAAGGAGATGGGAATACCAGACCACCTGATCTGCTTCTTGAGAAACCTGTATGCAGGTCAAGAAGCAACAGTTAGAACTGGACATGGGACAACAGACTGGTTCCAAATAGGAAAAGGAGTACGTCAAGGCTGTATATTATCACCCTGCTTATTTAACTTATATGCAGAGTACATCATGAGAAACGCTGGGCTGGAAGAAGCACAAGTTGGAATCTAGATTGCCGGGAGAAATATCAATAACCTAAGATATGCAGATGACACCACCCTTATGGCTTAAAGTGAAGAGGAACTAAAAAGCCTCTTGATGAAAGTAAATCAAGTGTAGTCACCATGAAAAACAGTATGGAGTTTCCTTAAGAAAAACTAAAAATAGAGTTATTGAATGATCCAGAAACCCCACTTTTGGGGATGTAACTAGATAAGTCAAAAGTCTAATTTGCAAATATTCATCCATCCCAATGTTCACTGCAGCACTGTTTACAGTAGCCAAAAAATGAAAGCAACCTAAATGTCCACCAAGGGATAAATGATAAAGACAATGTGGTGTGTGTGTGTGCATATATATGTAAATACACAAATATACCTACATATACCATTACATATATATGTGTGTGTGTATATATATACATGTAATGGTAGTAGTGGTGGTTTAGTCGCTAAGTCATGTCCAATTCTTGTGACCTCATGGACTGACTGCAGCCCACCAGTCTCCTCTGCCCATGGGATTTCCCAGGCAAGAATAATGGAGTGGGCTGCCATTCCCTTCTCCAGGGGATCTTCCCGAGCCAGGGATCAAACCCATGTCTCCTCATCACAGCAAATTCTTTATCATCTGAGCCACTAGAGAGGTCCCAGTGGAATACTGCTCAGCCATAAACAATGAAATAATGTCATTTGCAGCAATATGGGGAGAAGGCAATGGCAACCCACTCCAGTACTCTTGCCTGGAAAATCCCATGGACGGAGGAGCCTGGTAGGCTGCAGTCCCTGGGGTTGCTGTGGGTCAGACATGACTGAGCGGCTTCGCTTTCACTTTTCACTTTCATGCAATGGAGAAGGAAATGGCAACCCACTCCAGTGTTCTTGCCTGGAGATTCCCAGGGACCGGGGAGCCTGGTGGGCTGCCGTCTATGAGGTCGCACAGAGTTGGACACGACTGAAGTGATTTAGCAGCAGCATAGCAGAGATAATCATACTAAGTGAAATGAGTCAGACAAAGATAAATTTATATGATATCACTTATATATGGAATCTAAAACTATGATACAAGTGAACTTCTTTACAAAACAGAAATAGATTCACAGACATGGAAAACAAACTCATGGTGATCAAAGGGGAAGGGATAAATGAGAAGTTTGGGATTAACAGATGAACACTACTACATGCAAAATAGATGAACGAGCATTATGCACTGTATAGTATAGGACACTATATTCAATTTCTTATAATAGCCTATAATGAAAAATAGCCGGAAAAAGAATATACATACCCACACACACACTCATATACATATAAAACTGAATTATTCTGCTGTATACTGGAACTAACACATGGTAAACTGATTATATAACCATAAAGCTAAATTTAAAAAAAATTATAATTCATTGTGTGCTAATTTTTATATAGTTCAGAGTTCATATTTTTGCATAGGCATATCCAACTTTCCTACCACCAGATGTTGAAAAGACTATTTTTTCTCCAGTGAATTTTCAGTTGGGTGCATAAATAGGAATCAATTTCTAGATTCTATTATGTTCTATTAATCTATTGGTCTGTCTTTATGCAGCATCCCACTGTTTTGATTATCATACAGTGACTTTAATATTTGGAGTTAGGAAGAAGTTCTCTAGCTTTGTTTTCCTTTTCAAAGTTATTTTGCCTATTCCAGACATCTTGCATTGCATTTCCACTATAATTTTAGAATCAGTTTAAAAATATCTACAGATAAATTGTGCTGATATTTTGACTGAGATCGCATTGACTCTACATGTTAATTTTAAATGGATGGACATCTGAAAAAATTGTATCATTTGACTCACAAACATCGCATATCTCTCAATTTGTTTCCATCTTCTTTAATTTCTCTCAGGGATGTCTTACAGTTTTCTATACACAGACCTTGCACAATCTTTGTCAGTTTGACCCCAAAGCATTTTATATTTGTTTTACAATCTTGAATGGTATTTTTAAAATTTTAATTTCCTATTGTTTTTTATTTATTTGTTGAATTTTGTAAGCTGACCTTATATTCCATAACCTTGCTAAATTCATGTTTTATTTCTAGTAGCTTTTTTGTAGGATTCATATTTTCTTTATAGAAGATCATGCTATTTGGGAATAAAGACTGTTCTCATCTGGTGGTTCAACTGGGAAAGAATTGCTTCCAAGTGCACTTAGGTTGTTGTAAGAATTCATTCAGAGGTCATCCTTAGCTGCAAGATGTCACTTCTAAATAAGTGGTTGCTCACTCGCTTAAGCCAACAAGCAGAATATCTAGAGCAAGTCTATCTTCATGGAAAACAGAGGCTTATATAGATAAGGTTTTTATAACTAGAGTGATGTCCTGTGACCTTTGTTAAAGTCAAGTCATTAGAAATAAGTCACAGGTTTTGCCTCACTCAAGAGGAGATTATACAAAAATGCAAATACTAGAAAGTAAGGATTACTGAGGATCATCTAGGGTCTGTCTACCACAGATTATGACATAAGATAGTAGTATTCTGGATTCTAAGTGTTTTGTGCTTAGGCATAGGAGCAAGTTGTATGTGTATCTTGCATGTGTCTACGCCTGTGTTTCTTAATTTCTTAAAGGGAAAATGATCAGTCCCTCTGGGTTGTAGCCATTTCTATTTGCAATTTTCATCTCCCTGCTTCATGTCACATTTGCAATGGCTAGCTTATGGTCAACTTGGCTAGGTTATCATACTTCATCATTTAATCAAATGCTAGTCTCAGTGATACTGAGAAAGTGTCTTGTAGATGTGGTTAAAACCTACAAATCAGCTGACATTAAATAAGTGAGATTCCACTCCATAATATGGGTGAACTTCATCCTATCAGTTGAAGGTCTTAAGAACAAAAACGGATTTCCCAAAGGAGACATTCTGCTTCAAACCAGCAGCATCAACCCCTGACTGATTTTCAACCTGCTGGTCTCTACAGATTTCAAACTTGCCAGAACCCACAACTGCATGAAACAATCCTTAAAATAAATCTCTTAATATGTAAAACATAATCATAAACATAAAACATATTGCAAAGTTTTAGTAATAAAAATAGTACAGCATTAGCATAAATAGGGACACAGGCCAGTAGAACTATATAAACAGCCCAGAAAGAAATTCATATTTACATGTAAGGTCAACTAATATTTGACAGGGGTGACAAGAATACATATGGAGAAAGAATAGTTCCTAATGGTGCTGGGAAAACTGTATACTCATATGCAAAAGAATGAAATTAGACTCATGTTACACCACACACAAAAATCAACTCAAAATGGATTAAAAACTTTAACTCAAGATCTCTTAGAAAAAAATATAAGGAAAAAGCTTTATGACATTTATCTTGGCAATGATTTCTTGGATATAGCATCAAAACACAAAAAATCAAAGCAAAAATAAACAAGTAGGAGTACATCAAACCAAAAGCTTATGCATAAGAAAGAAATCAGAGAGAAAAGCAACGGAGTAAATGAGTGGCATGCATACTAAGTTGCTCAGTCATGTCCGACTCTTTGCAACTCCATGGACTATAGCCCACCAGGTTCCTCTGTCTGTGGAATTTTCCAGGCAAAAATACTGGAATGGGTTGCCATTTCCTTCTCCAAAATTAGTAGAGTGTAACTTCCCTGGTGGCTCAGAGGTTAAAGCATGTGCCTGCAATGCAGGAGACTTGGGTTCGATCCCTGGGTCAGGAAGATCCCCTGGAGAAGGAAATGGCAACCCACTCCCGTATTCTTGCCTGGAGAATCCCATGGATGGAGGAACCTGGTGGGCTACATTAGTCCATGGGGTCGCAAAGAGTAGGACACGACTGAGTGACTTCACTATCACTATCACTAAGGCAATTTACAGAATGTGAGAAAATATTTACAAATCATATATCTGATAATAGGCTAATATTCATAATATAAAAGGGAATCCTGCAACTCAATGGGGAGGTCCTTAGCAGAAAACAAGAAATCTAATTTAAAAAATAAACAAAAGTGTTGGACATTTCTGTGGTGAAAACATATAAATGACCAACAGGTATATGAAAGGATAGTCAACATTATAATTATCAGGGAAATGCAAATCAAAATTACAGTAAAATATTATCTCACACCTGTTAGAATAATAATTATTTAAAATGAAAATTATCTGTTGGGAAGGAAGTGGACAAACTTTAACCTGGAGCACTGTTGGTGGTGCATATGGAGAATAGTAAAGGGATTCTTCAAAATTTTAAAAATAGATTAATCCAGCAACCCTATTTCTAGGTATTTATCCAAAAGAATTGAAATCAGATTTCAAAAAGACATCTACACTTCCATGTTCATTGCAGCATGGCTCAAAAGAGTCAAAAGGTGGAAACAATCTAAATGTCCATTAACAGATGAATGGATAAAGAAAATATGGTGTTATTTATACACACACACACACACACATACAGACACACATATACACAATGGACTATTATTCTGCCATAGAAGGAAAAAAATTTTGTCATATGGCCTAATGGGGATGAACCTTGGGGATATTAAACTCAGTAAAATGATTATGCTCAATCACATGATTCTACTTATATGAGATATATGAAGTAGTCAAATTCATTGAAGCAAAAAGGAGAATGTTGGTTGCCAGAAGCTGGAGGGGAGAGGGAAACGGAGAGTTGTTGTTCTAATGAGCATAAAGTTTCAATCATGCAAGATGAGACAGTTGTAGAGATAGTCTCTAGAAGAATATAGTATAAGTAAGTCTATGCTAATTATAGTATCCATGTTAATACAAAAAGTACTGTATTGAGCCAAAGCTTGATATAATCCAGAAACACATAATTTTTTTCCTCAGTGATCTTTGCTTATACATATGTTCACAGAGAACTCTACATATACTTTTATTATTATATTTTTGTAGGAAAATGCCATTGTTGAAATGTGTGTATGACATTGCTGTCTCCCAGCTTTTCCTTCTCCCTTGGAAACACTTATTTTTTAAAACACAGTGTTTGTGTTCACAAATGTCTTTAGGACTTAGAATTTCCTGCCCCATTGTTGATCGAATGTATGGCTCAGGGAAAGTGTTTTCATCTCTCTATGCCTCAGAATGAAGTTTCCTCATATGGACACTAGAGTTAGTTTTCCATATTTTATGGGAGATTTTGGACAAATTTTATAAGACTAATCCATGTAAATGTATCAGAGAAGTGTATAGCCCGTAAAATGCACCCTGTAAATGACATTTCTAATTATGCTTCCCCAAAGTATAGTATGATAAAGTCAGCTTGCTCTGACCTCGGATGAGTACTACCAGAGAGCAGAGTGCTTGCTAAGCCAGCATCAAAGCATGAGTCATTTCATGCTTTTACTATAGATAACTTGACTGGCTCATGCTCTGATCAATACGTGGCCCAATCTATTGTGACTCAGTAACAAATGGCCTATCACTTAGAATGCTTTCACTTGCAAAAACCGTCTTTAAATATCAAGAAATGTATTGTATCACATAAAAAGATTTAAGAGGGCAGTTTGTGAGATTTATTTAGCAATTCAATGAAGTCAGCAAAGACATATGTCTTTCTGTCTTTGTATTTGACTGCGTTTTGTGCATAATCTTTGTCCTCATGTTGTTTCTCATAATCATCTCAAGATGACTGCCAGAAGCAGGGGAGCAGCAGACTTGATAGATATGTGATCCACAGGAGAGAGAGAGACGCTTATCTCCCAGGATGTACTTTTGTCTTTCCTTTCTGTTTGACTAGGCTCTTTTAGGGAAGGAATCCACTCTTGGATGACAGGAAAATTCAAATTGATTGACTTACTCCAATCAGAACTCCCTCTGATATTGGAGAATGATGAATATCAGAACAAAACTGGGATAGAGTCAAGCATGCAGGTTAGTCTGCCTACCATATTGGCGAAGCTCAATTTCCCTGAAAATACACAGCAAATGCTAAAGCAATGTATGTAGGAAAGAAACAGTTCAGGTTAACATCTTAGAAGGATCAATTTATCAGGTAATTATTTGAGGTTTCATTCACTTCTGACTTTGTAGTGTATATATCTCACAAGGATTTTGAAAAGATTTCTCCCCAAATTGTAGGTTAAGTTATATAAATATTAAACATAACATATATATAAGTCAAAATAATTTAATTTACTTATTAAACTTATTCCTTTCTTGTTCATTTGTTTTTTTCTCAGAGCTAACAATATATCTAGAATCTAGATGTTGGCAGGAAGTATTATAAATTGGGTTTATAGGTATTCTTATTTTAAAAATTATTAGTGAATTTGAAACTGCACTGACAATGATTTAAATTTTACAATATTTTTCTGTACTTTACAAAATACTAAAAGTATATTTAGAACTAGCTACATAGTCAGTTGGAAGAAAGTGTGAAGGAACAAGAGTGTAGGTGGTGAGCGAATGTCTTTTAGTACATGATAGGACTTTGAGTGTATTTTAATATACTGTGGGTGTATCAGTTAAAAGACTAATTGTTAGCATGAGAGAAGAAATGGAGACAAGTTTAAAAACAAAATCATGAGAATCATTGATCAGTTCTCTTTTTTTAATAAAAGAAGTGTGATTCAGATATTTAAATTTTGAAGTAGTTTTCAGGGACTTATTCAAAGTTCTCTGATATTCTTTTACCTATATTTAGTATAAAAGCAGTCACTAGTCTTAGCATAATTATTCCATTCTGCTCCATATAATTTCATTGCTCTTGGTCTGAACAGTGACAAACTAATTATTTCTGCCCAGATTTTCAAGGATTAACAACTCAGTCGATGACACTCTCGTGGGCTACACCTCAGAAGCCATTGTTCAGAATATAGACTCTGCAAGATCAAAGTACAAGCAAGATTATTTAGATTAAAAGAACATCTCTAAGCTTCATGAGCTTGTGGGTAAAAAATGGAATCAAATTAATCTCTTGACCTCTAGAGCTAAATATCATAGGCTCATTGAGGTCTATATTTGTAGTAATCCCAGGATCTTGATCACCCTCTGAAGTGTGCTATATTGGTTGTGTAGGGCTGCCATAACAAAGTACCATTAACTGGTGGCTTGGGACAACAACATGTATGATCTCATAGTGCTAGAGGCAAGAAGTTAAAAATCAAGGTTTCAGCAGGGCCATGCTTCTTCTGAAAGCAGCAGAAATGGATCAGTCCCTGGAATCTCTCCTAAGTTTTGGAAGCCTCACGCATTTCTTGCTCATAGATGACTTTCTTCCTGAATCTCTTCATATTAACTCTCTGTGTACATATTTCCCTTCTTATTAGGATACCAGTCCTACTGGATAAAAATCTATCCTAATGACCCCATTTTAACTACAGTACTCTTATAAAAATTCATTTTCCAAAAAAATCATATTCTGAGGTACTAGTGATGAAGACTTGGGGGAACAATTCAACTCATAGCATATGCTTTCTTGCCTTGGCATCAGTGGGTATCTCCCAGTCACATCTGACACAAGATGCCTAGAGTTACCACCCATCTGCTTTTCCACACATATTCTGGTTAAACCCACTGCTTAGTGGCAGATCTGTTCAACCACTATTCACTGCATGACTTCTATGTGATAACACTGGGAATGATTCAGAAAACAAAAATGAAATGGTTGTTGCCAATGAGTAAACAAATAATAGTATAATAAGAAATGAAGTTACCTATTTTGAAGACTATGGTAGTGTGTAGGGAAAGAGAATAAAGGTGGTAGGGGGAGCTCACATAGGGTCATCACAAAAAGTCACCCCGAGGTGACATTTTAACCAAGACTTAAAGGTCAAGAAAAGTCAGCAAAAGGTAAAAACCAGATAATTTCTTATGCTAGGCAGAGGAAATAGTGTATGCAAAGATCCCATGGTAGGAGAGAATTTGGTTTAGCTTAAGATGTGAAATGCAAATAAATACCTAGAATTTTGCTATATCCATTTTACAGAGTGATATAATAATATTCCCTAATTTACACAGCAAAGAAAAGCAGAATGGAAAATGAATTTTTATAAGAAAACGAATTTTTCCCTCATCAGTGTGTCCTCCGCCCCTGCGCTGATTGATCACTGACTCTCACTGGGTATAGCTGTCTTTCCCTTGATCCCTACTCCTTGTCCCGATGATTGCCACTGAGCTATGAGAATCCTGCAGCAGGCTTCCCATCTCCAGTCCTCTCATTTAAAATTCACTCTTCATAATTCCAGCAAGAGAAACAGACAACGGAGTCTCAGCTTAATGCCCTCTGCCGAATCCACAACTTCTACAACATAACTATAGAAGGCTCCTTACTGTGATCTATATGAATTGCCATGCTGTAATTTCTGTTCCCAATGGTTAACTGTCTGCCACTTCTGCCATCAACTTTGAACATCCCTGACACTTTCTGAAGTCCTTTCCATTACTTTCTCATTTGTACCTCTAGCCCATGCCCATACTGTTGCTGTAGCCTTGGTTATCTTTAGTGAACTCTCATTAATCCTTTAGGGGCTTCCCAGGTGGCGCCAGTGGTAAAGAACCCGCCTGCCAATGCAGGAGACGTGTGTTCGATCCCTGGGTTAGGAAGATCCCCTGGAGGCGGGCATGGCAACCCTCACTAGAATTCTTGCTTAGAGAATTTGCATGGACAGAGGAGCCTTGCGGGACAGGGGGTGGGCTACAGTCCATAAGGTCGCAGAGAGTCAGGTACAACTGAAGTAATTTAGTATGCACACACACAGGCACACATTAATCCTTTAACATCTAACTGATATGCTTCCTCCACCAGAAGGCTCTCCCAGAAATTCTTGACTAAACTACATGGCCTTCCTTGAGGTTTCCATGTGCAAATACCTATCTTTGGAGTCAGCACATAGCTATATTATAATCTGTTTTGGGGTATGCTCAATGAGAACAACTTTAGGGCAAATGCTTTCTTCATATTTGTATGTTTCCAAAACAGGTTCTGCAATGCAGTGGATGTTTATCAATTTTATGCGCTGAGTATGTGGATAAATGGTACTATCCACAATATAGTTAAGAAAGAAACTTCCTAAAGGTGAAGCTATGCCACAACCATTTTATTCTAACTCATTTCTTTTCTTCTTGCTTAAAACATCTTTCCTGGACTAGTAACTTCTGAGATTCAGGGACCTGACCACACTGATTCATCTTTCTGAAAATACTAACTCTGGAAGTTTTGAATAGCAATTCTCATTGGAACTTGTTCCCATTACTTCAAACTCAACCTGAACCCAAGTACAACTTCCCATAGGGAAATCATAGCCTTTCCCTGCCTCTGGATGATGGTGTTTATACGCAATAGTATCTCAAAGATTTCTCCAAAGATGTGTGAGTACATCTTCCTGAATTGTCATAGTGAACTCCAGGTGTCTCCAGTTAGACTGTTTCAGGATTACAGTCCCTAAATCTATCTCCAATATTTAAAACAGGTGTTGCCTATACATTGTACATCTCTGCATCTTCCTCTTTAGTTCAGAGCATGCAGTATCACAGGGAATATATAAATAGACTCAGTCAAACTTAAGGGCTCCAAGATCTATTAATGCTTGTGAAGCCTGTTAAAGAATATTTCTCTTCAGCACAGCATATGCACAAGATTATGTACTTGGAGAGGAGAAGCAGCCCTTAGGCAAAACTGTAAGGCCTTGCAGCTCATTCATTTTGAGACAGCACCCAGCAAGGTGTGCCCATTGCTGTGCTACATTCCGTGGATATTTTGGGGACAGGTGTCAGAATATTTCATGAGGACAGGTGTATTCTATTTGTGACAGCATCTGCAGAATAAAGGAGGGCATTGAAAGAAAAAAGAACAGACTCTTTTACTAACTTCAGTGAGGCTACCACTCAGAGAGGCTTATATTGGCCCGTCCCTGAATGCAGCCCAGTAATGCTCCCAAGAGTAATATCCTGAGAATAAGTGATTTCAAATCCAGAACAACCCTATTCTAGCCCTTGCTTAAATTGGATTGATGTTGCAAAAGCAGTTAGTCTTAAGGGTATCTATTCAATTGTGGCTCAGCTGGTAAAGAATCTGCCTGCAATGTGGGAGACCTGGGTTCAATCCCTGGGTTAGGAAGATCCCCTGGAGAAGGGAAAGGCTACCCACTCCAGTATTCTGGCCTAGAGAATTCCATGGACTGTATAGCCCATGGGGTCACAAAGAGTCAGACACGACTGAGCGACTTTCACTCACTCACTCACAGATGGAAACTTGCTCACCAAGGCCACAGCAACTAGGATTAGAGGTGGAGGGGAGGTGGTGGTAGCATTCCAAGTATGTGAGAAGACAACCATTGTGTGGACAACAGTCTTTGGCTCTGATTTCTACCCCATGGATTACAGGAATATTTCCTTTGCCAGGTAGAGCTTAGGGTGTTCTATCTTCTCCTTGGTGGATGCCAGTGCTGCCGCTTCAGTGGTTCTGAGACTCTCCCGTCCCTGTATCTCTATCTGCATCACGCTGCTGAGACAGTACGGCTCAGCACATCATTCTCATTGCTGCCTGCAAGGACCTCATGAGACACAAGGATGCCCACACTGGTCCAGTTCCTTGCAGTAAATTTTGAGGGATGCTTTGGATGAAATGGAGAAAGGCTTTGCTCCCAGGAAAGTGATAAATTTTAATTCTTTCTGGATTTAAAAAAAGAGTAGCCTTGATTGCCCAACTTCTTCATAGAGTTCCTGTTCCTAGGAATCTAAGATAAAATTTCCAAGTACTAGACTGGAGGACATATGAATTGTATTACAAAGTGTCTGAAGTGGAAACATCCTTCCCAGGCCTGAATCAACTCCTGTCCAAGAGTTGAGAACAAACATCATTTACTTTCTGCCTTCCAGTAAGTTGCCCAACCAGCTGTTATACGTTCAGAGGAATGGGTATTCTCTCTTGCTAAAAATATCTTAATCCCGAGTCCTAAGAATATCATTTTGATATTTTTGTTATAAGTTTCTGATGTAAGCTATTATTTTTTCTTCTGAAATCCTAAGTGTACATAATATCTTTCCATGTAACATAAATACCAAGTATATAATAAAGTAATTGATAATAACAGCAATTTTAAAAAGCTTTTAAAACTGTGGAAATAGTTTCAAACTTAAAGAATAGGTACAAGTAGAATAGTATAAACAATACCCATATACCATTAAATATAGATTCATCTATTATTATCTTATTCCATTGACTTTATCAATTGCTACATAGATGGATGAATGGATGGAAGGTTGAACAGATACATAGGTAGATAGAATGTATATTAATTTTTCATAAACCATTTGTAGTTGTTAAATACACCTTTGCCCTTTACTCCTAAATACTTTGTGTGAATTTTTCTAAGAATAATCATAATATAGCAGTCAATCTCCCTTAATATAACAGGGATATATCAAATAAGTCTAAGATAAATCTAACTTGTCCTCTCTACTTCAACTTTTCATTTGAGCCAGTAATATCCGTCATCGTACTTTCCACTTCTCCACTACAGGATCTGGTCTAGATTCATGTAGTTTATGTGGCTGTCATGCACCTTTAGTCTCCCTTAATCTGGAATATTTCTGAAATTTTTATTCGTCTTCTATTACCCTAGCATTTTTGAAGAATACAATCCCTTTCTTATTTTTCTTATATAAAAGGATGTGTCTTCTCACTGTCGGTTTGTCTGATGTTTTTTCGTGACTAGGTTTAGGTAACATAGTTTCAGCTGGACTACCACATAGGTGATATCATATTGGGAGATACACAATGAGTGGCATTCTGTCTCTCATTGGTGATATTCATTTTTATCCTCCAATCAAAATGTGGCCTGATTTCTCCACCATAAAAAATATTCTTTTTCATTTGAAACTGATTAGCAGTTTGTGATGAGATGATTCACAATGATGCAAATATCCAGCTGCTCATCAAATTTAGCAGTCAGTAATGTTTACAAAATGCTAATTTTCCAACTCCTGCACACTTTCTGGATTTACCACTTGACTCTTAGCAACCTACTATGTGTAGGTTTCCTCCCTTCTTTCCCACTTATTGATTTATCTACTTATTATTTGTGTGGACTCAGGATTTCCTTTTTAAATGGGTTTTAAATTACTATGGTTCTAAGCAGTACTCATGATCAAATTGCCCCCGATTTGGCCAGAAGGAGCCTATTCATCAGATTCTCTATCCTTTCGGTATACCATTATCTCTCTCTCTCTCTCTCTTTTTTTTTTTAGCTCTTCCAAACTTCCCCAAAAAATAAGCTCTTCTATGCTGCTCATACCTACCCTGCCCAAGCCCTGGGATCAACCAACTCTCCCAGGAGTTAGAGTCCTTTTAGCAGTAAATATTTAGAGACCAAAATCTGGGTACTAGGTGTGCCCAACTGGAGTGTCTTTGCTTCTTGGCGCTTACAGAAGAAGACAGAACTAGGAAATATATGCATGTATGTAGAGAAATATGGGCTTCGTAGGTGCTGCTAGTGGTAAAGAACTGACCTGCGAAAGCAGGAGACACAAGAGATGTGGGTTTGATCCCTCGGTCAGGAAGATCCTCTGGAGGGGGACAAGCAACCCACTCCAGTATTCTTGCGTGGAGAATCCCATGAAGAGAGAAGCCTGGCAGGCTACAGTCCATAGTGCTACAAGAGTCAGATACAACTAAAGTGACTCAGCATACACATACACACACACACACATACATAACTAATTTACAAATATACAAATACACCTACATACATACATGCATACATGTATATATGCATACATATACATGTGAATATATTCAAGCATATGAACATATATATTCACATTGTAACAATTATGAGCTCATATCCACACTCCAGTATTCTTGGTTGGAGAATCCCATGGACAGAAGAGCCTGGCAGGCTACAGAGCATGGGGTCACAAGAGTTGGACATGACTGAGCAACTAAACACGCATCATATACATTCACACTCCAGCTCCAATCCATCAGCGCAAGGGACTCCATTGCCTTTTCTCATTTCATATTTTTAGGTTTCCTCTTCCTGAGTGTAAACTTGACTTATAACAATATCAACATATTTATTTGCTCATTTATGTATCCAAAATCATTTTAGAATTATTTATAACAAAACGGTTTTAATTAGAAAAAATGATACACTCCTTTTCCTGGTGCTGTTCCTCTCCTCTTTACTGTTGTATTTCCATAGCCATAGGAAGCAGAAAAAGTCTTTGATTCCATCAAGGTCCAACAGTATTATTGTAGAGTCTTGTATCTAGGAATATTTATCTTGTTACTAGGGAGGAAAGTGGAAATGACTGTGATCACCCTCTCTCCTATGCCTAGTATTAATTTTGAAGGGCAGAGGTTTTGAAATTGGTTTGAGAAAAATGGATTGTAGAGGAAGCATCTGTACCTCTCATAAGTCTAGAGGTGAGGTCCTGAGATGTGCCAACCAGTTTGTATTTTATATCTGTTTAAAGAATTCAATTTATTTGATTTTCCTTCTACCTAAATGTGTTTTGCTTAAGTTCTAAATGACTGGAGAGTGAAGGTCACACATAAACTTGGATGGAATAGTTTAAATGCTAATCCCCAGTCTTTGCACAAAGAAGGGGCATTTAATACATTTAATAGTATTGATATAACAAAGGAAGCTACCATGAAACAACACTTCCTAAAGCATGATTCTTAGAATACTAATTATACGGGAACATTATTATGACTACTTGAAAATAGGATTTGGAAATTTTGTGGTCAAACATACTATTTTTTCCTCCAAGAATTTGTAGGGTCCTTATTTTGATAATGTACACTATGAAATGTCAAGAGAAAACAGAACTCATCAGGTCCCTATACCATCTTTTAAAAGTAATTATTTGTCTGTGGATTATCTCACATAGAATCAATAGTCAAAAAGCACACTTTGGTGATGCTATAAGAGAGCACTGTGGGAAAATTCAATCAATTCTTTTCTTGGTAGGAAAGTAGGCTGTGATGCTGATTAAACTGACCCACATTTAAAAATTATTTTATACATAGTGAAGTAAGTCAGAAAGAGAAAAGCAATTATCATATATTAACACATATATATGGAATCTAGAAAGATGGTACTGATGAACCTATTTTCAGGGCAGCAATGGAGACGTAGACATAGAGAAAAGACTTGTGCATACAAGGGGGAAGAAGAGGGTGGGATGAATAAAGAGTAGCATGGAAACATATATACTACCATATGTAAAATAGATATCCACAGGGAATTTGCTGTATGGCTTAGGAAACTCACATCGGTGCTCTGTGACAACCTAGAGGGGTAGGATGGAATGGGAGGTGGGAGGGAGCTTCTAGAGGGAGGGGGCATATGTATATCTATGTCTGATTCATGTTAATGTATGGCAGAAACCAGTACAACACTGTAAAGCAATTAACCTTCAATTAAAAATAAGTAAATTTAAAAAGAAGCAAAAGATAACATAAAAAAATAAATTGAGATATTAAAAAAAAGAATTTTGGGGGCCCAGGTGACGTGGGCTGTTCATCTTGGGCATACAGACAGGAGACAGATCCCATCCAAGCTCAGTTCAGTTGCTCAGTTGTATCCAAGTCTTTGTGACCCCATGGAATACAGCACCCCAGGCTTCCAAGAAGCAGGGCCAAAACTGAAAGTCAGAAAAGCTGAATATGTTCAAAGAGTGAGGACATGAAGTGAAAAAATAAAGAGTTAGTGAAAATAGAAAGAGAAGATAAGTAAGGCACAAAAGTGGAAATTAAATGACTAAGTCACAGGCTTCATTCATAAACAAGGAAAGAGGTACAGAGATTCCTTATATCAGGTCACAGTCACTCAGTACCTGAATTAAAGGGAACAAGGTCAAGGAAAGTATTTCCTGATATTTTATCAAACCAGAAGCTATGTTTTACTACTAATAAAAGTTATTTTCTACTCACCCAGATTCAGGGTGGGATATAAAACCCTAGCCACAGCAGCTTCACTGAGAGCAGAAGCTACCCTAGAGGATCAGCATGCAGCTTCCGTCGGTTGCTGGCAAAGAATCACATCTCCTTAAGTTCCAGAACACATAGGACTGAGCTCTAGCAATTAGGAACAGAAATAACCCAAATTACAACAACAGAAGTTGTACTTAAAAATCTGAACTTGAAGCAACTGCAGTCAGGGAGAATAGAACTCACTGCATCTGACTGAGCCAGATCATGGAAGACCAGAGATGGGAACCAAGACCCAGAAAGTGGCCTTTCCCTGGGCTGATCTTGGCTAGGCCTTGCACCACTTTCCAAGGAAGAGGCACTGGGGTTAACAAGAGAAGCGTTTTCTAGCCAGATGATTTTATGCTTCATTATTTATAAAGAGTATAGAGATTGTTCCAAATGTTGCACTCAGTCTTTACTAAAAAATCTTTCCGTTTTATAAGATCCAAAAAATGACCATGCCAAATGACTTCTTGGAAATGTCAAGCATTATCAACTGTCTTTAGGATTCTAGTGACCAGAAAAGAGAAGCCAAGCAAACCATTTTCCCTATACAGAGAAGCCTGAATGATGTTTCCTGCTCTCTATGCATCATGCATGCTTCATAGGCTTTTCTGAGAGAGATCCTTGCCTTAGCTGCAAAGGCTGACCCACTGGTAGAAGTATCCATTCTTACAATAGTGAAGCACAGTGCAGCATCAGCGACTAAGACATCAGAAGGCATGCAGGTCTTCGGCTTCTAGAAGTTCTTCTTAGTCAACTCTGCCCAACCCACGGCTATACCTCCAGAAAGCTGGAGGTATGGATTGGCATGGAACTGGATTAACATTTCAAAGACTAAAATATTACAATGCCAAAATTAACAACAACCAAAAAGAATAGTTTGAACTAGTTTTCCTAGGTTTATATCAGGCAAATGAAATGGTACCCTTCAGTGGCTCTGCCACTTAAGAGGCGGGTGGGTGGTCATACAGATTTTATTTGACCTCTTTAAGCCTCTGATATCTGTCAGGGTCCACCTTCTTCCTCTCACTTACTGGACTTGCCACACAGGTGTCCTTTCAATGACTTAAATCCACTGTGTTCTTTCCCACCTTGTGGCCTTCACACATGCAGTTTCTTCTACCAGGAACACTCCTGTAGCTTGTCCTATGGCTGGTCCCTTCTTGACTTTCAGATCTTTGCTTTTCAAAGAGGACTCTCTTAACACTGGTCCTAGATCATCTCCTTCTATTGTAACACCCATTTTCTAATTTCTTTATAGGATAAATCACAATTTATAGTAATATATTATTTGTACTGATTGACTCCTTTCTAGTTTAACTTCCCCATGATCCTGTGAGTGTTCACAAAGGCAGGGACTTTATATTATTCACCACTGCACACCTCCTGCCCTGCATATTCTCTGCCACACATGGTGTTCAATATGTATTTGGTGAATACATGAGGATGATAAACTACTTTGCAGGCTTGTTTTGAGAGCAAAATGAATGAGACATATATAAAGGGTCTAGCTCAATTCTTGGCCCATAGTTAGTATCAATAAATATCATACCCTCCTCGAGTGCAGCGCTCGTAGAATGGAAACTTAGATGACACAGAATGTCCAGGAGTAAAATTTAACTCTAGTTTCTAAATATCACTGCTGATGTTTGGAGGCTCTGAAAGAAGATGAATATTATTTGCAAATACTTTATGATATCACAAAATACTCCAGTACCTCAAGCTGGTAGCATTACCTTTCCACATCTGCCTTTTTTTTTTTTTTTAAAGCCGATTGGTAACAGAAAGCTAGAAATACAAGATATATTGTGTGAAGAAATATTAACCATGCTATTTGACAAGCTATAAATTGGAGCCAGACTTCTGAATCTCCAGCCTGAGCTAATTATTGTTTTTTTCCAGTGAAAATATACAATTCACTTTGCAAAGATTGAGCTGTATTTCAGCAGGGCTAAAAAGTATAAACTTTTCTTCTTTTGCCTCTTTTGAGGAAGTTTGTTACAAAAGGTTCTTTAACTCTCCACTAGCAAAAATTCTATCTTTAGAGAAAAATTCCGATTAAGATCATCAAATGAGACACAAACCTATTGGTACTCTGTCAGCTGAAAGAACTATAGAATTAGTAACAATACTTGCTTTTGGTCATTTCACACAAATAAAGGGAATTCTTTTTATTTTTGGACAAAAAAAATCAATGAAAGTAAACTCTGGTATTTGTTAATTATGTGGTTTTGATATCCTCAGAGAAATAAATACTGAACATAAAATCAGCGATTTTTTTTTTCTTCTGCAAAGTGAAAAGGGACCAAAGGGATTGCTTTACAGTCCTTCAATTTACAACTGAGGAAACAGACCTCAAGAAATTAGGTGAATGTCATGGGCTTCTCAGGTGGTGCTGTGGTAAAGAACCCGTCTGCCAACACAGGAGACATGAGAGAGACAGTTTCAATCCCTGGGTTAGGAAGATCGCCTGGAAGAGCGCATGGCAACCCACTTCAGTAGTCTTGCCTGGAGAATCCCATGGACAGAGGAGCCTGGCAGGCTACAGTCCATAAGTTCACAAAGAGTCAGACATGACTGAAGTGACTTAACAGGCATGAAATGGGCCACAGTCATCATTCAAGTCACCAAGTCCACTGGTCTTCTACTTCTATGATTTATTTTCTCTGCCTTGGCCTACTTTTCCATCAGAATAATTGTTCCTAACTTCCTTGCCATTCAGCTTTTGCTCTGGGACCAGATTCTTTACCAGATGGCCCAGAGATTGAAGTCTAAAATAAATTCACATTATTCTAGAAAAATTTGTATTGTTTATTTCCATTATTGCTAATAATATGTGCTTGTTTTTTTTTTTTCCCTTCACTCACTTGCTGTGAAAATACTCACTCCAAAATAAATTCTCAATCAAGACTATTCTCTTCTCAGTGTCCAGGAATAAGCAGTCTTCAGGCACATGGAGGAAAAGAATCTTGTCATCCCCCTCTACAGATTTCTCTTTGCAAAGCATTAAAGTTAGACAGAAAAGAAGGACTGGCAGGGCCTGGGGCTGTCAAATGAATACTCTTTATCCAGTGCAAATGCTTTCCCTGTGTTCCGAGATCCTTCCATATCAGAATCAAGGAGCAAATCATAAGGAGGAATTCTAAAGTGGGAAGGTGTGTAACTGTGCAGAGCTCATTAGCTCAAGTTGGCAGGTACTCTGTGGGGCACCCTGTTCTTTCCATTCATTTGGAAAGCAAGAAGGGAGAGCAGTGGTGTGCCATCCAAGGAAAATGCTCAGTGATATCATGGGAACATTTGCAGCCTGATTTCCAGAAGTAGGATACTCTGGCTCCTTCAAATGGAGACAGTGATAGATTTGAAAAGACTTCAGTTAAGAGTACTCACTTTAGGGTTTACAACGGGCCAGGCCCTGTGCCAGAGACTAGAGGCATGGGGACAAACAACACACCTTCACCTGGAGGCAGCGTATGATGTTCTGGACCTGCCCCAGGGTTTGGAGACCTCGCTCATTAGAAACAAGACCTTTATTTCATATCAATAACTATTAATATTTCTTGATTACCTACTCTGCCGAGGGAAATACAAAGAGTCTTTATTATCAAACTCTACATTACTTGGCCAACAAAGGTCCATCTATTCAAAGCTTTGGTTTTTCCAGTAGTCATGTATGGATGTGAGAGTTGGATTATAAAGAAAGCTGAATGCTAAAGAATTGATGCTTTTGAACTGTGGTATTGGAGAAGACTCTTGAGAGTCCCTTGGACTGCAAGGAGATCCAACCAGTCCACCCTAAAGGAAAGCAGTCCTGAATACTCATTGGAAGAACTGATGCTGAAATTGAAATTCCAATTCTTTGGCCAGCTGATGTGAAGAACTGACTCATTGGAAAAGACCCTGATACTGGAAAAGATTGAAGGTGAGAGGAGAAGGGGACAACAGAGGATGAGATGGTTGGATGGTGTCACCAACTCAATGAGCATGAGGTTGAGTAAGCTCCAGGAGTTGGTGAGGGACAGGGAGGCCTGGCATGCTGCAGTCCATGGGTCACAAAGAGTCGAACACGACTGAGCGACTGAACTGAACTGAGCTAATGCAGTATAGGTGAGGAGCCAAGAAACCTAAACAGGCAGAAAAAGAGAAATTAATAATGAAAGTCAGTGGTAACTTCTGACATTGTAGAATGTTTTATATCTTGATCTAGGTGAGGGTTATGTAGGTGAATACCTATGTAAAATTTCATCAAGCTATGTAGTTAGGCTATGCATACCATTTAAAGATTGAAAATATTGGAAGACTTTACTTGTTTTACATTTATATAAATCCTCACCAATTTCCATAAACTATTTGAATCTTTTCACAAAGATATACAAAATTACCAGAATATAAAATAAATAAGGGAGAAAGCTGAAGGAAAGAAAAATAAAGACAGAAATAAAAATAATAAGCTGAAGTTAAGGCTGTTACCCCCCTGTTACCCCCCAAATACATGCTGTTAAGTCTCATTACTTGTGGTGGGCTGAAATTCTGGCTCTGAGCCTATGAAAAGAGGGAGACATGACTCATGATGACCACAAGATAAAAACAAAACAGCAGCTCAGGAGAAGCCCAGCTAGTCCTGGTTTGGAGGACTGAGAGACCTTTTTCCCTTGGGCCTGCATGAAAATGACACCGTGAAATATACCGAACTATGTTCCCAACAATATCCATACCATAAATTTAATATTGCTTTTCACTGGGTATTGTCACATAGAATGTTTTTTTTTTTTTTTTTAATGTGAGCCAATGATATAACAACAGAGCACAGTTCATTAAAAGCAGCAACACGGGGGCTAAAATGAAAAACACCAGGCAAGGAAGTATTCTACAAGTAGAAACGATATTCTCGTAGTTTCAAAGCAGGGGAGCAATCATCTGGAGAAATTCAGAAAGGCTTCACAGAGAAGGGGATTTCAACTGCACCTTGAATAAAGATCAGAAGACATCAGAAAAGTTGACAGCAAAAAAGAAACCATTCCTAGTAGTAGGGGACCAGCATAAGCCTAAAGGTGAAAGAAAGAATGTAACAGGAAAATTTAAGGAAACAAGAAGGCCAGGGTGGTTTATTGTATAAGATGGTTAAGAAGACAAAAATTATATGTTGAGGGCAGAACTTGGAGGTACCAGAAGCTAGGCTAAAAGGTTAATTCTTTATCTGAAGGACAAAGGGCAGGATACTAACATTTCAAATTTCTGAAAGAGGAGTATTATAATAAAAGCTGTTTTTAGGAAGATTAATCTGTCTTTGGCTGGATAAATGAGAAAAGCAGAAGGAAACTAAATTAGAGGGCTCTTCCCCAAGGCTCTAGACAATACCTCTGTGACGAAACATGGACACATCCTCATTTTACCTGTAGACAAGGTTGAAGGATTGGCTGAAGGTCATTGTCTCCAAGGCAACAGTGAGGAACACACCCATAGCCATAAGTTAGTTCCCTCTCCTGGGCCATAATTTAAATTTAGGCTGTGGTTTGTAACAACAACATAAAGCAGCTAAGAAGAGCAGGAAGGGAAGTTTTGGATCTTTCTCATAGCAACATGGAAAAGAAGAGAGAGATGGAAAACAAAACATTTTAGAATGGAGTGGAAAAGATGACCCCCTCATGGCACGTAATGCATACAGGGAATGTTTATGCTTAAAATCCAAGAGCAGGACTGCCTTCCTGGCCTCCCCACTGAACAGAAAAGATGTTGTGCAGACCTGTACAAAGGGGGCATCACTCCCTCACACGGCTCTAGTTGCTATTTGCCAGGCAAACACTCAGGGGCTCCAACTGTCTTCTCTTTAAAGAGAAAGCCAGTTGCCTGCTGTTTCTGGATCCAATGCCTGCTGACAGCAGTGTGGAGGCGCATACCACCCTATGTGCTAGCCTTCCATTCCTTTCTGTGTTTGCAAAGCTGATATGCCTCACTGAACATATTCACTGTTCTCTGCCATGCACAAACCCCTCAGATTCCTTTCTGAAATGGCTTTGTGTCTCCGTATACTTGAACCTCTGGGTCACTGATCATGAGCCTCCCACTCATCACCTGAGGAAAGTTTAAACAAATGCAAAGGCATAAGAATCTTGCTCTACTCTGAGCTGGCTGACTAGTATTACACATATATATAGTTTTGTTTAAAAGTGGGGGAAAAAATTCTCTGTCTTGGAAATGAGCGTGGCAAGAGGCTCCACCTGCTGGCATAGGTGGCTTCTGAAAAGCTGAGACCCATCATTTCAAATTGGAAATTACATCCACTCCTAATCTTCCTGGGCACAAATTCTCCCATTGGGAACTTCAAAAGACAGCACAATGGCTATAATGCCCATGGACATGCCTTGGTTTCTCTAGTTTTCCACCTATTAAAACAGTCTACAGGTCAAATACTTCTGGTATCATAGAAAGAGCTCCTGACAGAGTTAGAATACTTGAACTCTAATTCCAACTCTACCACTTACTATTATTACAGTGACATTGGCTAAATATTTACTTTTCTTTAGTTTTCAGTTTTCAACTGTAAAATGGGAATTATTGTTCTTTTCTTGTCCATTTTATTTTTGACATCGATAATTGAATGGTGATTATTCAGGACATGAAAGACTTCAAAGTCATAAAGCCTTGTACAAACAAACTGGGAAGATTTTAGCTTAGTGGCTATTTGCTGGAGAGAAGAGGTTTTAGAAAACCTCTTGTTGGAGGGAAGCTTTTCTGTTAGGGTACTTTCTCTGGGGTCTTGGATCTTTGTTGACAAGAGGAGATTCTTCAAATTATAGCCTCACTGTGACATTGCTCCCACCTCATCCTGTGATTATCCTGATATTCTGTGAAAGAACTGGGGAATTTGCTAAAAAGCTAACCTCCTTCTGAACTTTACATCTTCTGTAAGGCAAATGATGAAAAGGGTCCTGTTCTCTTAAATTTATGCATTGTCTCTTTTCCACCCTGTTAGCCACATATTTGAGGACTGGAAGGGAACCTGGGGATTTCATATGGCAACCCTCACACCTAAAAGAGGAGTAAGAGGTAGCTGGGAGTGTGAGGGGCCTAGAGTTACACAGCTAGCCAATTGGGCTAACACAGTTCTCAAGCTCACAGATGGCTAGGTCTAAACTTACTGAATTTAGAAAACTGGGTAGCTCTGAGACAGTTACTCAGCTTCCTATGACTTTGCTTACTCATTTAAAAATAGAAATGGAAAATGATCCAATCTTAAAGCCCTCTAGGGTAGAACTGGCAAGAAGAGAACATGCTTTGTCAATTTACATCCTTGTATAAATTATTATTTATACTTATTATAATTTAAAATATTAAAAGCCAGAATTAAAGCCTAAGTTTTAGGATAGTTGCTGCTGCTAAGTTGCGTCAGTTGTGTCCAACTCTGTGTGACCTCATGGACGGCAGCCCACCAGGCTCCCCCGTCCCTGGGATTCTCCAGGCAAGAACATTGGAGTGGGTTGCCATTTCCTTCTCCAATGTGTGAAAGTGAAAAGTGAAAGTGAAGTTGCTCAGTCGTGTCCAACTCTTAGCGACCCCATGGACTGCAGCCCACCAGACTCCTCTGTCCATGGGATTTTCCAGGCAAGAGTACTGGAGTGGGTTGCCAGTGCCTTCTCCTTAGGTTAGTTACATGAATATAATTAACTTATTTTATATACTTATATATATATTACTATAATATGTATTATAGTAATATAATTTTGTAACATATAGTACATATATTCTATGCTTAGAATATAATACTATAGCTAGCTACATGTAATATATTAATGTTTCAGTAATAAATTGGTCATATCTAAAATACATTCAGATGTATTTTAATAAATATAAAATCCATTCAGATAACATATACATACATACATACTGTATAAACTTGAATGTTTTACAATAGGCCATAGGCACTGAAAACTATTATTATTATTTTGGTAACAGATTCAAAATGGATTGAGTATAAATTACTAACATAATTATTAAATTTTATTTTTTAGTGCACTTTCATATCTGCAGCAAAATTGAGCAGGAATGATAGAAGGTTCACATATTACTATCCCACACATTCACAATCTCCACCACCATGTAAATCCCAAACCATAGTGGTTCATTTATTACAACTGATGAACCTACACTGACACATCATTATTACCCAGAGTCCATTTTTCACTGACGTTCATTCTTGGTGGTGTATATTCTATGTATTTGGATAAATTATGACACGCATCCACCACGAGAGTATCATACAAAATAGCTTCACTGCTTTAAAAGTCCTCTGGGCTCTGCCTATTCATCCCTCCTTCTGTTCTAAGTGTTGGAACTCACTGATCTTTTTACTGTTTCCATAGTTTTGCCTTTTCCAGACTGTCGTATATTTAAAATCATACAGTGTGTACTTTTTTGAGATTGGCTTCTTTAACTTAAATGCGTTTAAGATTCTTCTGTGTCTTTTCATGGCTGGAAAGCTCATTTCTTTCTATTACTGAATAACATTCCATTGAGGGCTTCCCTGGTGGTTCAAGTGGTAAAGAAACTGCCTGCAATGCAGGAGGTACAGGTTCCATTCCTAGGTTGTGAAGATCCCCTGGAGGAGGGCATGGCAACCCATTCCAGTATTCTTGTCTGGAAAATCCCATGAACAGAGGAACCCAGTGGGCTATAGTCCATGGGGTCACAAAAGAGTCGGACACAACTTAGTGACTAAATAACAAAAATATTCTGTCATCTGAATGTACCACAGTTATCCACTTACATACCAAAGGACATCTTCGTTGCTTTCAAGTGTTGGCAATTATGAATAAAGCTACTATAAACATTGCATCCAGGTTTTTGTGTGGAGAAAAATTTTCAGTTCATTTGGGTAAATCCTAAGGAGTATGATCACTAGATTACATAGTAAAAATGTTTTAATTTTGAAAGACTGCTAAATTGTTTAAGCAGCTGTACCATTTTGCATTTTCATCAGCAACATATGAGCATTCTTGTCAATCCACATTCTCATCAGCATTTGGTATTGTCAATGTTCTGAAATTTGACCATCTTAGTATATATGTAGTAGTATTTCTTTGTTATAATTTGCAATTCCCTAATGACATATAATTGGAGATGGCAATGGCACCCCACTCCAGTACTCTTGCCTGGAAAATCCCATGGATGGAGGAGCCTAGTAGGCTGCGGTCCATGGGGTCGCTAAGAGTCGGACACGACTGAGCGACTTCAGTTTCACTTTTCACTTTCACACATTGGAGAAGGAAATGGCAACCCACTCCAGTGTTCTTGCCTGGAGAATCCCAGGGACGGGGGAGCCTGGTGGGCTGCCGTCTATGGGATCACACAGAGTCGGACACGACTGAAGTGACTTAGCAGCAACAGCAGCAATGACATATAATACTAAACATGTTTTCAAATTCTACTTTTCATCTGGATATCTTCTTTGGTGGAGTGTTTGTTCAGGTCTTTTTTTTCTGTTTGTAAAAGACTGTTTTTAGAGCAGTTTTAAGTTCACAGAAAAATTAAGAGGAAGGTACCGAGATTCTTGTATACTTCCTGAGTTGGCTTTTCTGGGTCTTTTGCCTCTCCATACAAACTTTAGAGATCAGTTTGTCAATATCCATGACACAACTTACCAGGATACTGATTAAGATTGTACTGATGCATAGATCAAGTTGGGAAGAATTGGTATTTTGACAATATTGAGTCTTCCTATCAATGAATATTTCTATGAATATCACTCCATGTATTTAGCCCTGCATCAGAATTTTGTTGTTTTCCTCATACTAACTTTATTCATATTTTGTTAGATTTATACCTAAGTAGGAGAAGACAATGGCAACCCACTCCATTACTCTTGCCTGGAGAATCCCAGGGATTGAGGAGCCTGGTGGGCTGCCGTGTATGGGGTCGCACAGAGTCAGACACGACTGAAGCGACTTAGCAGCAGCAGCATACGTAAGTATAAGTACTATTTTGAGGGGTTAATAATGAGTATCATAATTGTTGTAACTTCAACACAACACATTGTAACTTCAAAATCTACTTGTTCATTCTGGTTTATAGGAAAGTGAGTGATGATTGCCAACATATTAGCTCTGTATCATGTACCCTTGCTATAATTGCCTGCTTGTTCCAGGAGGGATATTTTTGGTTTACCCTTTCAGATTTTCTACATGAACAATCATGTCTTCAATGAATGAAGACATTTATTTCTTCTTTCTTAATCTGTTTATCTTTTCTTATATTACTATATTTTCAAGGAGTTTTTGTACAATGTTGAGAAGTTTTGAGAGGACATACTTGTCTTATTCAGGATAATAGTGGGAAACTGAGTTTCTTACCATTAAGTATGACAGTATGATGTTAATTACAGGTTTTTTTGTGGACATTCTTTATCAAGTTGAGGAAGTTTCCCCATTATTCCTATTTTGATGAGAACTTTTGATCATGAAAAACTAGTTAATTCTATCAAATGCCTTTTCTTCATCTATTAGTATGATCATGTGATTATGAGAGTATTGATATGATGGGTTATACTAATTAATTCTCAATACTGAACCAGCCTTGCATATCTGGTTGTGGTGTCTGATACTTTTCACACATTGTTGGATTTGACTTGTTAATATTTTGTTGAGAATTCTTCACACCTATGTTTATGAAGGATTTGGTCTATGGTTTTCTTTGGTTTTTGATAACAGGGTAATGCTGGCCTCATAAAATGTTAGGATGTACTCCCTCTGCTTCTGTCTTCTGGAAGGGACTGTAGAAAATTGGTACAATTCTTTTTTAAATATTTTGTAGAATTCACCAATCAAACCATCTAGGCCTGTTTTTTGGTTTTGTTTGTTTTTTTTTCTGTTTTAGAATTCAATTAGATTTAATTTCTTTACTAGATATCAGCCTATTTATACAGTCTACTTCTTCTTGTGTGAGTTTTGGCAGATTGTGTCTTTCAAGGAATTGGTTCATTTCATCTAGGTTTTTAAGTCTGTGGACATAGATTCGTTCATAGTATTCCTTTATCTTTTATTTTTTATTTATTTATTTTTTATTTATTTATTTATTTTTTATTAGTTGGAGGCTAATTACTTCACAACATTTCAGTGGGTTTTGTCATACATTGATATGAATCAGCAATAGATTTACACATACTCCCCATCCCGATCCCCCCTCCCACCTCCCTCTCCACCCGATTCCTCTGGGTCTTCCCAGTGCACCAGGCCCGAGCACTTGTCTCATGCATCCCACCTGGGCTGGTGATCTATTTCACCATAGATAATATACATGCTGTTCTTTCAAAACATCCCACCCTCACCTTCTCCCACAGAGTTCAAAAGTCTGTTCTGTATTTCTGTGTCTCTTTTTCTGTTTTGCATATAGGGTTGTCGTTACCATCTTTCTAAATTCCATATATATGTGTTAGTATGCTGTAATGTTCTTTATCTTTCTGGCTTACTTCACTCTGTATAAGGGGCTCCAGTTTCATCCGTCTCATTAGAACTGATTCAAATGAATTCTTTTTAACGGCTGAGTAATATTCCATGGTGTATATGTACCACAGCTTCCTTATCCATTCATCTGCTGATGGGCATCTAGGTTGCTTCCATATCCTGGCTATTATAAACAGTGCTGCGATGAACATTGGGGTGCACGTGTCTCTTTCAGATCTGGTTTCCTCAGTGTGTATGCCCAGAAGTGGGATTGCTGGGTCATATGGCAGTTCTATTTCCAGTTTTTTAAGGAATCTCCACACTGTTTTCCATAGTGGCTGTACTAGTTTGCATTCCCACCAACAGTGTAAGAGGGTTCCCTTTTCTCCACACCCTCTCCAGCATTTATTGCTTGTAGACTTTTGGATAGCAGCCATCCTGACTGGTGTGTAATGGTACCTCATTATGGTTTTGATTTGCATTTCTCTAATAATGAGTGATGTTGAGCATCTTTTCATGTGTTTGTTAGCCATCTGTATGTCTTCTTTGGAGAAATGACTGTTTAGTTCTTTGGCCCATTTTTTGATTGGGTCATTTATTTTTCTGGAATTGAGCTGCAGGAGTTGCTTGTATATTTTTGAGATTAATCCTTTGTCTGTTTCTTCATTTGCTATTATTTTCTCCCAATCTGAGGGCTGTCTTTTCACCTTACTTATAGTTTCCTTTGTAGTGCAAAAGCTTTTAAGTTTCATTAGGTCCCATTTGTTTAGTTTTGCTTTTATTTCCAATATTCTGGGGGGTGGGTCATAGAGGATCTTGCTGTGATTTATGTCAGAGAGTGTTTTGCCTATGTTCTCCTCTAGGAGTTTTATAGTTTCTGGTCTTACATTTAGATCTTTAATCCATTTTGAGTTTATTTTTGTGTATGGTGTTAGAAAGTGTTCTAGTTTCATTCTTTTACAAGTGGTTGACCAGTTTTCCCAGCACCACTTGCTAAAGAGGTTGTCTTTTTTCCATTGTATATCCTTGCCTCCTTTGTCAAAGATAAGGTGTCCATAGGTTCATGGATTTATCTCTGGGCTTTCTATTCTGTTCCATTGAACAGAATCCAACAACAGATTAAAAAAATCATACACCATGACCAAGTGGGCTTTATCCCAGGAATGCAAGGAGTCTTTAATATCTGCAAATCAATCAATGTAATACACCACATTAACAAATTGAAAGATAAAAACCATATGATTATCTCAATAGATGCAGAGAAAGCCTTTGACAAAATTCAACACCATTTATGATTAAAACTCTCCAGAAAGCAGGAATAGAAGGAACATACCTCAACATAATAAAAGCTATATGTGACAAACCCACAGCAAGTATTACCCTCAACGGTGAGAAATTGAAAGCATTTCCCCTGAAATCAGGAACAAGACAAGGGTGAACACTCTCACCACTACTATTCAACATAGTGTTGGAAGTTTTGGCCACAGCAATCAGAGCAGAAAAAGAAGTAAAAGGAATCCAGATAGGAAAAGAAGAAGTGAAACTCTCACTGTTTGCATATGACATGATCCTCTACATAGAAAACCCTAAAGACTCTACCAGAAAATTACTAGAGCTAATCAACGAATATAGTAAAGTTGCAGGATATAAAATTAACACACAGAAATCCCTTGCATTCCTATACACTAACAATGAAAAAACAGAAAGAGAAATTAAGGAAACAATACCATTCACCATTGCAACAAAAGAATAAAATACTTAGGAGTATATCTACCTAAAGAAACAAAAGACCTATACATAGAAAACTATAAAACACTGATGAAAGAAATCAAAGAGGACACAAACAGATGGAGAAACATACCGTGGTCATGGATTGGAAGAATCAATATTGTCAAAATGGCTATACTACCCAAAGCAATCTATAGATTCAATGCAATCCCTATCAAGCTACCAACGGTATTTTTCACAGAACTAGACCAAAGAATTTCACAATTTGTATGGAAATACAAAAAACCTCGAATAGCCAAAGGAATCTTGAGAAAGAAGAATGGAACTGGAGGAATCAACCTGCCTGACTTCAGACTCTACTACAAAGCCACAGTCATCAAGACAGTATGGTACTTCCTTTATCTTTTAACATCCAAGGGATCTCTAGTGATGTTCCCTATTTCATTTCTGGTATTAGTATTGTTTATCTTGTCTTCTTTTTGGTCTGGCTAAAGAATTATACAGTTTATCCATCGTTTCAAGGAAACAGCATTGATTTAACTGATTTTCTCTACTGATTTCCTGTTTCAATTTTATTGATTTTCATCTTAATTTTTATTATTTTCTTCTGCTTACTTTGCATTTAATTCACTTTCTTTTTCTAGTAACCTTAAGTGGAAACCTTAGTTACTGACTTCACAACTTTCTTCTTTTCTAATATATGTATTGAATGCTATAAAATTCCCTCTAATCACTGTTTTCATGGCATTCTACAAATTTTGATACGCTGTGTTCTCTTTTATTTTGTTCCAAATATTATTTAATTTCTCCAGAGACTTTTTCTTTGACCTATGTGCTATTCTGATGTGTGTAGCTTTATCTCCAAATATTAGGGGATTTTCTAGCTAACTTTCTGTTATTTCTAGTTTAATTTCATTTTGGTCTGAAAGCAGACATTGCATTATTCCTATTTTTAAGCTTTGTAAGATATGCCTTATGGCTCAGAATGTAGACTATCTTGGTGAATGTTCCATGAAGTTTGAGAGAAAGCATAATTTGCTATTTTTGGATGAAATCATCTATAGATGTCCTTTATATCCAGCTGACTGATGGTCCTGTTAAGTTCAACTCAGTCTTTACTGATTTTCTGCCTGCTGGATCTGTTTCTGAGAGACGCATGCTAATGTTTCTAAATACAACTGGATTCATCTATTTTTCTTTGCAGTTTTCATTATTAGGCATATTCACAGTAAAGGTTGTCACTTTTTCTTGGAGTGTGGACCCTTTATCTTTATGTAAGGTCCCTCTTTATCCCTAACAAATAACTTGCACTGAAATCTGCTGTCTGAAATTAATATAGTGGCTGTTGTTTTCTTTTGTTTAACATATCTCTAATGATATACTCTCTCTGTATTCTGTCATCTCTGATGGTATACCCCTCTTTATCCCTTTATGGCTAATCTATCTGTGTCTTTATATATAAAATGAGTTTCCTATACACAACATAAAATTGAATCTTTGTTGTTGATCCATTCTGGCAATCTCTGTCTTCTAATTAGTGTATTTAGGCACTGATGCTTAAAGTGTTTATTGAGGATTAATATCTACCATATTTGTTACTATTTTCTATTTGTTGCCTTTGTTTTTTATTCCTACTTTTGTCTTCTATACTTTTCCTGCCATTTGTAGTTTTGAGTATCTCATGTGGTTCTGTTTCCTTTCTTAGCATATCAACTTTAATGCTTTTTTAATTTGAATTCTTCTTTAATTCAACTTTTTTTCCTACAAGTGTAGAGGTTTCAGTATGCATTTATGCATGCTAAGTCGCTTCAGCCATGTCGAACTCTTTGCGACCCTATGGACTGTAGCCCACTAGGCTCCTCTGTCCCTGGGATTCTCCAGGCAAGAATACTGGAGTCGGTTGCTATGCCCTCCTTCAAAATCCATTTGAAAGAAAGTGAAAGTGAAAGCCCCTCAGTCCTGTATGACTCTATGTAACCCCATGGACTATACAGTCTATGCAGTTCTCCAGGCCAGATTATAGGAGTGGGTAGTTTTTCCCTTCTCCAGGGGATCTTCCCAATCCAGGGATCAAGCCCAGGTCTGCCCACATTGCAGGTGGATTCTTTACCAGCCGAGCCAAGAGGGAAGCCCAACAATACTGGAGCGGGTATCCTCTCCCTTCTCCAGCAGATCTTCCTGACCCAGCAATTTAACCATGGTCTCCTGCATTGCAGGCGGATTCTTTATTAACTAAGCTATCATGGAAGCCCTTACAACTAATCAAAGACCCCTTTCAAATAACACTATACTGCCTCACAGGTAGTGCAATTATTGAAAATTTGCCATATTTTACAGTGCATCTTTCTCTCGTCTTTATATTTAAAAAAATGTTTAATCTTATCCCTCAAATGATTTAAGGTAGCTTATAAGTTTTTAGATAATGCTACAAGGCTTTTCACAGAAACTGCACAAAAATAATACTTATCATGAACTGAATATTTATCATAATACATTAAAACATGTGGATCACAGTTCAGTTCAGTCAGTCATGTCCAATTCTTTGTGACCCCATGGAGTGCAGCAAGCCAGGCCTCCCTGTCCATCACCAACTCCCAGAGCTTACTCAAATTCATGTCCATTGAGTCAGTGATGCCATCCAACCATCTCATCCTCTGTCGTCCCCTTCTCCTCCTGCCTTCAATCTCTCTCAGCATCAGGGTCTTTACTAAAAAGTCAGTTCTTCATATCAGGTGGTCAAATTATTGGAGCTTCAGCTTCAGCATCAGTTCCTCCAAAAGAATATTCATGGCTGATTCATGTCAATGAAAAACCACTACAATATTGTAAAGTAATTAGCCTCCAACTAATAAAAATAAATGAGAAAAAAAAAAACAAATACTGCTGAAAAACAAGTAAGATGATAATTGGAAAAAAAAAAGAATATTCAGGACCGATTTCCTTTAGGATGGACTGGTTGGATCTCCTTGCAGTCCAAGGGACTCTCAAGAATCTTCTCCAATACCTCAGTTCAAAAGCATCAATTTTTTGGCACTAACCTTTCTTTATGGTCCAACTCTTTCTCTTAAGAGTTTATGGTACAACTCTTTTCTTTATTTTCCAACACCAATGCATACTCAAAGTCAGTCTCTATGCTTATCTATCATTGAGGTGATTCATATTGAAATAAGTGCTTCACTATGATCATCACCCTTCAGCAAATGCTGGGACAGAACTAAGCTTTCTTTGGTGTCTTTCATTGCTGCATATCCTCTTTCTCTCTCCTGGTTCCTCACCCTAATCACTCTCCATTGAGGAATCCATACTATAGCTGGACCATTCCTGTGCTCATTAGGTTGTTAACTGATCCCGGATAAAGTGGCAACTAAAACATGAAATATGATCTTGATCAGAAAGAACATGGATTGAGACTAAGTCTGTCACTTACTATTTGGCAAAATAATAAACTACTCTCCAATTTTCACATTTATAAAATTAGATTGGTGATAGGGCCTCATAAGATTGTTCTAATGACTAAATCTTAAGATCAAGTTAATGTTCATAACTCAGCAGCTCCATGTTTGGATCTAAGTTCCAGCTCAAGCTCATAATTCAGGCTCTCTGAGCATAAATTCATTCTTCAACAGAATGGAGAGAAAGACACCTTTTTCATGGCAGTTTTGTTAGATAAAATAAGATAGCAATGCAAAATGCCTCACTCATAACTAACCCTGAAGAACCATTAGCTTCTGTCTCCTTTCCCAATAGTTAAAAATTTTCAATAACATTTTCAATGTTAATGTAGCAAGGCAATTCAATAATTGCCTTTTAGAAAGGACAATTTCATTGGACCACAACTTCTACAACCAAAGGAATCAGCTGTAATGACAGAATGACCATCAGTGAAGATTGGACTTTGAGGTAGAGAACCATGCTCCTGTAATTATAATCCACAAACAGATATTTCATTATTTCTATAGTGTTGCCCTGCTTTCCATATATTCTCAGGAATCCTAATCCTCTACATTTTGAAATATAAAAATAACTGTAATTCAGTATGTCTAGAAATGGCTGAACAAATGTTCCTCACCCTTACTAGAGCACAAGTATCTCTTTTAAAGAAATCCTAACAATGATGTCTCCTTCATCTTTAACCCATATTTGGCTTTTTGCACCTCATTTTGTGTGTGTGTGTGTGTGTGTGTGTGTGTGTGTGTGCGCGCGCGCGCGCGCTCCATTGTGTCCGACTCTTTGCAGCCCATTTACTGTAGCCAGCCAGGATCCTCTGTCCATGGGATTTTCCAGGCAAGAATACTGAAGTGGGTTGCCATTTCTTTCTCTAGGGGATCTTCCAGATCTAGGGATTGATTCTGTATCTCTCATGTCTCCTTCATTGGCAGGCAGATTCTTTACCACTGTGCCACCTGGAAATCTCCATCTCAAACTATAGTACTTCCCAAAAGGTATAGTAGTTAGTATTTAATCTGTGTTCTGCATCCACTCAAGCTCTTTGCCAGTCCATCTGTTTATCCTTGTTTCTCGAGCAGTCATCATAGTTTCTAGCACAAAATATGTACTCTATTAACATTTAATGAATACACCTGATAAGAGGTACATTTCTGGCTAGGCACAATGCTTGATTTAATTCTCACAGTAATAATATGAAATGTGATACCATTTTTAATATACCTATAAGGACACCAAAGTCAGAGGGCTTTGCTTCTTCAAATTCCTGTCTTAGGTGGCAGAGGCAGGAATTTAAGTCGGGTTTGTTTGTCTCTATGATGTTTATCTCTATGATGTGTAAGTTGGCTTCTATGGTGGCTCAGTCACTAAAGAATCCGCCTGCAGTGTGGGACACCTGGGTTCAATCCCTGGGTTGGGAAGATCCCCTGGAGGAGGGCATGACAACCCACTTCAGTGTTCTTGCCTGGAGAATCCCCAAGAACAGAGGAGCCTGGTGGGCTACAGTCTATGGGGTTGCACAGAGTCAGACATGACTGAGTGACTAACCACAGCACAGCACATGACGTGTATGTAAAGGTTTAACAACCAGCTCTCTGAGGGAAAAAAAAGTGTTATTAGTAGCACACGCCAGTTTTCATGGTGTGAATACTCCCATCATGGTCAATTTTAAGCTACTAAGGTAACATCAGTGGGTTCACAAAATTTAACAATTGGCTCCTGTAAGCTGCTACAGACTTGCTTCAGCACACCATTAGTTTCACTGCAAGTTTAGGGTAATTTCAACTAAGCTAAGGCTGCTAGTAAGGCTTCTATTCCTCTCTTGGTGGCTGAGGATCTTACCAATAACTAGAGCACAACCACCCCCTGTAACTTTTGGCTGTTGGTGACCGCTATATTCCAGACTACTTTGCAGCTGGTCATATTAGTGACAAACCCACTCATCAGGAATGTTCTTCCTTCCCCCCCACAGATCAGCCACCCACTTCTGTTTTAGGCATGAATTAAGAACAGATTTAAAAGTAACAAACCCGAAACATCCCAGTCTTCTGACTTCCCACCTTTAAAAAGAGAGAGAGAGAAAGCAATACCCTCTTGGGTATTTATCAGGGAGGCCTTCTTTGAGCTGTATAGTTGTTTTGTGACAGGAATGACAGTTGAGAAGTTGTGTTCATTTTCAAATAACAATGTTATTATCTAAAGCTGCTTATTGTTAGTGTCTTTAGGCAGCAAAAAATGTTTTAAAAACCTCACTGAGTCCCCAAAATTTTCTTGGGATTGTTTAGGATGACTTGGAATGCTGATGGAATCCACACAGGATGATTAGAGGGTAAGCTTTCAGCACTCTTAAAAACTCTCACGTTATTTTCTCCCTTGAGAAATTGCTCAAGAACGTGTTGTATTGGGAGTGAAGAGCCGCTAGGTAAATGGAATCATTTCTTTGTGACTTGGGAATTTCTCAGAGCCAGAATGCTGTCCAAGCTTCATCCCTGTGACTGAAGAAAATTGCATCAGCTGCTCAGGATACCAGCTTTCAGGATATCAGGATACCAGATTTCAACATGACATCTATTTAAGCAATGCCCTGAATGGCAGATGTTGGATCTTGGTTACTGGATGGGTGTGTGACTAAATGCATAGGAGCCTGGCTTTGTCTCTCTGGCTTACTAGCAAAAGTTTGAAAAATTATTTGGGAAAAGACAACGTCAGAGCAACGTAGATTTTCAGGAAGAAAAATGGTGCTATTTATGTGTGCGCCGAAGAATTGATGCTTTTAACCTGTGGTGTTGGAGAAGACTCTTGGACTGCAAGGAGATCAAAATAGTCAATCCTGAAGAAAATCAACCCTGAATATTCCTTGGAAGGACTGATGTTGAAGCTGAAGCTCCAATACTTTGGCCACCTGATGCAAAGAACTGACTCACTGGAAAAGACCCTGTGCTGGGAAAGACTGAAGGCAGGAGGAGAAGGGGATGACAGAGGATGAGATGGTTGGATGGCATCACTGACTCAATGGTCATGAGTTTGGGCAAGCTCTGGGAGCTGGTGATGTACAGGGAAGCCTGGCGTGCTGCAGTCCATGGGGTCGCAAAGAGTCGGACATGACTGAGTGACTAATATGCACTGATACGTATATATAAGTTGGGTTTTTATGGTTCTTTGTGCATATGTGTAAAACTATCCATGACTTGGATGAAAGAAGACAGAAAATTGGTGAAATGGAGTCTATAGCTTAATGCCAAGACTTTATCTTTCCTTGCTCTGCTAACTAACTCTATATTCTGGAAAAATTACTTACCTTTTCTTATCCTTAATTGTTTTGAGTAGAAACATGGTAGTTTGAAATCTACAGATTCACCAATCATTTTTTAATTCCAAGATTCCAGACGATAAAATTAAATAATGCTTTTGTCATTATGGTCAAAATTGGGTTGAACAAGATATATCTCAAAGGAAACAAATGATATCCAAATCATAGCATTCTTGGGGAAAAAGTTATTAAACTTTAAATAAAGCCCCTGGGATTCTTTTTCCTTTGACCAAGACTATATTCACATACATCTGATGAAAGTGAAAAAATACGTCAATCATCCAGATGGTTCTAAGTGTTTGATATCTGTCATCATACCAGCCAAACACCTGGATGGTTGCATTCATTTTCATTCTTTAGCCAGATGTTTTAAAATCATAGAGGTATGGCTCAGATAAAAAGTAGATGCTTTTAATCCACAAGGCAGAATAAGGTGCAATAAAAGGTAGAAAAGGAAGAAGACGATCAATTTTTGAGCACCTACTCCTTGTCAGACACTTTTCCTCGTACATTTAACCATCATAAGAACATCATGAGGAATTATTCCCAACTTACAGGTAAGGAAACTACAACTCAATAATTTAAATTATTTGCCAATGTCACATATCTAAGAAGCAGTAAACCTGGGACCTGAATTTATTATGGAGAGAACTATTAGAAATGAATACAATTAATTTATGACTAATGAAATTAAGAGCTGAGGACAATAGAATTGTTACATAAATTTAAAAAAAAGAACATACATGTAGACATAGAGACAGACATAACTAATGCTCCTATTGTTCATTTGAAGGACTTTTTAATCCAGGCCCATAATAGATACCTGTAGAAGGAGTAACAAAACCAACCCAGGAGAATTGGTACAGTGTTGCATAGGTCTCCTGGTTGCTCCATGTTTTTTTTTTTTTCTTTTTCTTTTTTGGCTCTGACCAAATGGTAAAGGGCTTCCTCGTAGCTCAGATGGTAAAGAATCTGCCTGCAATGCAAGAGACCTGGGTTTGATCCCTGGGTTGGGAAGATCCTCTGGAGAAAGGAATGGCAACCCACTCTAGTATCCTTGCCTGGAGAATTCCATGGCAGAGGAGCCTGGAGGGCTACAGTCCATGGAGTCACAAAGAGTTGGACATGACTGAGTGACTAATATACACACAAATGGTAAAATTGAACACAATTGCCTCATTAATTTTTTCATCTCCCTGAAGTTAGAAATTTTGGATAGCTTTGTAGAAATAATGTAGCTCACTATACAAGTGTATGCAAAATATGTGATGATTTACTAGGGGAAAGATTCTGAAGGTTTGGACTTTATATCTCCTGGTAAATAACCTGGTGGGGTAAACTTCCCTCTGTACATAGTAGAAGCAAGTTGGCCCATCCTAAGATTCTCAATAATGGCTTAATCTTTGGGGAAACAATGAATCAGAATTTTTCCTCTCTCTATGCCAAGGAACATAAATTCTTGAGCCCACATAGAAAGGAAATCTAATGCAAGTCCTATACGACTGCTCATTTATAGGATAGAATTGATGATTCACAGCCAATAGCTATGTTCTGATCAGAGTGACTGCAAAGAGAAGAACTGCTTGACCTTGCAGAGAGTTGTCAAGACAAAGATGCTTCACAATGCTAAGACAGAGAGGAGAATAATCCTTATGAGGTTACTCTACTTGGCTCTCATATTGAAGAAAAGATAATTTCTCAGATGTTGAAGATGATTATGCAAATCCATGAAGGCAGATCTGGTCACAAGCTTTCAGTACCCAAGTTGCTGACCTGTAGGTTAGAAAACTGGGAAGAACATTCATTTTCTAAATAAATATAGGGACAAGAATTTACAGGATAAGGAAATGAGGGTGAAGGAGGGCAAATGAGTGTATAAATGTTATTTCCAGAATGTGAGTGAATGAGTTGGAGATAATGCACCCTTTGGAAATACAAAATGTTGGAAGTTTTCAGAAAGGGAAATAAATCATATAAGAATTTGGAGTGCTTTTTATGGGCTGAAATAGAAGGAAATGAAACATCTTCAATAAATTTTGGATAGAAACTTTGTATATCTGTGTTATTTAAATATTAGGAAAAAATGATCAAATCAGCCAAAATTCAGCCAGAATAATCTCTTTGGAAAACTTAACACATACATATCTCAACTATGTAGAAGGCAATGAAAATTGTGGAAACAAATTGTGTATCTTTATACTCAGACTGTTTCTGACCTAGCAGACACTGGGAATGTTCTACATTTAAGTTCAGTGCTGCCCTGAACCAATTCAATTCAAATCTGAACACTGCTTTAGAGGTCTCATCTCCTTAATCAGTAGAGTCTGAAATTTTTCTCACTGCCCTGATATAATGTCTTAGATGCCTCTCTGGAGTTGCCCTAAGCTAGCAATAAAAATGGCTAAAATGCACTAAGCACTGGGCTTGTTCTAGTTCTGTTTTTAAATACCATACTTAATCATCTTATGTAAATATCAAACAACCCTCTAAGGTAGATATTAGAACTCTCTAAGAAAGGTATCACTATTTATCTTTTTAACAGATGGAGAAGAGAAAGTTCTAAGTGGTAAATTACCTTGTTCTAAGACACTCAGCTAGTAAGCAACAGAGCAGGGAAACAAAAGCTCATGCTAGTTACCATTACACAGGACTGCCCTTCAGTTTCACATGGCACCCCAACCCAATACACACTCACGTTTTCTTATTTATAAACCCTGCTAATTCCTCCAAAGGGCTTAAAACTCAACTTGATCAGGGCCTCCTCCCAACAAGGTCTATACATTTGTCTAAAGGAATGACAAAAATCAGCCAAAACTATGAACCTATCATCTATTTGAACATACTTTTTCTGCTCCAGCTTCAAGAATCATCTTCTGAGATGCAGAGCCAACAAAAATTAGCCCAGAGTTCCCTGTAACCCTTGGTACAGTGATTTGTACTTCTGTCATCTGACACCAGTCCCAACTATAAAAGGGTATTTCTTTTGCCTCCTATACACCCTACCATTTCTTGATAATTAATCTCCCATTTCCCAATGAGCACAATTTATGTCCAAGCAGGTCTCAGGCTGAGAACACAAAGTTTCTGATGTGTATAAATCCACTATTCATAGACAGATAAAATAGCAAAGTTCTGTTTCCTTCCTCATATCCATGACAAGACGCACCCGCATCAACTTAAGGAAACACACAGCCATTGGGATGGTCTTATTTCTCTCTAGCTCAAGAAACTCAAGCCCCAAGTTTCTCTCTCTGTGAAGTTTCCAGGATCAAGAACAAATGCTCAGAAGCAAAGGATATTAAATACTTTAAAAGATAGCAGTACAGGTACAGAAATATATCAACCCCTACCTCAAAAATCTAAAGCTAAAAACAGAAAATTCTACTGACATTAATAGATACCGGCTGGCAGAATGGACAAAAAGTTCCTAAGAAAGTTGAATTATAAATGCAATTCAAACGACTTTAACCCTTTGATTGTCTGCATACAAGCTATATTTGCTTTCTTGATTATATACCTATAAAATGTTTTTTAAAAACTTTATTAAACAAGAGCATTCATGTAGAAAAATTTCATAAATGTACAACTCAATAGATTTTTACAAAGTGAACAGCCTTGGATGACTAGCATCCAGATCAATAAAGAGACCATTCGTGCTTCACAGAAAATTCTCATGCCACTTTCCTGGTTCTTATCCACCTGTGTTCTGCCCAGGGGTAACCACTCTCCTGTGATTTCTTAAACGGAGACTTTTGTCTGTCTCAGAATTTCACTTGTATAGAATCATGCTATATGTGCTATCTTGTGAGTAGTTTTTTCTCATTCAACATTAAATTTGAGAGTCTTCCATATTGTTATAAAGGAATGTAATTCCATTTAGCATTTTCTGAATAATATTCCATATGAATACATCATGATTTACTTATGCATTCTATTGCAGAGGGATATTTGAATTGACTTTTCATTATTACGAGTTTACTTGATGTACAGTTAATGTACATGTGCTTGTGTGTGTGTGTATGCGCTCAGTTCGACTCTTTGTGACCCCATGGACTGTAGCCCACCAGGCTCCTCTGTTGATGGGATTTTTCAATAAAAATACTGGAATGGGTTGCCATTTCCTCCTCCAGGGGATCTTCCTGACCCAGGGATTGAACCCACATCTCCTGTGTCTCCTGCATTGCAGGTGGATTCTTTACCCTCTGAGACATCAGAAAAACACTTTCGATGAAAGCATGATTACATTGTTCTATTTTTACTAGTAAAATATGCTCACATTAGTAGTTATCAAACTTCTTCTCATTGGTTTTGATTATATATCCAATATGATAAGGTGATTTTATTTTGTATCTTAACTCTGAGCTCCATAGCACTGGCAACCATTTTCAGTTTTTAAAATCTGAAAATTTTAAAATAAATATCTTTATTCTTCTGACAAATCATCTTAGAACATTAAATATTTTTAAGTTTAGTGTAAAACATTCTATTAGGCTGTTTATCTCCAGCCCTAGGAAGAATGTGGGAAGTACTAAAATTTGTTTTTGTTGCTAAGAAGCCAGAGGGTTTTTTTTTTTAAACAACTCTTTCCCAATATTCAGTTCTCTGCTTTATCCTTGTCATCTCTACCCCATATCTATAATATTCTAGGGATAACTCAGATTTTTTTCTTTTCAAAGAAAGACAGTATAATGCATTACAGTGAGTTTATTTTATGTATTATGCCCTCATGAAAAGAAAAACAAAACAAAACTACTGTATAAGGAGCTCTCTCCAAGAGTCACTCACCACTTGTACATGTTTCAGACACTGTGATCTGAATTAAGTAGATATTGTGGTTTCTTCCCAGAAACATCAAAGCATGATATTGGCATGTATGTTGTATTTATAACTGATCTGGACTAGTCCATTGAGTTTTAGTTTCAAAACAACTCCATCCTTACTTGAGAATTACTTAAACTTTATGATAAGTAAATTTTAAATTTTCAGGAGTTTCCATTAATACTTTTAGCTAGGGTTGGGTGGGACCAGTGGTTGAAGAATAACAGAGAAAACAGACTTTCTGACCCCATGTTTTTTTCCCATTCTAAAGGTTGGCTCCTTGCGCTAAACATCAGATGCCTGTATGCTGTATTTCAATTTCATATTTTCATTTGGATGAAACAATTTAACATGGAATTAGAATTTCATTCCTGATAGAGATGTCTTTCTGTCTTCTTCCATTACTGTCTTCCCATATATAAGAATAACTGAGTCAAGTTTCTTCCATAGACTCCTATGTTGCTAAACTACATGATGGAAAATAGTTACCAGCTTTTTTTCCATGAGATGAGAAGATAAGTTAATAGTATAAAGAAATCAAGTTAGCCACTAAGAAGTCTTTAAAAAATTGGTTAACGTGTGATTTATTAGATGATGTTATATTATCTGGTGGTATAAGGGTATCATCCAGAGGAGGCATTCCACATTTTCTCTCTTATGCCCATAACTTATCAGTCATGTAATTCCCAGTGAGCCAGTTCCTTGGAATCCTTCTCAATATAGTTCTTCAGGTATCTTCTAAAAATTAGTCAAAGTAGGTACATGGAATAAAAACTTATTGCCATTCTTACTACAGCAACTGTAAACCTAGGTGATGAATTAATCCTGGCATTCAACATGACCCAGTGAAGATATAATATGTATATTCTCTTTAATTTATATTTTTATATTTATTTGAGAACAGGAAATAATAAAAACTGTGGTAGAAGTATGGGGCTATAAGAATCAAATGAGAGAGGAGCCAAGATGGCGGAGGAGTAGGATGCGGAGACCACTTTCTCTCCTACAAATTCATCAAAAGAACAATTGAACGCAGAGCAAACTTCTCAAAACAACTTCTGATCACTAGCTGAGGTCATCAGGCGCCCAGAAAAGCAGCCCATTGTCTTCGAAAGGAGGTAGGACAAAATATAAAAGATAAAAAGAGAGACAAAAGAGCTAGGGATGGAGATCCATCCCGGGAAGGAAGTCTTAATAGAGGAAGTTTCCAAATACCAGGAAACCCTCACACTGGCGGGTCTGGGGGAAGTTTTTGAATCTCGGAGGGCAACCTGACTGGGAGGGGAAGAGTAAATAAAACCCACAGATTAAGTGCCTAAAAGCAACTCCCAGCAGAAAAGTACCCCAGATGCCTGCATCCGCCATCAGCAAGTGGGGGCGGAACAGAGAGGAGCCGGCGGCATTGCTTAGGGTAAGGACTGGGCCTGAGTGCCCTGAGGACAATCGGAGGGAGCTTTTGTGAGTTACCAACTTAAACTGTGGGATAGCAAGAGAGAGAGAGAAAATTAACCGTCTGAACACACTGCCGGCCGCTCGCAGAACAAAGGGTCTGAGCAAGCCCAGCTGCGGACTGGCCCAGCCCCCCACCACCACCACCCGCGCCCCCCGAGGCAGGAGGCAGGGGGGAGGGGAAGGGGCAGGCTCGGCCCCAAGGACCGCATCCCCTACCGCACTGCAAACAGGCCTCCAGTTTCTAATCAAAGACCTCCTGAGATTCTGGATGGTCGACATCCGCTGGGAGGGTCGCCGCGAGACACAGGGCACAGGCACCCGACCGGCGCGGGCGGGGACTGGGGCTGGGGGCACGGAGGGCAGAAGGCGCACGCACCCGACTGGCCCCGGAGGAAACTGAGGCTGGGACCGCGGAGGGGAGAAGGCGCGCCGCACCCAGGGAGAGTGCACCCGTCAAGCTTCTGCGGCCTGAACCGCTCTGACAGGGAAGGCATAAAACGCAGGTGCAGCTTTTTGTTCCATGCTTTTGTGGAACACCCGAGGGCTGGAACCACACTCAGTGCAGGGCACGCTCCATATAGAGCAGCTGGGAGCCTGAGCAGCGTAGACGGGGAAGGCAGCGCCAGTCCCTCCCCGGAGCGCGACAGAACTAGCAACCTGAATAAGAGACCACCTCCGCCCGCCTGTGTCAGGGCGGAAATGAGCCTCTGAAGAGACCGGCAAACAGAAGCCAAATAAACAAAGGGAACCGCTTCAGAAGGGACCGGTGCAACAGATTAAAATCCCTGTAGGTAACACCGACTACACCAGAAGGGGCCTGTAGATACCGAGAAGTGTAAGCTGGAACGAGGTGCTATCTGAAACTGAACCGAACCCACACTGACCGCAACAGCTCCAGAGAAATTCCTAGATATATTTTTACTTTTATTTTTAATGAAAAAAATTTTTTTTTCTTTTTTACTTTTTCTCTTTTATTTTCTTTTAAAATTCCCTATTACTCACCCATTACTCCTTAACTTTCATTTTCATAGATTTTTACGATTTTTTTAATTAGGAAAAAAATTTTTTTTCTTGTTTTTTTTTCTTTTTCTCTTCTTTTTTATATTTTTCTTTGTCTCTTATTTCCTTTTAAAGTCCTCTATTACTCCTCTACTACTCCTTAATTTTCATTTTCATTACACTATAACCTTGCAAAAAAAAAAAAAAAAGAGAAGCCCTATTTTTAAACCAAACTTCACATATATTTCTAAAATTTTTTTGTGTTTTGGTTTTTGTCTTTAATATTGTATTTTTAAGAGTCTAACCTCTACTCTAGATTTTTAATCTCTGTTTTTCAGTATATGATATAAATTGTGGACATTTAAGAATCCAATATTCAGTTCCCATTTTTATTCAGGAGGGTGTTGATTACTCTCTCCCAATCTTGACTCTCCGTTTTCTACCTCAGAACACCTCTATTTCCTCCTTTCCCCTTCTCTTCCCAATCCAATTCTGTGAATCTTTGTGGGTGTCTGGGCTACAGAGAACACTCTGGGAACAGACAACTGCGTAGATCTGTCTCTCTCCTCTTGAGTCCCCCTTTTTCTCCTCCTGCTCATCTCTATCTCCCTCCTCCCTCTCCTCTTCTTCATGTAACTCTGTGAACCTCTCTGGGTGTCCCTCACGGGGGAGAATCTTTTCACCATTAACCTAGAAGTTTTATTATCCAACTATTATTATAGTTGGAGAAGTCTTGAGTCTATTGGAAGAATAAAACTGAAATCCAGAAGCAGGAGACTTAAGCCCAAAACCTGAGAACACCAGAAAACTCCTGACTACATGGAACTTTAAGTAATAAGTGACCATATAAAAGCCTCCATACCTACACTGAAACCAACCACCACCCAAGAGCCAATAAGTTTTAGAGCAAGAGATACCACGCAAATTCTCAGCAACGCAGGAACATAGCCCTGAACGTCAACATACAGGCTGCCCAAGGTCACACCTAACACATAGACCCATCTCAAAACTCATTACTGGGTGCTCAATTGCACTCCAGAGAGAAGAAATCTAGTTCCATGCACCAGAACACTGACGCAAGCTTCCCTAACCAGGAAACCTTGACAAGCCAATCGTCCAACCTGACCCACTGGGTAACACCTCCACAATAAAAAGGAACCACAGACCTCCAGAATCCAGAAAGCCCACTCCAGACACAGCAATCTAAACAAGATGAAAAGGCAGAGAAATACCCAACAGGTAAAGGAACATGAAAAATGCCCACCAAGTCAAACAAAAGAGGAGGAGATAGGGAATCTACCTGAAAAAGAATTTAGAATAATGATAATAAAAATGATCCAAAATCTTGAAAACAAAATGGAGTTACAGATAAATAGCCTGGAGACAAAGATTGAGAAGATGCAAGAAATGTTTAATAAAGATCTAGAAGAAATAAAAAAAGAGTCAATTAAAAATGAACAGTGCAATAAATGAGATCAAAAACACTCTGGAGGGAACCAAGAGTAGAATAACGGAGACAGAAGATAGGATAAGTGAGGTAGAAGATAAAATGGTGGAAATAAATGAAGCAGAGAGGAAAAAAGAAAAAAGAATCAAAAGAAATGAGGACAACCTCAGGGACCTCTGGGACAATGTGAAACACCCCAACATTCGAATCATAGGAGTCCCAGAGGAAGAAGACAAAAAGAAAGGCCATGAGAAAATACTTGAGGAGATAATAGCTGAAAACTTCCCTAAAATGGGGAAGGAAATAGCCACCCAAGTCCAAGAAACCCAGAGAGTCCCAAACAGGATAAACCCAAGGCGAAACACCCCAAGACACATATTAATCAAATTAACAAAGATCAAACACAAAGAACAAATATTAAAAGCAGCAAGGGAGAAACAACAAATAATACACAAAGGGATTCCCATAAGGATAACAGTTGATCTATCAATAGAAACTCTCCAGGCCAGAAGGGAATGGCAGGACATACTGAAAGTAATGAAAGAGAATAACCTACAATCTAGATTATTGTATCCAGCAAGGATCTCATTCAGATATGAAGGAGAATTCAAAAGCTTTACAGACAAGCAAAAGCTGAGAGAATTCAGCACCACCAAACCAGCTCTTCAACAAATGCTAAAGGATCTTCTCTAGACAGGAAATGCAGAAAGGTTGTATAAACGTGAACCCAAAACAACAAGTAAATGGCAACGGGACCACACCTATCAATAATTACCTTAAATGTAAATGGGTTGAATGCCCCAACCAAAAGACAAAGACTGGCTGAATGGATACAAAAACAAGACCCCTATATATGCTGTCTACAAGAGACCCACCTCAAAACAAGAGACACATACAGACTAAAAGTGAAGGGCTAGAAAAAATATTTCACACAAACGGAGAACAAGAGAAAGCAGGAGTCGCAATGAGTATTGTGACATATCAGATAAAATAGATTTTCAAATAAACGATGTGAAAACAGACAAAGAAGGACACTACATAATGATCAAAGGATCAATCCAAGAAGAGGATATAACAATTATAAATATATATGCACCCAACCTAGGAGCACCGCAATATGTACGGCAAACGCTAACGAGTATGAAAGAGGAAATTAATAGTAACACAATAATAGTGGGAGACTTTAATACCCCACTCACAACTATGGATAGATCAACTAAACAGAAAATTAACAAGGAAACACAAACCTTAAATGACACAATGGACCAGCTAGACCTAATTGATATCTATAGGACATTTCACCCCAAAACAATCAACTTCACCTTTTTCTCAAGTGCACACGGAACCTTCTCCAGAATAGATCACATCCCGGGCCATAAATCTAGTCTTGGAAAATTCAAAAAAATTGAAATCATTCCAGTCATCTTTTCTGACCACAGTGCGGTAAGATTAGATCTCAATTACAGGAAAAAAATTGTTAAAAATTCAAACATATGGAGGCTAAATAACACGCTTCTGAATAACCAACAAGTCATAGAAGAAATCAAAAAAAGAAATCAAAACATGCATAGAAGTGAATGAAAATGAAAACACAACAACCCAAAACCTATGGGACACTGTAAAAGCAGTGCTAAAGGGAAGGTTCATAGCATTACAGGCTTACATCAAGAAACAAGTCAAATAAATAACCTAACTCTACACCTAAAGCAATTAGAGAAGGAAGAAATGAAGAACTTCAGGGTTAGCAGAAGGAAAGAAATCTTAAAAATTAGGGGAGAAATAAATGCAAAAGAAACTAAAGAGACCATAGCAAAAATCAACAAAGCTAAAAGCTGGTTTTTTGAAAAAATAAACAAAATTGACAAACCATTAGCAAGACTCATTAAGAAACAAAGAGAGAAGAACCAAATTAACAAAATTAGAAATGAAAATGGAGAGATCACAACAGACAACACTGAAATACAAAGGATCATAAGAGACTACTACCAGCAGCTCTATGCCAATAAAATGGACAACTTGGAAGAAATGGACAAATTCTTAGAAAAGTATAACTTTCCAAAACTGAACCAGGAAGAAATAGAAGATCTTAACAAACCCATCACAAGCAAGGAAATCGAAACTGTAATCAGAAATCTTCCAGCAAACAAAAGCCCAGGACCAGATGGCTTCACAGCTGAATTCTACCAAAAATTTAAAGAAGAGCTAACACCTATCTTATTCAAACTCTTCCAGAAAATTGCAGAAGAAGGTAAACTTCCAAACTCATTCTATGAGGCCACCATCACCCTAAATCCAAAACCAGACAAAGATGCCACAAAAAAAGAAAACTACAGGCCAATATCACTGATGAACATAGATGCAAAAATCCTTAACAAAATTCTAGCAAACAGAATCCAACAACATATTAAAAAAATCATACACCATGACCAAGTGGGCTTTATCCCAGGAATGCAAGGAGTCTTTAATATCTGCAAATCAATCAATGTAATACACCACATTAACAAATTGGGAGAAAATAATAGCAAATGAAGCAACAGACAAAGGATTAATCTCAAAAATATACAAGCAACTCTTTAAGCTCAATTCCAGAAAAATAAATGACCCAATCAAAAAATGGGCCAAAGAACTAAACAGTCATTTCTCCAAAGAAGACATACAGATGGCTAACAAACACATGAAAAGATGCTCAACATCACTCATTATCAGAGAAATGCAAATCAAAACCACAGTGAGGTACCATTACAGGCCAGTCAGGATGGCTGCTATCCAAAAGTCTACAAGCAATAAATGCTGGAGAGGGTGTGGAGAAAAGGGAACCCTCTTACACTGTTGGTGGGAATGCAAACTAGTACAGCCGCTATGGAGAACAGTGTGGAGATTCCTTAAAAAACTGGAAATAGAACTGCCTTATGACCCAGCAATACCACTTCTGGGCATACACACTGAGGAAACCAGATCTGAAAGAGACACGTGCACCCCAATGTTCATTGCAGCACTGTTTATAATAGCCAGGACATGGAAGCAACCTAGATGCCCATCAGCAGATGAATGGATAAAGAAGCTGTGGTACATATACACCATGGAATATTACTCAGCCATTAAAAAGAATTCATTTGAATCAGTTCTAATGAGATGGATGAAACTGGAGCCCATTATACAGAGTGAAGTAAGCCAGAAAGATAAAGAACATTACAGCATACTAACACATATATATGGAATTTAGAAAGATGGTAATGATAACCCTATATGCAAAACAGAAAAAGAGACACAGATGTACAGAACAGACTTTTGGACTCTGTGGGAGAAGGCAAGGGTGGGATGTTTCGAGAGAACAGCATGTATATTATCTAAAGTGAAACAGATCACCAGCCCAGGTGGGATGCATGAGACAAGTGCTCGGGCCTGGTGCACTGGGAAGACCCAGAGGAATCGGGTGGAGAGGGAGGTGGGAGGGGGGATCGGGATGGGGAATACATGTAACTCCATGGCTGATTCATGTCAATGTATGACAAAACCCACTGCAATGTTGTGAAGTAATTAGCCTCCAACTAATAAAAATAAATGGAAAAAAAAAAAAAAAAGAATCAAATGAGATATTATGGGAATGGGGGGAAACCAGGCAGCTGGGGACCTATTAGTGATCAGAGTAAGTAAGTAGCCATTGTATGTTAAAGTGCTTATTAGCATCTACATTCTAAGCAGTAGCTGAGTATACTTTGGAATAGGTAAGAATAGATACATTGGAAATGACCTAAAAAAGCCATAATTAAAAAAAAAGATTTAAACCATTTAAATGGTTAAATTTATTTAATTTGCTGTACTCAGAGATTATTTTTTTCCTGTAGTATCTTTTTCAATCACTATATTTCAAAAATTTAAATGAAATATCTGATTAGGTATAGTTTTTAAATTATAAATCATATTTTCAAGAAATAAGATATGAGACCAATTCCGTGAATTAGGTGACAAAATTCAACATTAGAAATTTTCTAGAATTGTTTTTAAAAACAGCATTCCAAATAATTTATGCATATACTTCATCTCAGAGAGGTAGAGCATCACTCTTCCCTCCTTAAGGATAGGCTGGCTATGTTTAGTGACTACCTTCCAAGGAGAACATTTTAAGGGGTTGGGGGTATGGATGAGTAATTTCACAGTGAGAAAACCTGATGAACAATACCTTAGTCAGGTGATGAAGGTCAACATTAATAGTAATAAGTCATACTAACAGTATGTACATGAAGAGTTGGACATGACTGAGCATACATACACACACACCACACACCTTAGATATGGGGCTTCCCAGGTGACATTAGTGGTAAGGAACCTGCTGTCAATGCAGAAGATATAAGAGATGCATGGCAAACCACTCCAATATTCTTGCCTGGAGAATCCCATGAACAAAGGAGCCAGGTAGGCTACAGTCCATAAGGTTGTAAAAAGTCAGACATGACTGAAGCAACTTAGCCTGTATACACACACCCTGGATATGATGTGATGAGAACAGCACTACCTCAGGGGTCTTCTCCCAAAACTCATACGATGGAAGGACATTCTACAAAATGTCTGACCAGTACTCCACAGAACTGTCAATTAAAAGTCATCAAAAACAAAGAAAGCCTGAGAAATTATCATAACCAAAAGGAGCCTAAGGTAATATGAGAACTAAATGCAATGTAGTACCCTGGAGGGGGTCTTGGGGCAGAAATAGGACTTTAGCTAAAACTAAGGAAATGTAGATATCAGTTTTTCAGTTCAGTCACTCAGTCGCATCCGACACTTTGCAACCCCATGGATTGCAGCACACCAGGCCTCCCAGTCCATCATCAACACCCAGAGTTTACTCAAACTCATGTCCATTTAGTTGATGATGCCATCCAACCATCTCATCCTCCGTCGTCCCCTTCTCCTCCCACTTTCAATCTTTCCCAGCATCAAGGTCTTTTCAAATGAGGCAGTTCTTTGCATCAGGTGGCCAAAGTATTGAAGTTTCAGCATCAGTCCTTCCAATGAACACTCAGGACTAATTTCCTTTAGGATGGACTGGTTGGATCTCCTTGCAGTCCAAGGGACTCTCAAGAGTCTCCTCAAACACCACAGTTCAAAAGCATCAATTCTTTGGCACACAGTTTTCTTTAGAGTCCAACTCTCATATCCATACATGACTACTGGAAAAACCAAAGCTTTGACTTGACGGACATTTGTTGGCATAGTAATGTCACTGTTTTTTAATATGCTGTCTAGGTTGGTTAACTTTTCTTCCAAGGAGCAAGTGCCTTTTAATTTCATGGCTGCAGTCACCATCTGCAGTGATTTTTGAGCCCCCCAAAATTAAATCTGTCACTATTTGCATTGCTTCCCCATCTATTTGCCATGAAGTGATGGGACCAGATGCCATGATCTTAGTTTTCTGAAAGTTGAGTTTTAAACCAACTTTTTCACTCTCCTCTTTCACTTTCATCAGAGGCTTTTTTAGTTCTTCTTCACTTTCTGCCATAAGGGTGGTATCATCTGTATATCTGAGGTTATTGATATTTCTCCCAGCAATCTTGATTCCAACTTGTGCTTCTTCCAGCTCAGCGTTTCTCATGATGTACTCTGCATATAAGTTAAACAAGCAGGGTGACAAAATACAGCCTTGGTCTACTCCTCTCCTGATTTGGAACCAGTCTGTTGTTCCATGTTCAGTTCTAGATGTTGCTTTCTGACCTGCATATGGATTTCTCAGGAGGCAGGTCAGGTGGTCTGGTATTCCCATCTTTTTAAGAATTTTCCACAATTTGTTGTGATCCACACAGTCAAAGGCTTTGACATAGTCAATAAAGCAGACGTAGATGTTTTTCTGGAACTCTGTTGCTTTTTCGATGACTCAGTGGATGTTGGCAATTTGATCTCTGGTTCCTCTTCCTTTTCTAAATCCAGCTTGAACATCTGGAAGTTCACAGTTCATGTACTATTGAAGCCTGGCTTGGACAATTTTGAGCATTACTTTACCAGCATGTGAGATGAGAGCAATTGTGCAGTAGTTTGAGCATTCTTTGACATTGCCTTTCTTTGGGATTGAAAGGAAAACTGATACATTTCACAGTGTATGTGAAATGGAGTATTTCTTGCTGTATCAATAAACAAGTATGTCACAGCCATCAGGGCTTCTGGCCCTTCAAATGTGAATTCGTGAGCCCAAGAAGAAGAATGCCTGCTATCTGGCAGCCATCAACCACTCCCATGTAAGCACTGGCCCCAGATAGCTGAGATTCATATGAAAGGAATGATTTCAGTAAGTCCAGAGTCTTGCATCTTCCTATGCATGGTAAATTATTAAATTCCCTAACTTCAGATATCTGGGTTTTCATAATTAACAATACTTGTTTGATGTTCAAACTACCTCCCACTAGTTACAAGCTTCTATATAACCTGACTGCCCCCTCAGCCTCCTCAGAACAGTTCTCTGAGAGTCACTTGAGATGTTGTCTCCTGTGCTTCAAGTCAGAAAAATTCCTACCAAATAAGACATAAGTCTCAGCTTCTAGGTTGTGAGTATTTTTCAAGTCAACTTGAGGACTTTAGCTAAAAATAATGTATCACTATTGGTTCACTAATTAAAATGAACCATGGGTGGCTAAAAGTTGCTCAGTTGTGTCCGACTCTTTGCGACCCCTTGGACTGTAGCCTTTCAGGCTCCCCTCTTCATGGAATTCTCTAGGCCAGAATACTGGAGTGGGTTGCCATTTCCTTCTCCAGGGGATCGTCCCAACCCAGGGATCAAACCTAGGTCTCCCGTATTACAGGCAGATTCTTTACTGTCTCTGCCACCAGGGAAGCCCAAAATGAACCATACCACAGTAAATTGTTAGTAATAGGGGAAACTGAGTACACGGTGTTTGGAAACTTCCTGTACTATCTTCACAATTTTTTACATAAATCTAAAGACTATTTTAAAATGTGTTTATTTAAAAAAAAGAAAAAAGGGAATGAATGGTGTCCTCCAGTGTTGGTGACGTATACATCACAACCATATATGGGGATTATGGTTATTGGAGGCAAGCATCCTGCAACAAAGACCCAGAATCTTTCCTGGAAGTCTTTAAGGTTTAGTTGAGCTCCTTCTAAAACTTACTTAGATATACTGATGTTTTAAGACAGGTAGATTGGACTTGATAAGCTCTGTTTCCCTCTGGCTTCATTATTTTGTGATCCTGTAATTTATTTAACAATACTGAATATCATTTGTCCAAACATAATTAACACTCTCAGAGGCCTAATTTCTTTCAGACTTGGGTTGAATCCTACGTTTGTATGATAATAATATAAAAAGCGTCAGCCCCCATTTAGGTATACCAAGTACTTTACCTCTTCAAATAATACAGTAGCTCAGTCAGTAAAGAATTTGCCTATGGTGCAAGATACCTGGGTTTCATCCCTGGGTTGGGAAGATCCCCTGGAAAAGGAAATGTCAACCTACTACAGTATTCTTGCCTGGAAAATCTCATGGTCAGAAGAGCCTGGGGGGCTACAGTCCATGGGGTTAAAAGAGTTGGACATGACTTAGTGACTAAACCAAAGTACTTTACTTCTTCCAATAATACAAGGGAGAAAGGCTAGTTTGACAAATTTCTTTCCAAATAATATTATAATGACTGCTTCTTAGCATCTAGTTAATTTTCAGGTTCTGGCAAATTAATACTAAAAGGCTTACACAAAATTCTCCTGACTCCTCTTTAAAATATACAGATACACCAGTATGATGGAAGAATCCTACATGTGTAATTTTACATATTTCATCTTGGTAATTATATGAGGACTGGGGCTTATCTACATTTCTCTCTAGTGTAACATTCTTTTGTTTAAGTTTCTTAACAAGATTAGAAAAGTTGACAGGAAATCACAGATCTCTTTTGGAGCTATAAATTAAAGAGTAAAACTAGGCTATGAAACACCAAGACAGGTTTTCTTTTAAAGTATCTGAGACTTATTCAGGTACTTGTCTTGCTCATTGTGATCTCTACACTTACTCCTTCTTACACTTACCACCACTCAAAAAAACTGTGTGTGTTTCAAAAACAAAATCCTGATTAGCCTGCATCTTCTATGCTTTATTCTGGCAAAGCCCTCACAGTTCTTTAAGGCAAGCTATTCCCAGGGAAGGTCATGTTTCTTACCTTCATTAGAGTGATGAACATGTCTTGAATGCTTAATAAACTTTACATAATAAGATCAGTATCATTTGCCCAAGAGGCAAGTAGATGAACCATGTAAGGATTTGGCCAACAGAGGTAGATGGAAGGGCTCCATGGGTCCCATATTTCTTCCTCTGTTTTCTGTGACCACTGTTAAATTTATTTTCTTAGTGGACTGGCCAGTTGTGTTGCAAGGCTGTAAATGAATCCCTTCCTTGCCCTTGAACTTGTTAAGCTCTCCAGCTTCTATGACTTCGTCTGGCAGGCTGCTCCACATCCTAATGACTTTTTGCAAGAAACAGAACCTCCTGGTATGTATGTGCCTCCTTGCCATCTACTATTAGGCAAGCTCACTTCTAAAGTTCAGGACTTGAAGCTTCTCCTGCTATTTCTCTTTTGATCAAGTTTCATCTCTGAATAACTGAAAAAGGAGATGACATGGGGAAGGAAAAGAGGGAAGAGATGGGAAGAGAGAGAAACGGGAGAAATGCTTTAAAAATGGGCCAGGACCTAATTATAATTCAAGACACCGGCAATTTAATAAAAACAACTCCTCCAGAATGCAGCCATAAGGAAAGAGTTTCCACAATCTGTTCATCTGCATAATTAGTGATGGAGGACCTGGGAACAGTTGGAACATTGCTGAGGAAGGCCCAGGTCACATTATTGATAACATAAATAACAAAGATACAGATTTTCCCAAACTACAAACATCAGAATGTAACTAACAACAACCTAATAGGAGCACAGAAAACAAACAGAAAGCAGATAAACTCTGGAGCTGGGCAGGCAGAAGCCTGGAGTCAAGCACACCATTCATCAATCTAAATACCCTCAGGTTTCTTAGAGTCACCTAAAAACAGGAATGTGGGAAACACTCATCTGTGATGCTCTCTGCAAGTATGTGTGACTACAGCTGTGAGGATGCACGTGACAAGAGTCAGACACACAGTCTTCATGCATTTACACATGGGACCATAATTCATTTAGAAAAAAATTGCCATGCTAAACTTAGTTATTTAATAGCACAGAGAGACCTGGCAAGCAAGCGCTGGAGACACGGTCTGCATTTCAGAACTCAGCTGAATTCTCTGTAAGGGGCTGATAAGTCTATTTAATACCTTTCAATTTTAAAAATGAGTTACTTTCTAGTCTGCATTACAAAACTCTGTGCATCTTACTGCAAATTTGAGAAGGGCCACAAGAGAACCACAAGAGAACCACAAGAGAACCACAAGAACCCTGTCTTTTTACCCTCTGTATTTCCAGCTCTTTTCAGAAGGCTGAGAAGATAGTACACTGATATTTTTTTAGAGGCTGCCTAGAGACAAATAAAGCAAAAATAAGGCTGAGTTAAGAATCACTTAGAAATCTACTATCCAAATGCTATCACTATTTTGCAGCTCTTGGACCTGAACTTCTATGCAGACAGAGATACAATTCCCAAATATTTTTTTTTTCAAACCAAAGATTGCTACATAGAGGTTGCAGATACTAGAGGCAGAGAAACCAGTCTAAGGTGTATATACACATCAGCTATCAACCCTGGCAAATCTGAATCCTTGGTGTCTTCAGACTGTGAGCTGTCCTTCGCTGTGTGAACAAAGAACTGTATTCGAGCCCAAATAGTATAGGTGACAACACAAGGGACAAGTAGAGAATGTTCACTGCACATACCTCTGTGTCACGCATGACTGTCCCTGGAGTAAATATGTGAATAGTTTCAACCTTGAACAATAGAAAGGAAAACAGTAATAACTTTCTAAAAGTATATGTGGCTTTGGGCTGTAAGGCTATAAAAACCACACACATACTTGCGGTTTTGAAAAATCCTTCAGACTACAGAGGGGAAAATCCTGTCAGACTGGGTGAAGGAGATAAAAGGCAACCTGTGCTTTCAGTAGCAAATTAACCTGTTCCTGTAGAACTGTAGTAATTGGACACTAGTCATAGACTAGAAGGCCTCTAAAGCTTGAACCTACCATTATTAACAATTGGAAGGAATCAGAGGAATTTGTACTTTAAAAATTAAGTAGCATATCATTAGCACATGAGGTACATAGATTTTATTAGTTTATTTGGCAAATATTTACTGGGTTCCTACTATGTCTCATATATTCCTCTCAACACTGAAATGACCAATTAAAGTAGACAAAAATTCCCCTGCTCTTATCAAACTAAAATCCCTATGAGAAAACAGAGAAACTTATCGTATCTCCAATGATACTTCCGTGATTTAAAAATTATGCTGTCCCTGGGCAGGTGGATTTAACTGCCAAATGGTTTAGCACATTGGGCAGAAACCATTGAATAAATGCTTGCAGGTGCTGAGAAGTAAAACATAGGAAGCCTCAAAGGAATAGGGAATAAAAACGCTGAGCCTTTGTATAGCCCTAGGCAGTGGGGCAAGGGATAAGGTTAGAAGTTGGGCATAGCCACGAATTATATCTACTATAGAAGAACTTGAATCTAAAGAACTAAGGACTTGTTTGAATCTAATGGACTACTTTAGAAAACTCTGGAATGTCTCTGTATTGTTTCATTGGGTCATAGAAAGAGCTTAAAGCAGTGGTTCTCAGACTTCAAGATTTCATAGGTAAAACTAAAAGTCAACAACAACAAAGAAAGAAAACTGTCATAAGGTTACTATATTTTAATTTCAAATGAGGATATTAAAAGACATTTAAATATTTTTAAAGGTAGAAAATAATACCAGAATAAATCCAAGTCACTTCTAAGAAGTGCACCCGGCATTTATACCAACGAACACTGGCTGATGTATCAGGATAGGGTGATGTATGGTATAGTAACAAATCTTCCCCCAACCCCGAGCCAATCTTAGCAGTTTAAGACAACATGCTACACATTTTTCATGGTTAAGCAGGAATGGCCATCCCTTAGCAATCAAGAGTGACCAAGAAACCATCTCAAATGTGGCTGCTGTTGTGCTAGAGGGAAAAAGAGGGCTCTGGATGTCCGCTGATCAGCAATGAGCACTCCAGAAGGAATACACCTCATTTTTCTTACAATTCGTTGGTTGAAACTAGTGACATGGCCCTATTCAACCACAAGGAGGCCAGGAAGTATACATTTACTCTGCCAGGTGTGAAGACAATATCTGATGAGCTGCACGGAGCTGACAAGCAATGCTGATGAGAGTCACAGCTCTGTGAGATATTGTTCTCATTTTCACAATTCAGTATGGGCTAGTGAAAACTTGGCCACTTTCTTACATGGATCTGAGTCAGTATTTGAGAACAACCTCTGTGTGTATGTGTGTGTGTGCATGTGTGTGTGTGTGTGTGTGTGTGTGTGTGTGTGTAACAGTTGGGGGAACCGGGAAGAAGGGAGAGGGGCAGAGAAGAGGGGAGGAAAGGAGAAAAATGATGAGCATTTATAGGCCAAATAAAATTCTCTCTGGAAATGGAGAGCTTTCTTGGGAATGTGTGCAAATTAACCCTGGATGCCCAACAATAAAGAGAGAGTGTGGCCCTGTGACCAAAGATGAACAGCCCTGAGAACCCAGACACTAGGAGCAGCAGCCGTGCAGGAAGGGCAGCACTGCAACTCAAAGCCAGTCCCAGTAGCATAGGCTCCTGCTCTTGCAGTGAAAGATAATTTGCTTTAGCTGTCAACAACTTCATGCTTTATAACTCATTCTTAATCCACCCCCTCAAGGATGATTATTTCAACGTTAACTCTGCAACCCTGAACAGGTCTGAGTTGGCCCAGCAAAACCCAGCCACATTATGTTGACCCTAAAGGTTGCATCAGAAATAAAAAGAAGCTTGGTTTCCTGTGCTGTGTGCTCATTCAGTCATGGTTATTTTGCTCTGTGTTGTTGCTTTTATCGTTGCTAATAAATGTGGCAAGACCAACCCTCCAAATGAAGTTAAATCTCTTTGCTCAGCCATTCTATTGGGCTATGAGGCAGAGAAGTCTTAGGCCGTTTTATGGAAATTCTGATTTTCAAAGTAATAAACAAATCTCAAAGGAACCAGAAAGGAACTATTGGACCCATGCCACACACTCTGTGTGGGCTCAAGAAACTGTATTTGATGATGGCAAATTTCCCTTTCAAAAACACCCTCAAACAAAGCCTAAGTTCCAGAAATGTTTTCTGGGCCAGACTTGCAGTGAATTTTCCTTGGAGAGCCTAAAGCAAGATGAAGGACAAATGGAACTAAGAGAAACTTGGTACCCAAATGAGGGAATGAAGGAGTTCAAACAAAGGTGGATTACAACTAGATTTAGGCTCTTTATTTCATAATTCAAATAAATAATAGTCAATTTTGTAAGGGGAAAGGGCCAGTATTTGAATATTATAAGATATATATGAACATAATTTAACTTTTAAAAGTTCTTGATAAAAGTGGTCAGAGTGGTATAAAATGAAATGCAAATTCCTCTTTACTTATCACCAGGAGGCCTTAGTTCTTCAAAAAAGTAAACACTTTTATGCATTCTTCAGGAAAACTACGACTCCTCTATTAGTGTGTATATCTATGTGAAATTTTCATCTACCCAGATGGGATCTAGTAAACAGTTTTGTTTTTGTTTTCATTTAAATTTCTCAGATATTTATCTTAACATCATACAGACGCAGCCTGGGTAGATTTTTCTTCCCTACCGGAACTTAAAAGAAAAAAAAAATTAGTCACCTTTCCCTTTGGACTCATTGAGGATCTGCTCATGTGCACACCAAGGATTCATATAATATGTTGTACTGACCCAAAAAAAGAAAAAGAAATCTCTTGCATTGAAACACTTCAGGATTAAATGCTAGTTGCAAATGAATGAGGCTATCATCTGCTCCTGAACTAAATTACCAAAGTACTAAAAAAGTGTTTTTGATCAATAAATTTGCCTTTGCAACTGGCCCAAAGGGCTGTCAGATGACCCAGAACAGATAGAACAGAAATTCCAAAGTGTGTTTGTACTATTGAAAGCATCCTTGGATACCCTCCAGAAAAATGAATTGAAAGTTTAGAAATCAGAATGTTCCTCTCTATCAGGTTATTCTGAACTTTGATCAAAAACAGAAAGAGCAACATGTGGAGAAGAGCATCTACGCAGTGGTCCCTCGAGCAAACCCAACAGCTTAGCATGGCAACTATTAGATCAATCCAAGTGCTCAGGGACACTGGAGAACATTTAATGATTTAAACCAAGCTCTTTACAGATCAATGTATTTATCACTGAGGCAGATTATGAGAATGCATACAGCCAGAAAGGAATGAGACTGACTTACAGGAATGATAAACAGCTATTTATTGAGCATCTACTTGTCAGATACTACTCAGCTCCTTACTTTAGCTTTCTCATTTAATTAATGTCCCTAGGAAATATACTTCCTCCAAGATAAACAGATTACTACCTAACAGAAAAGAAAAGTCATTCATCCAAGTCACATAGTCAGTGATGGGTTGGACAGGGCTTCAAATGTATGTCTCTGGTTACAAAGACAGTTCCCTTCCCACTGTACAACAAACCCTCTTTGAAAATTATCTATTCACTAAAATATGTGCCAGGCCCAGATGGTTTTACAGCTGAATTCTATCTAACTTTCAGTGAACAGATAATCCTTATGTTATTCAAAAAATTTCTGACCATAACAAAAGATGGAAAGCTTCCCAATTCAATTTACAAAGCTAGCATAACCTTATTTCCCAGACCTGATGAAGACAGAATTTTTAAAAAACTATAAAAAAAATTTACTCATGAATATGAATGCAATACAGAAACTAATTTATATACAAAAATCATCAAATTAAATCCAGGTGCATAGGACAAGAATAGCATCCCATGACCAAGGAGAGTATACGGCAGGAATGCAGGGATAGTTCAACATTAGAAAATATGGCAACATAACTCAACAAATTTATATAATAAATGAAAAACAATATAAACACATTAATTAATCTCAGAAATATCTCTAAAATAACTGCCATTTTAAACTTAAAAATAAAAAATATTAGGTTTGATAAAAGAGAATATAGCAGAAGTGCAAAGACTTTATTTAACACCAATAGCATACATCATACTAAAAAGGAAATCAGTGATCACAATTTATACAAGGCTGTTTGGGGGATTCTAAGATAAAATAATAAAATAAGTGGTATTAACAAGGGAAAGAAAGAGACAAAGCCATTACATGCATATGATTTCCTAACTGGTAACTCAAAAGACTGAAAAAAAAAGAGAAGCTAATAACATTATTAAAACATTTTATTAAAAAAAAACATTTTATAATGTGAGTGAACAGAAAAGAAATAAATTGAAGAAACTATTATATCCCAGGATCCAAAAGTACACCTTATAATAAAATCATTTTCCATCATATTAATATATAAATTGAATGAATTCTAATGAAAAGTTCATTCATTTATTTTTCTTAGAACTACACAACTTATTTAAATGTTCATTTGCAATATAGATGTATGATAATTGGCAAGAAATTTATTAAAAATAAGAATAATGAGAGAGAGGGCTCTTCCCTGCCAGACACTCAAACTTTTTAGATATGATCCCCAGGACCTACACAATGGTGGCCATATCAAGTATACTCAGTGATTACTATTTTAATATACAAATGAAGCAAGCTAAGGTGATTAGATTAGAAAGAGCTTCCCTGATAGCTCAGTTGGTAAAGAATTTGCCTGCAATGCAGGAGACCTGGGTTTGATCCCTGGGTTGGGAAGATCCCCTTGAGAAGGGAAAAGCTACCTACTTCATATTTTGGCCTGGAGAATCCCATGAACTGTAGTCCATGGAGTCTCAAATAGTTGAACACAACTGAGCCAACTTCACTTCACTTTGCTTCAGTGTGATTAAAAAAGCAAGATTCTGGCCCATGCATAAGCAAGCAGATAAATCAGCAAGAGGGATGAGAAAATCAACCAGCTGACCTACGAGTCTGTTTTATTACATGGTAAAGTGGCTTTTCATTTTGGCGGGGGAAAGCCTCAGTATTTAATCAATGGCTTTAAGAGTTTTGACTCTCCTTATAGAAGAAATTAAGTTGAATCCCTACATCACCACAAAGCAGAAAATAAATGTCCACTAAATTAATGATTTAAAATTTAAATATAAACGTATTAGGCATGCATTACCTACAATGTTACTTAGACATCGCTGACCCTCACCTGCCTGTACCTCCCAGTTCCCAGCTTTCACTGGCCCAGTGGGACTTCCTTGTCCAGATTAAACTTGGCTTCTTTCACCCACTCTTCACCATCTAACACCTGCTCTTTCTTTCTGGTGTTTGTGACTATTCTCCAGATCCCCACTCCAATGGGATGAAATGTTCTTAGAAGGAATTTGCTTTCCAGATGTGCCTTCATGGCTGTATTATTTGTGTCCTAATTTGGTAAGTAGTATTTGACAGAATAATAAATGGGAACAAATTAGTGGGATTGTAATATTAAGGTTCCACTGCATAATTCTGTGTTCTAAAATCATTTGTGCCAGGCAAATGATTATTAGAGGAGGCAAAAAAAATGAACTTCCCTTTTATGAGATATTGCAAAAAAATGCTCTAAGGTAAACTTAAAGAGAACAGGGAGTTAGTTGATTAATCATGAAAGAGAAAGAGAAAATAGGGATATAATTATCACAATTGTCACCCTGTGCTGAAAACAAAAATCAAAAGATCATTGTCAAAAGTCTCTGTGATCTTACGGGAATCTTCTAGTGATTTCAGATACAATAACTGAGTACCATTCCTTCTTCTTTAACTTCTCTGGGGCTAGAAAGTGTGAAACTAAATTAGACTCTAAGAGGCTGCGATTTTGTTCATTTATTATTTCCTGGAACAAAACTGTAAGAAATACCTTATCCTTAAGACTAAGCAAATATATGACCATTCTGGGCTTCCTCGCTGTGCAATAAAATAGCTTACATTTTAAGAACCTCATATAAACAGAATAAGGTAATTAGACATTAGAGTAACTTAACCAGACTGCACTCACCTTTCTTGAGAGATGACGTAATAAAATAGATGGAATATAGACCTGGATGTCCTATAGTCCTGAGTTCAAATACCTGCCAACTTTTAGGGAAATTCTTTAACTACTGAGAACTTCAGTTTTCTCTTCTCTGAAACAGGCATACTAAATAATCATGTCTCTTATAAGGGAAGTGCCTTGGACAAAACTGCTCCTCCCGCTCCCTTCATGTCCCTCCCCAGCAGAAATTTTGAGGAGAGAAAAAGGACATTTTCAAAAATTCCATCTCTAATAGAGTGAAAATGCATATCCAATTTGCTATTAGATAAGGCTCATTCAAAAGAAAGGTCCAAGGCATTTTTAAGCACCAGTTTCATCAAAAGACATGTATTCCAACAACAGCATATTGATTTTATTCTACATAGGCTCTCTGCAGATTCAAACATTTGTTTTCATGTGGGACAAGATTTTTGGCATCCATTTAGTAAAATGTTGGGTTCTTAGTTTGCATAACTGTTGCGCCTGTAATGAGCAGACACAAAGCCTTGGCTCATTTTGCTGCCCTCCCCTCCTTTCAGAGCTGCGGCCGATTCTCTCACCCATCTGCAGCCTAGGGGAGGCTGTTCAGGGCCCTACACCAAAGCCTGGAGATGGATGCTGCACATAGCAAAGCAATCCACAGTAAAGCTGTCCTCCATTTTTCAGCATCCTGAGAATTTGCGAGGTCAATGTCATCGTCATGGAACAAGTATTCACCACCTGGGTTACTATAGCTCTTCCCAGATGCGATCAGTGTAGAAATTCTTGTGAGCCCCATGGACGTCACCAGAAGTGGTATTCATGGGGATTACATACCTAGTTTTCTCTCTGAAAACCTGCATGCACTTTGTTTGGTATGAAATAAATTCTTTTGAGATGAAACTAGTGAAGGTCTGGTGTGAGGTGATGTCACTCAGCTTTTTATTAAGCAAAGGGTTAAGTAGTTTTTTCTTTGTTAGTAGTATTTAAAAAAAGTGGGGAAAGCTGTATGTCACAAGCATTACTACATTTTACAATAATACCCAGGGAGTGTAACAACATTCCTAATAACTTAACATTTTCACCTATGTCACCTCGTCAATTCTAATTTATTCTCCCAGTAGCTATGTGTTATATAGACTTTGTTTTTCAAGCACTATTAGGTGCTAGGGATAGAGGGATAAGATCAAGCTCCTGTCCTCAAGGGGATGAGGGTTCACAGATGAGTAAATGGGCCTTTCCGGGACAGTGTGGCAACTCTTACGATAGCACTCAGAATAAAGAGCTGCAGTCTTACCTAGAAAGGATACTTAACCCGACTTTGGGAGGGAATGGGCCAGTTCTTTCCTATTCAGCCCTCCATAACGAAGTGAATAAAGTCAATTCTTTCTTGAATATGACTTTCAAGATGAAACCAGAGAAGTGAGAGAGAAGCAGTGTTTCATACAAAAGGTATATATATATTTTTTCCAATTCTCAAATAGAGAGCAGCACTCAAGATCAGTAAGGCCAGATCATAACTGTTAACGTTTTTGAGTATTGGCCATGGGCAAGATATATGACATTAAGCATTGTAGATAGAATATGTTTTGCAGTTTTCATAACAGACTTTTGAAGTATGTTCTGTAGGCTCCTATTTACATATGAGGAAATTAAGACTTCAGTTTTGTTACTTGCTCCATCAACATCCCACAGCCAGAAATAGTGAGGCTGGGAATCAACTCAATCTGTGCTTTGATCTATTAAGTGGGTTTCCAAATATTGCTTCCAAAAAGTCATTTAGTCTGAGTGGGCTTTGCTTTTGGAGACTCTATACTACATCATCTCATTTTATTATTTTTCTTTAATTCTACATTACCTAATTCCAAAAGAATCAAAGTATCATTTTAAAAGACAAGCTAAGCAACACTACACACACACATAGACACACACACACACACACACATACGCACATATATATACATACACACACACACACAGAGTTTGACCTAAAATGAACAATTTTTCATTGTTGCCAAGGACACAGAAGGAGCCATCTTGTCATAACCCAAAGTCAGAGGTAGAAAACTGGACTCTCCAAAGATTATATTCAGGTTTCATTGATTCTCAACTTCTCCCTCCACCCTCACAACAAAGAAAGGGCACAAATGATGTCCTGTTGCCTTAATTCACCAGCACGAGGCTCCCAGGAGACATGTAGGTTCTCCTGAATGTTGAGTGCAGCTGAGATTTTGTGACAGGTACAGACATTCAGGTCCAGAGAGATAAGCGAAAGATAGATGGGAGTGGTTTGACAGGATATCCCAGACATGTGTTCACACAATCCTCTCTGCAGCCCTGGTTATTCATTCATGTGATAAAACACTATCTTTTATAACAAATTTGTACAATCAGCAGCATAAAAAGAATCTGGGCTTTGGAGGGGAGAAACTAAGGACTGAATCTTTGTTCTGTCACTTACTATATATCTGTGGTAACTTACAACACCTCTCTGAATTTTGTTCCACTTACCTGCAAAGTGGGGCTAAAAAGCCTTACCAGAGGTTCTGAAGGGCATGAGATGAGAGCGCTTATGTGAAGTGCTGAATACAATCCTAGCACGTAGCATGTACTGTGTAAGATGAGAGCTACTATTAATTATGAGGTTTATGATTCTACATCTTTGGTGAAAAGTAACCATCAAGGCATTTTAAAGCTATACATTTGTAAAACTAATAATACACCCTCTTGGTAACATTATTGTTTCTATTGGTCCTTTTCAAATGAAAAAAAAAATCTATATATTTTAAAAAAATTATTTGAATTAACTTCCACAACTTATTCACAAAGGGCTCTTGATTCATGGGTGATTTAATATCAGAATCTAAAATCAGACTCGTGGAATTTAGGGTTTAATGAGCTAAGGGTACAGAAAAACTGGAAAACGGTTTGTGCGACCGAGAAACAGCAACTCCTCATTTGCCTCGTTCAGGGGATGAATTGCTCCTTCTCTTCCTCTTCATCCCCCACATCCTAAACAGATTTCCTGAAAGACCTTCTGGTGAAGTTCTCATCCCCTTGGCAAGGCAACTTGTCTGCTGAGCCAGTCAGCTGTCTCATTGAGATTCACTGCCAGGTGGACAGATTTGATGGCAAGGAGGTGGCGTTCCGCCCAGTTAAGCAGCTTTCAAGCCTCAAGCCATAAAGATGAGCTGCTGGCCCTCCTTCCTCCAGGAGGATGCTGCAGACATATTGCCTGCCCTTGGAAGTATCGCTTTCCTGGGGTGCAAATTATTGAGCTGTGCAGAGCACCTTACTTACTGCTCTCTCCTCAGATTACGTGAAGCACAGACTCTGTCCAGTTTCTTGCGTCAGCTTTTCTTTGCTAAAGGTGCTGTTTGGTTAATTAGCTTGAGTTTGAGGCAAGCAGAAAGTTAGAAGGATATATGATTTTCTCAGTGAAAGTTGACTCTTCTATTCACCAGCAATAAAAAATAACTCTGAGTTATAAGAAATGTAGGAAAGAAAGACCCCATTCTTCTGAATTAAACTTTCTATGTTCAGTTGGTCTTGCCTGACTTTTAAGCTAAATACACCAATCATTATTACATCCCTAGTAATGATGCTATGCTTTCTAGCCCACTGTATAGATGTGAACACTGACAATAAAAGACAATCAAAGATTCAAAGAGCAGCACATTTAAAAACTGAAACAGAAACTTTCAAGTATTTTTCTTATTTTTTATATAATATATGTCCATTAAAAATACAGATGGGAGGAAACAAAAATCACTTACTGAACTGTTAAGAGAGAGAATTGCCACTGGAGGAGACTTATTTGGATGACTCATCTATGTACAAAAAAATGGGCAGTTGGAGATTTTTCCAGGAGGACTGATTTGGGGTCACCATCTCACTGTCCTTCATAAAGAGGGTGAAGAAGTCTTATGAGAAAGGTTTTCAAGGAACCTTCAGGTCTCCCTGTGCTTATGCAAGAGATTGGTAAATAGAGTGTACCAATGTCTGACATCCACCTGGGTAATCTAGAAGGCAGAGATGAGTCATCCAGCTGTTCAACTAGTGAAGCAAAAAGACGTATTGCCTCACTGGGGTCAGCTGCATGCCCAGAGTGTGTCAGCTGAAATATGCATGGATATTTAACATGAGACACCCTGGGGATTCAGCCAAACTTGAAACACTTAAAAACCTACCCAAGGGGACAACCTGGGACCCTGATAGAGATCACTGACATGGAAGACCATGGCAAAAGCCAGGGGTATAGAAAGTGAAGAATAATAGGCTGGATACATCATGGATGTCCAATCAAATGTGGCTTCTGCAAAGATACAAATCTTGTAAGTACCCAACAGAGAGTGAGCCCCTTCCAGAGATGGTGGGGCTTATCTTATAAAAGCACTAGCTATGTAAGAAGGTCTCTGTCCTTATTTTTCATCCTCTCTGTCTTCTGTACCTTTTTCCCCCCAGCCTTCTCAAGGTGAACAAAATAGAGAAAAGAGGGTGTAAATCAAGAGCAAGGAAAGAGGAAAGAAAGGCTAGACTTCCCAATATTGGTTGTAGGCAGCCCAACCAAAGTTGTTCCTAGCTGTCTAGCTGAATGAAGGATGGAGAATTCCTATGGTTAAGATTGAAGTATTGATTTATATCTCAGACAGGATCTTCTTGGTTTTTAGTAAATACAGTGCCTTGCAACCCAAAATTGCTATAAGATTTTGCCTTGCTAGTGATCAAAAATGTCATGGCAGGATCTTCCTTGGTGATCCAGTGGCTAAGACCCCATGCTTTCAATGCAGGGGACCTGGGTTCAATCACTGGTTGAGGAAGTAGATACCACAAACCTCATCTAAGCGTTCACATACTGCAACTAAGACCTGGTGCAGCCAAATAATAAAAATACATAATTAAAAAAAAATGTCATGGCAGCCCAGGGGCAGAAAAAGAACTTTAATAAATAGTAAAAGGATGTTAAGGGACATAAAAGATAGTATTATGGTCTCTGTCACTAATCAAATTGGCCTCTGTGGCCCAAAAAGCAGCCACTGATGATACATAAATGAACAGGTATGGCTCTGCTCCCTTCAAACTTTATTTATAAATATAGGCAGTGGGCTAAGTTGGCCAGTGGATTGAAGTATGCCAATTCCTATTCTGCATCATCATTTTTAAATGGCTGCATAGAGTTCGATTCTGCAGTTTCAACCAAATCTCATTTAACCATTCAACTGTTGTTGGACATTTGTTTTTCAATTCTGCTATTAAGGATGGTACTTGGGTGCACATATTCATACACAAAACTTTAGACAGTCAGATTTCATTTTAAAGGCATTTCAACAGTACTGCCAAATTGCCCTCAAGGCAAGTTGTACTAGTTTTCACACTCACAGGGCGGGGGTGGGGGTGGGGGGCAATGCAAGAGCGGCCATTTCCCCAAAAGGGCAGCGAAAGCATACACACACAAATTTGAAAAATACAAGAAATGGAAGTAGGGGTGATTGTATGCCTAAAGCAGTTTATGAGTTTTAATCTTTGGTCCAGGAGACAGCGAGGTCCACCTCTCTCTACTACATGATGCTACTTCTAAGAGACATACTGAGAAGAGATTAGTAGTCACCTCTGAATTCTCTGGCTACTGGCTGGCCTCATATTTTCTCGATTGTGTTTCCAAAGACTGCCATGATTACAAGCAGAGTAAACCAGTGAACCAAACCGAGAGTGGGCACACACAATAAATGCGAGCCCTATTCTCACCTTGTCGCACAGTGTGACCCTGGGCAAGGCCCTCAACCTCAGCTGTGTGACGGCCTCTCTGCAGAAAAACGTGACAGTACCCTCCAGGAAGGAAGCTGAGATTAAGTAATTACACTCTTCCCTACAAATACAGGATGTTAGTAAAACGCATTTGGGGACCCACAGTAGTGAAGGAGGAGTGCAGAGATAGATGGCTATTGCTTTATCTGAAGGCATCAGTACAATGGAATCTACACCATGGAGAAAGTTCACACAGTGCTCAATCTGGCCATGAACTAAAAAAACCTCCCGGCAGTACACCACCAACCTACATCATGGTCCCCTCATTCGGGTCTTTTTAAGGCCCCCGGCAAACACACACTATGAGTGTATAAATGAACTGCCACACATCACCCCCAGAATTACCCAAACCAGCTCCCCTCACTCTGCTTGTTGCTTCTTCAGGCCCCTTTTGGTCTCATATCACTTCAGCACAGCTTTATGGCTTGACTTCTCTTTCTTAATTTTGATAACCTCAGTTAGGTCCCTCTGCAATGGTCCATTCAACTCCCAGGGCCCTGGGTGAGGTCATCTCTTCACATTACCTCCCCACTAAGGTGCCCTGGCAGTATGCATGATCCAACAATTACCTCCAAAGATAAAACTGCAGCTCAGGGACTATCGTCTTCAAAGATTTAAAAATATTTTCATAATATCTTGAATTAACCAAGGCAAGTTAAGCACACAGTAGCACACACTAATCTATGGCCACCCCACATAATAATTTTGATTTTCTTGGGGATTCTTCCATAGTCACATTTCTAGCTTACATTCTATTTCTTTCTGGCATGGACTATTTCAAGAGCCTTTTGTCTAAATTGACTTCATCCAATTCTACATGTTCCAGTCACGTATGTTGTTGTTCAGTCGCGTCTGACTCTTTGCAACGGCACAGACTGCAGCATGCCAGGCTCCCCTGTCCTTCATTATGTCCCACAGTTTGCTCAGATTCGTGTCCATTGAAATTGGTGACAGTATCTAACCATCTTATCCTCTGCCGCTCCCTTCTTCTTTTACCTTCAATCTTTCCCAGCATCGGTCTTCTCCAATGAGTTGGCTCTTTGCATCAGGTGGTCAAAGTATTGAAGTTTTAGTTTCACAAAGAGTCAGACAAAACTGAAGTGACTTACTTGTTTCATGCATGCCCGCAGCTTCAGCATCAGTCCTTCCAATGAGAATTTAGGGTTGATTTCCTTGAGGATTGACTGGTTTGATCTCCTTGATGTCCAAGGGACTCTTAAGAGTTTCTCCAGCACAAAAACTCAAAAGCATCAATTCTTCGGTGCTCAGCCTTCTTTATGGTTCAACTCTCACAACTGCACATGACTGGAAAAACCATAGCTTTGACTACATAGACCTTTGTTGGCAGTCATATATATGTGTGTATATATATATATACACACAAAATTTTAATTAAAAATAATATGATAACATATAACATTTACATTATATTGTTTTAATGTAAACATATTTATATAAATATATTATATATAAATTTTGTTTATATATTTTTTAATTAAAATTTATATATCATATATCTAAATTTTTATTGAAAATTTAAATTTGGCTATTTAAATTATATTATCTTATACCCTTTCTTTAAAATCTTACAGTGAGTCCCCACAGCTATTATTTATAAAAGCAAATGTCATCCCCTGTTATATAATGTTTAAAACCTTCCAAAATACATAGCCCTCAAAATGTGACCCTAACACTTTACAAAGTATATATATATACATATATATGTATATATATATATTTGCTGCTGCTGCTGCTAAGTCGCTTCAGTCATGTCTGACTCTGTGTGATCCCATAGACGGCAGCCCACCAGGCTCCCCCATCCCTGGGATTCGGCAAGCAAGAACACTGGAGTGGGTTGCCATTTCCTTCTCCAATGCATGAAAGTGAAAAGTGAAAGTGAAGTCGTTCAGTCATGTCCGACTTTTCACGACCCCATGGACTGTAGCCCCCAGGCTCCTCCGTCCATGGGATTTTCCAGGTGAGAGTATTGCAGTGGGTTCCCATTGCCTTCTCTGATATATATATATATACACACTACAGATGGTCAATAAGCACATGAAAAATTGTTCAACATCATCAGGAAAATTTAAATTAAAACCACAATGAGATGCAACTACATAGCTAATGAAATGTTTAGCTGGAAAAAGACTGACAACAGTGTGAATACAGGCTACTGTTCTATCTCTGTCCCTAATACTTCTCTTCATATATTCTAAGTTTCAGCCAAATCAGACCACTCACCCTTCTCGGAGAAGACCTTACCCTCTTGTCTCTGCCTTTCTCACGACCATCTCGAATTCCCTGGTAGTGCTATGGAAACATAAGTCTGGTGCCAGATGCAGTGAGGTAGAATGATACCAAAACATCGGCGTTTGGAACAGAGAAAGTTTTACTGAGGGCCATAAAAGGAGGTGGATGGCTCTGGCCTTAAAAATCCCAAAAGCTATCAGCAAAGCCCTTTCCTAGGAAAGGTGGTGGAGGAGTTAGTTGTTGCAAACTTCTTGGTATTAGAGCCTTTGTTCTTGAGGTCAGGTTATGGTCAGGTAAAGGTGTTCTTGTAAATCTCTTTGAAACAAATGTTATTCTCTGTTCTGAAAAGAAAGGGAAAGGTCCCAAGACATAGTTTTCACTGTTTGATAAACAGGTACTGGCTGAAGAGGCAGCTCTCAAGGCTAGGTCTCCAGAGCCTGCCCAGCTGTCATTGCTGAGGGAACCAGGCTCCCTCTAAGCACCCGGCTCTCAGACTCCTCAGGCTGCCCAAACCCTGGGGCCAGGTCCTGCAGACAGCGTCCCAGGGAGAAGGCTGCTTCCATTAGGTTGCCAGGGCTGGGATTGGGTTCACCCAGAATATAACCCCCAGCCCACCCACTGGGTCAAGGCCAGGTGAGCTGGAGGGCCCAGGGAGAAGGCCAGAATCTGCCTCTTCCCTCACTCTCTCCCCTTTGACCACCCCTCCGCTGAGAGTTGGCTGAAATGCCTACTCAGGGTTGCTCACTGACAGTTGCTCATTTGGTGGAGGGGCCACTGCAGCATGGAGCGATGGCTGAGCACTTCCTCTAACGGTTGGTCACTCACTGACAGTTGCTCACATGGGGAAAGCGCCGATCAATGGCGAAGCAGGACTCTAACCACTTGAGCAGGTGGTCTCACGGTAACACGTGCGAAGAGCTGTGCATTGCCCTGCTCTATTCCATTTGTAGGGAGACTAGTCCTCCTAGTACCCCCTTGATATCCACACCCTAACCCCAGAAACTGAATGTATTCTATTCTATGACAAAGGGGAATTAAAGCAGTAGACATAATTAAGACTACTAAGCAACTGGCCTTAACATACAGAGATAATGCTAGATTATCCAGGCCAACTCAGTGTCATGACAGGGGTCTTAAGATGTGGAAGAAAGAAGAAAAGTGAAGGTCAGGGTGATGTGTGATGCCCTGTGGTAAGAACTCTACCCATGATTGTTACGTTGAAGGTGGAGAAAGAGGTCCACAGGTCAAGACAGGAGTAATCTTTAGAAGCTGGAAAGGACAGGGAAAGGATGTCTCCCTTAGAGACTCCAGTAAAAAAAAAAAATGCAACCATGCTGATACCTTAGTTTTAGCCTGACGGACTCTTGTGGGACTTCTGACATTCAGAAGTGTTAGAAAATATATTTCTGTTGTTTTAGGCTACTAAGCTTGTGGTAACTCATTAAGGCAGCAAGAGAAAACAAATGCAGCCCTCCTTCTAAGTTGCTGGCCATCGAAACACTTTTAAGGAAGGTCAGTCCACCCAGATTTGACCCCTCTGTTCCTGGACTCTCCATGGAGATTATTTATCTCTCTCTCATGGCACATAACATATTTTGCCTTGTAGTCCTTTCCCCTCCCATCTAATCAATCACTTATGCTGTCCATTTTTACTAGACATATTTATGGTACCTGCCTTCCCATTGTCCTTCCATCAAAGCACTCAGGCTCTGCACCATCTGACTACTTCCCTTCCCCCAGTCAGCTAGACATGAGTGAACTGGGGAGGTCAGTAGGCTGGCTGGGGCCGGCCGGTTGTGAAAGGATGAAGTGAACTACTCATGTAGCTCTCCTTTGGAAATGTGACAGCAACTCTTGAAGAGGATCATCAGATTAGACAGGTCTTATAGAATTGGAGTGGGGACAGTCATTCAATATAATGAAGCTGACTTAATCAGGGAACTGGCCAGAGAGGAGAGGAGACTAAGGCAGAAGTGAAGGGGAGGCAGGAACACAGTGGATGGAGAGAAAGGTGTATGCATGTGTGTGGGGGGGTGTGTGTGTAGGGAGAAACAGAGAGAGACACTTCAGCATTCCAGTTTTATGAAAACGAAAGTGTTGCCTCCTATCAAGCATGTAATATAGTCTCTCCCTTTTCTCAACAGCCCCATGGTTCTCTCCCACCAAGATAACACCATTCTCTCTTAAGGGCCCAGCGTGGCCCCTCCAGCTCCAGCTCCCTCTTTAATCATCTCATGCCTGAGCTTTTTCAACATTCTCTCACTTCATTTTTACAGTCTTGCCCTCTTCCACTTACAAGCCACAGTCCACACTTGCACCAATCTCTTTTTCTAATATACGAATCAAAACATATCACTTCTTGGCCTAAAATGTTTCAGTGGCTGCCTACTCTCCTCAGATTTAAGTCCTAACTCCTCAGCAGGGCCTAAAGGGGCCTGGTGCCATCTGATCTAGATTTTGTTTCTTTGCTCATTTCGCTCATTCTCTTCTTCCTTTCTCTGGACCCTTCACCCCCCAAAATACACTGCTCTTATAGTCTAGATTTTAGCCAAGAATGCTGTCTGCAATTTGCCTGGAGTGTTTTGAAAACAGATCATATACAGGGTAGAGGAGTTCCCTGCACTATCTGCTCAATCTTTCTGTAAACCTAAAATTTTTCTGAGAAATAAAGCATATTAAATGCATCCAGAAGCCACCAAAGATACTTAGAGTGAATTAGCTGCTTATCTTTTTCACATATAGCGATAATACCACCACTTGGTCCATAACAACCACTCACTACTTCCTCTGGAATACAGAACACTTCCATACTTCCATAGTGTGGCTCAGACTGTTATTTCTGGAGAATAATTCTATAACCCTCAAGATTTAATTCTTAAGTCACTCCCTTTTAAAACCCTCCCCAATTTTCTATATAGAACAGATTGCTCTTTCCACACTATTCCCCTAGTTTTTTGACAATCCTCCACCATGACATTTACTACAGAGTGAAATAGTTTTTACCCATGTTAGAATATATACACCCACTTCTTTTCTCTATTTGCGTTCTCCACTGTCTAAGTTCAATGTCAGATATACTGTGATCTTGCAATTTTCAACAGAGTAATGTAGATTATTGGATGAATGAGTGGTTGGATGATTAATAGCTAATTTTATTTAGTATTTACTATGTGTTGATTCTATCCTAAGAGCTATACAGGTACTCTCTAGGCCTACACTTACAAGTTGAAACAGGTACTTTTATCTGTCATTTTGCACAAGAGTTAAGTAACTTGCTTGCTACACAGATGATTTCAAATCAGAGCATCCTGGACCCAACAATCACTACTTTTGCAGCCTTCCATAAACTAAATGAACAGCAAAGTTTCAAAGTATTTGGTGTGAGGGTGTCTTTATTCACTCTGAAGTACTGTATGTCATCTGTTTTGAATGTCCAATATTCAAAACTGTCACCCATTGTCACACATGTATAAGAGGTTGGTTTCATCACAGTTTCATCAAATTTATCATCACAAATGGTATACTACAGTATATGCAGAGCACAGAATGGCTCTGCAAACCAGACAACTTAAGTTCAAATCCTACTTCGATTGTTTCCTAACAGTGCAATCTTGAGTGAATCATTCAACCTCTGTCTGCCTCAGTTCCTCTCCTTAAAGCAAGGATATTAATAGTACCTGCTTGTTATGGCATGTTTCGCCCCCCCCCCCCCCCAAATTCCCATGTTGGAATCCTCATGCCCAATATAATGGTGTTAGGAGGTGAGGTCTTTGGAAGGTGATAAGGTCATGAGAATGAAGCCCTTGAATGGGATTAGTGCCCTTATGAAAGAGATAACACAAAGCTTCCTCATTCCTTCAGCAAGGACACAGTGAGAAGGTGCTGAGTAGGAATCAGGAAGAGGGCCTTCACCAGAACTTGAGGATGCTGACAATTTTATCATGGACTTCCTAGCCTCTAGAACTGTAAGAAATAAATTTTTGTTGTGGTATAAATTTATAAGCTGTGGTATTTTGTTATAGTAGCCCCAGTGGACTAAGGCACTACTTCATTATTATAAAAATTAAATGTTAAGCAGCCCATATGGCTAGGGCATCGGAAATACTATATAATAGCTATGTGTCTATTTTATGTAACCAAATCTAATTGGAGCAGATTTCAGCCATAACAAGAAAAGTCCCAATCACGCAGGGAGAGGTCTTGGAACATTTCCCCTCAAGAGTTCTTTAGGTTATAAAATGTGTATGAGTAGCATGTTATATGTGTTACACAACCTCTGATGGTTCTTGACCAATTTTTTTTGCTCGATTGAAAATTCACAGCACAAATAATGTGCTTTTCTGTTCTACCTACTTCAAATCACCTTTGTAGATGCTGTTTAGTTACAAACTTAAGACTTACTGCATACTCATATAATGACTGTAATTTATGGTTCTTTTGCAGTCGGTATGGAAGCCAGCAGGAGATAGGCTCTATCGCAAGGGCAGATGTACCCAAATGCTCTCCAGGAGACAGGCCAGGCAGCTGCCATAGCCGTTCTAAAGTGCCACTTGTCAAGAATCACAGCAGAACTTTATCGGAAAAAAAATTCGTCACCTGAGTTAACGCCAAAGGTGCAGGACCAAGAATTCGCCACGAAGACTGGGAGATGAAAGGAGGCCCAAGAGACCAGTCAGAAAGCACAGGACCCTTTCCAAGTGCCAGTGAAGATGACTTCAGGCTTCCCTGGTGGCTCAGACAGTAAAGAATCTGCCTGCAATGTGGGAGACCTGGGTTCAATCCCTGGTTTGGGAAGATCCCCTGGAGAAGGGCATGGCAACTCACTCCAATAGACTTGCCTGGAGAATCCCATGGACAGAGGAGCCTGGTGGACTGCAGTCCACTGTGTCACAAAGAGCTGGACATGATTGAAGCGACTTAGCATGAATAGATGACTTCATTCAACACAAAACAATGGTAGAAAGTTGTTAGAAACTCACAAAATGCTAGGCAAGTCAACAGATATTAACTGAACACCTACACTGAACCCCCAGGCTCCCTTCAAGCCCTGCACCCTAATACTACACTCCACAACCTGCTAATGCAATTGCAACAGCCGGACAGTTTCTACAGGCCTCCTATAGTTACATTAATATTTTCATGCTTTGATCATGCTGCTGCTTCAGTTTGGAAATTTCTCAGAATTCCACCCTTTGTTACGCTGATAAAATTCTCATATGACTCGAGACCTACAGCAAGACACAATTTTCTGAAATCTTCCCATCCTTACTGCCTCAGCATCTTCTACCACACTGCCCAGGGGAGAAATGAATGCTTATACTTAGTGGTTCCTTCTCTGTGACAGCATGCTTCAGCATATGTGTTTTCTGTACATATATCTTTCCTACCACAACGGGAAGCATTCTTTGTATTCATAGAATCTAGTATGGTGTCTATCTCACTGTGTTTAGATAATAGCCACCCAATATTAACTAAGCATATGTCCTTATTTTTTTGTACACTTTGACTAACATGCAATTTCAATAATAAAATAATAATAATAACATTTTAGCTCAATAGTCTTGAATAGATGCATACACATGGTACTTGTCCAAACTATCTGTTGAAAATATCCAAAATGAGGTTATGTTGAAGGAATTTTCTTCCCCCAAAGTTTATTAAGATAGGAAAAACAGTTCTAGTAATAAATGTCTTGGGTATGTTTAACCTTCATACTTTTCAGAAAAAGCTGATATGTACAGTTAAAGGCAAATGTGGTTAGCTCTTTTTTTTTTCCCCCAAGATATATACATAATTTTGGTCCAAATTATTTTCAAATTTTGTTCTGTTGTTGTTTACATGCTAAGTCGTGTCTGACTCTTTGTGACCCCCATTGACTGTAGCCCACCAGGCTACTCTGTCCATGGATTTCGCAGATAAGAATACTGGAGTGGGTTGCTATTTCCTTCTCCATGGGAACTTATGACCCACGGATTGAACCTACATCTACTACATTGCCAGGTGGATTCTTTACCACTGAGCTACCAGGGAAGTAAAAAAAATTCTGAGTGGTAAGTTCCCTGAAAGCAAGGATATTTATCTATTTTGTTTATTAAAGTATATCAATCTTTGGAGGAAGACATGGCACATTAGAAATATTCAGTAAGTATTTACTGAATAAACATATGAATATGTATAGAATGCACTGGAATTTTAAGCACTTGAGAAGAAATGACATCACTCTATGTGACAGTCAATGTGAGGGTCTCTTGCTATATATTAACCTCATTTATTTTCATAACTTCCCTGTGAAGTTGGTATCATTTTGATTATTATTTGACTACACAGGCTTTGCCCTCTACACTCCACCAACTATGTCTATTCTCGAAGTTTGTATCTAATTTAAAAAAAAGGTAAATATAGTAAATATGCTTTTATGGTACCAAGTCCAAAGCAGGATCATGGGCATTTTCCCTCTCTTTAAATCATACAGTTGTTAATGGACACATGCTACAGACAGAAGGGTTGCGGTTGAATTTTCCAACCAATATGACAGAAAGAGTTTCCCAGGTGGTCCTAGTTGTGAATTCCCCACCTGCCAATGCAGGAGATGGCAGAGACGTGGGTTGGATCCCTGGGTCAGGAAGGTTACCTGGAGGGGGGCGTGGCGACCACTCCAGTATTCTTGCCTGGAGAATCCCATGGATATGGGAGCCTGGTGGGCTACAATTCATGGAATTGAAAAGAGTTGGACAGGACTGAAGCAACATAGCATGAGTGAATGACAGATGTGTTCTTTCTAGTCTTGATCTGGTTCCCTCACAAATTGAAAGTAATTACTCCTTAACACTCATAGTTTTTAAGTCATGTCTTACCTTGTGATCTTAATTTTCATTTATTCTAAATCCCTTTCATTGGAGTCAGTCATCTTTGAAAGAGAATGTCCAGGTTTGTCAAAAATAGTGGTAGTTTTGAGTTTTGTTGTGATGTTGTTGTTATAGGGCTCCCCTTCCCTCAGTCTACAAGGATCTCAATAAGAAGACTGGTGACCAATCTAATAAGACAATACTTGGGCCAATGAGCATTGAGCCAATTGCTCTCTTGTAAGTTACTATTTGCAACTGCTATAATAATAAAAACAAAGATGAAGTCTTTCTCAACAATGTTATATATAGATGTAATCTAGTGGTACAGAAAATAATGTTTAAGTCCAGAGGAAAACTGACACCTAGGTCATTTAATACAAATTTTATCATAATACCCATCTACCTAATTCCCTTTCCTTATCATCATATTTGGATTGAGTAATTTATCCCAGGTGGAGAGTGATCATTTCACTGTCTTTACTGAGTTGAGACCCTGGCCTTAGCTACTTCACATTTTATTCATCCAAATTATAGAAGTATTAAATCTAAAATATTATGTCCTTTTCTTGCCTCATAGTTGGAAATCTGAGATTTTCTAGCTGATAGGCTAACAAAGAGCAGGTGTCTTTTTAGCTTTCACCTGGAAATAATAATTCTTTGCAGGTTGTACTGACCTTCTACCCTTTGAGTCCACAAATGGGGATCAGTTTGAACTAGACTGTAGAGACTTAGATTACACACTTGGCTATTTATGCCTCTACATGGCATCTATTACACTGGTATCAAAATTTGACTTCATGTTAGCTACCTCCTGTTGAATCAGATAATTTCCACCCATATATCAGAATATACCCATGGATAAACCATGGGTATATTCTATTTTCACATCTTTTTAACTTGTATCTAAATGACCTGAAGCCATTTTGCATGAGTTGAGCATGTAGACAGCCAAGACATGAAAGCAACCTAAATATTCATCAATAGATGAATAAAGAAACTGTAATACATATATACAGTAGGATATTATTTGGCCATAAAAAAGAATGAACTAATGCCATTTGCAGCATCGTGGGGCTTCCCCAGTGGCTCAGCAGTAAGAATCTGCCTGCAATGCAGAAGATTCAGGAGACGTGGTTTTGACCCTGGGTTGGGAAGACCCCTGGAGGAGGGCATGGGAACTTACTCCAGTATTCTTGCCTGGAGAATCACATGGACAAAGGATCCTGGTGGACTACAGTCCAGAGGATCACAAAGGGCTGGACATGACCAAAACAGCAGAGAAAGCATGCAACATCATGGACGGACTTAGAGATTATCATACTAAGTGAAGTTAGACAGAAAAAGACACCTATCAGATGGTAACATTTATATGCGAAATCTGAAAAAAAAAAATGCAGGTGAAACTTTTTTACTGAACAGAAACAGACTTATGGACTTAAAGGGAAGGCCTGTGGTTGCCAAGTGGGAAAGGATGTGGGGAGGGAGGTTGGGATTGGCATATGCACATTCCCACATGTAAAATACATAATCAACAAGGACCTACTGAATAGCACACAGATCTATACTCAATACTCAGTAATAACCTATATGATAAAAGAATCTGAAAAAGAATGGATATATGAATATGTATAACTAAATCACTCTGTTGTAGACCTGAAAGCAACATGACACTGTGAATCAACTTCAATATAAATAAAAAAATAATATAAAAATATAAATAAAAAGTATATTTATATACTTCAAAATAAAAAATAAAAATTACAAAAAGGATGATATATATATATATATATATATTCTCATTGTTGCTATTATCTAAAACTGCATAAAATGTCACCCCACATCTTAGTGACATGAAAAACAACCATTTTAGTAATCAGTTCAGCATATTAGGAACACAGGGCTCTGGAGGAATGGTTTGTCTTCTCCACAGTGTCTAAAGGCCTCCAACTGGGGTCAACTCAAACAACTGGGGACTGTCATAACTGGGACTGGAGGATTTTCTCCCAAGACGGCTTCTTTACCCTCCTGTCTGGTGTGTTGATGAGTGTGGTTACAAGACTGAGCTTAGCTGGGAATGTAGGTTCCAGTGCCTATCAGTACCCTTTCCATTAAGGTGGCTCAAGGAATCCCACCCCCATAGCCGCCCAATATTCCAACAAACGAGCTGAAAGCTGCAAGCCAGGTGGTCTTTGTACATTATCACCCCAGAAGTTGGCTGGTGTCATTTTTACCATTCTCTGTGGGTGGAAGCATTCATAAGACCACTGGGAAGAAAGATGGAAAAAATAGACTGTACTTTTCAGTGAGAGGAGAATTGAAGGGTTGTTAACCATGTTTAAAACCACCATACTCTTGTATACCCTTGTATCTTTTTTCCTTTAACTTTTTATTTTTGTGAATTATTTCTTTTCTGAGAAAGAAATATTACAAATCAACATTTCTTAAAAGAACAACAAGCTCTTTGGTAGAAATTCTTACATTTAACCATATTGTATCTAATAATTTTATGCAGCATACCACCATATTTCAGAGACATAGGAGTAATTTTTAATTAGGGTCTCCTAATGGCACACACAGGATGAAACTAGACATTATATAGGTGATTTATTGGAACTTTCTTAATGGCCAAGGTGGACATATGGCTATAATTGATTAGACATTTTTCCAGACTGTTTTCATGTACTTACACTTTAACACAGCAGTTAAATAACTAAGGACTTAAAGATTTATTTTAAAATATTTTCATCATAGAGTTACTGGTGCAATACTTAAAAACTGGAAAAATCTAAGGCTAGCATGAAAGACTGTTAAAAATTTTTCTGGTGTATCTATTTCATAGAATACTACAAAAAATTGTGTTGTAAAGAACATTTAGTGATAAAAAGAAAATGTTCATAAATTGCTTGCTAGTGTTTTTTAAAAAGGGAGCTACAAAATAATTTGAAATTTATAAAACCTATGTTCATTGGTCCACATAAAAATAAAGTCTTACACTCAAAAGACTGACAGAGATGGTGTCTTGGGTCTAAAGTTTTGTATAATTTTATTTTGTTGTTATTGTTGTGCCCTTGTGCATTTTCAAAATTTCCTAAAATGATTATGTATTGATATACTGCTTTCTTATTTTTACAAAATGAGTGAGAAATTATATTACTTTATAAGATATATTGGAGAAGGAAATGGCAACCCACTCCAGTATTCTTGCCTGGAGAATTCCATGGACAGAGAAGCCTGGCAGGCCACGGTCCATAGGGTCGCAGAGAGTCAGACATGACTGAAGTGACTAAGCACAGCACAGCACATAAGATATATAAATTTTTAAAATAAATCAAATTCATGTATAATCTCTTTACCCTGGATAATCACATTCCTCTAAAAATCTTGTTGTTTGTATTTTGCCTTATTCATTCTTTGTAAAAAATGATATATGGTATATAAATATTTTATTATTTGACTTTTTACCTTTACACTGGGAGATGCTAACCAAATTATCTTTTGCCCTTCATGCTTCATTGAATTTCTTTAGATAACCAAAGCTCCTTCCCATGAACCCAGAAAAATAAACATATAGCCCCCAAAGTAATTTGTAGCAATGAGACCACAGAAAATATGTATTAAATTTTTGACTTAAGTCTCAACAAGCTTCTGTCCAGGATTGCAATTGAAATTTTTAGGAAGATGCTTGCTGAGCTAGCTGTGCTTTTCACCCCACTCTCCCAGGATAGATGACAAATGTGGGACTGCTGAACCAAGCAGTGTTATAGAGGCAAACAATGAAAAGAAGACATATAACTCTTCCCTATAACCCACAGAATTAGTTCCAAGGGAGACTATTAGAAACCCAAAATAGTCAGGATATCTGAGAATATAGAAGATTGATATCCCAGTTTCCTGATGATTGTTCTATAAAATGACAAGCATTAAATCTAGATCCTTAATCTACCAGGGGACAACAGAGATACAGATGACTGCAAGGTCATCTGTAGGCCTAAAACTGTCTGAGTAAGTCTCTGGACTCTAAATGTGATGGAAACAAGACAAATGTCTTTGCAGCTATCTGGTAGTGGGTAGATGGGACACCAGGAGTCATTGACTGGGAAGGGAACTACAGCTGTGATAAGAAAATGTCCCAGTAGATAGCTTGATTCTTATAGTCCTATTACTAGACAGGAATAGATGATGCCATCATCTTGGCATAACCATACTCAATAATCATATAGATTTGTGCTTCGTCTCACATAATGAAAATGGCCACATACAAGCAAGAGAGCCTAATACCACCCTTATGGCTCTCAAGATGTATCATGAAGCAATAAGGAAGCTAGGCAGCCTAAATTGACTAGAGGGAAGGAATGGGAAAAGAGGATTCTGAACTGACTGTATGTACCCTAAATAACTAACTTACCTGTTAGACTGAGGACTAAATTATCCAAGTTAGACTGAGGAATGGGGCTCAAAATGTAAATCAGTTTTCTGAAAATAAAATTTCATTTTCTTTATGCCTCAATACACAGATTGATATATTCACAACATTTTTATATCCCATTATGAAAATATTTTCATGTGAAAAATTTCATATGTAAGGAACACTACTTCACTGAGTCTTGCTCTGGTACCATGCTCAGCTCACTGTGTTTTAAAAAGTATTAACACACAATTTGGGGCTTTCTCGGTGGTCAGTAGTAAAGAATACGCCCACAATGCAGCAACCGCGGGAGACATGGGTTGGATCCCTGGTTTGGGAAGATCCCTTGAAGGATGGCATGGCCAGTATTCTTGCCTGGAGAATCCCATGGAAAAAGGAGCCTGGTGGGCTACAGCCCATAGGATCACAAAGAGTCAGACATGACTAAAGTGTTTAGCAAGCAAACCCCAAACGTGCCATTTACTTTAAACCCCAAATATCTGTGCAGATTATAAAATAATAATATATATGAACATGAAAACAGAAAACACATTAAATATATATCATTGTTAATCTCAGAGTAGGGAAGTCCATTCAAAAACATCAGATTTCTAAGTTATGAAAGAGCAATATCTGACAACATAAAATTAGAACATTTTGATATAAAAAAAATGTACCACCAAAAAAGGACAAAGCCAAACAGTGATCAGGGGAAAACATTTCCAGATTCTACCACAGAAAAAGGCTATTTTTTAAAATATAAAAACTACTGAAAATAAATAAGCAAAAGGCCAACCCAAAGAAAAAAAAACCAGAAGGCATAAGAAGATACCTGCAAACAGTTCTTAAACCATATGAAAAATACACAAACCTATTCTTAATTTTAAAATGCAAATTAAAGCTATAAGAAAATATTTTTCACCTTTTAAATTGCTGAAAATTAAAATGTTTGATAACATACTGTGTTGAGGAAGGTGTGAGGAATCAGGCACTATTATGTGTTGCAGGTGGCAATGCAATTTTGTGGAAACTTTATGGGGAGAATTTGCAACATTTATCGAACCTTAAAATCCATATGCTTTTGGATAGAGGAGTTATACTGTACATATATAGAATCTCATAGTAATTACATATACAGAAAATCATTATTGTGGCATTGCTTTTATTAGACAAAGAATGGAAATAGCCTATAGGCTATGTTTTTTGATCATTTAGTTTGATCATTTATTTTGTTTTCATTTACTAGTTTTTTATAGCCCACATGAGTGAAATCATATGGTATGTGTCTTTCTTCATCTAACATATTTTAACTTAGCATAATACCCTCAAGATCCATCTATGCTATCACAAATAGCATCTTTTTATGGCTGAGTAGTATTCCTACAATGCAAGTATTTAAAAGAATAAGGTAGCTCTATAAAAGCAAATGGGCTTCCCAGGTAGTGCTAGTGGTAGTGCTAATGGTAAAGAAACTGCCTGCCAATGCAGGAGATGTAAGAGACATGGGTTTGATCCCTGGGTTAGGAAGATCCCCTGGAGGAGGAAATGGAAACCCATTTCAGTATACTTGCCTGCAGAATTCCATGGACAGAGATGCCTGGCAAGCTATAGTTCATAGGGTTGCAAAGAGTCAGACACGACTGAAGAGACTTAACATATAAGCACATATGGAATGATTCCAGACAGATTTAAGTGAAAGAAACAAGATAAAACAGCGTGTATAGTGGGTACCCATTGTGTTATATCACCAGAAAATATTCATTATACACCTGTATGTGCACAGAATCTCTCTTGAAAGAAACACAAGAAACTAGTAGTAAGTAGTTGCCAGTGGAGGGTAAGCGAGTGGTTTAGGAATATTGGTGGGAGAGAGACTCCTTTTGGAGTTTACTTTTGAAACTTTCTGAATTTTATACCAAAATTCTGTATTACCTCCTAAAAAATAAAAGAGAGAAGAAAAAGAAAGAAAAGGTTAAATAAATTAAAAAAGGAGAGGGGAAGACAATGTAAATTAAAAAAGACAATTCTTTGCACAGCATGCAGACTGCAGCCATGAAAATTAAAAGACACTTACTCCTTGGAAGAAAAGCTATGGCAAACCTATTGCATTTTAAAAAGCAGAGACATTATTTTGCTGACAAAGGTCTGTACTGTCAAAGCTATGGTTTTTCCAGTAGTCACGTATAGACGTGCGGGTTGGACCATAGAGAAGGCTGGGCACCATAGAATTGATGCTTTTGAATTGTGGTGATGGAGAAGACTCTTGAGAATCCCTTGGATAGCATGAAGATCAAACCAGTCAATCCTAAAGAAAATCAGTCCTGAATACTCATTGATAGGACTGATGCTGAAGCTGAAGCTCCAATATTTTGGCCACCTGATGCAAAGAACTGACTCATTGGAAAAGACCCAGATGCTGGGAGAGATTGAAGGCAGGAGGAGAAAGGGACGACAGAGGACAAGATGATTGGATGGCATCCCAGACTTAATGGACATGAGTTTGAGCAAGCTCCGGGAGATGGTGAAGGACAGGGAAGCCTGGCATGCCAAAGAGTCGGACACAACTAAGTGACTTAGTAACAACACTATCTTCAACCAGGTATTTCACTAAGGTTCTCTTTCTTGTGCCCAGAAATATCTTAGCTGTCTTCCAAAACTCCAGCCTGCTTTGGTGTTTTTCATGGTCTCTGCTTGTTGTGAGTTCAGTTATGGCTCTTTCCCTCCCCGCTAAAGAAAAAGTATTTCAGAACACTTATCCTCATTACCTTGGAATGTGACCTTATTTGGAAACAGGGAGTTTACAGAGGTAATCAAGTTAAAATAAGGTCGTGAAGAGGGTCTTAATTGTATATGATTGTGCCCATATAAAAGGATATAAAAGGAGAACTTTAGATATGGAGATAGAAGGAAGACAATATGAAGAAGCATAGGGAGAAGATGGCAAAAGGGAAAACCAAGGAGAGAGACTTGGAACAGACACTCCCCTTTGCCTTTTGAAGGAGCACAGCCTTATGGACACCTTGACTAGACTTTTGGCGTTCAGACCCACGAGATGATAAAATTCTGCTGTTCTATGTGTACTAAGTTACTTCAGCCATGTCCGACTCTGCAACACTGTGGACTGTAGCCCACCAGGCTCCTCGGTCCATGGGGTTCTCCAGGCGAGAATACTGGAGTGGGTTGCCATGCCTTCCTCCAGGGGATCTTCCCCACCCAGGGATCGAACCCATCTCTTCTTTGTCTCCTGTATTGGCAGGCAGGTCCTTTACCATTAATGTGCTTGGGAAGCCCCTCTGCAGTTCTAAGCCAACCTGTTTATTAGAAACCCTGGGCAACTTACACAGTGCTCTATTCCACTCTTCTCTTTTCCCCAACTTTCCAGTTCTATTCCTTTCCCAATTCCTTCTTCCAAAAGCAGTAGTTCCATGCCCGTAAGACATAAGTCAACTTTGCCTCCCTCCATTCCATGTAATTCTACGGCTTTTCCTGATCAGCACAACAGAAGCCCAAGCCTATTAATTTTCCCACAAAACAGGGTTTTTCCTCCTAAAAATGTGGTGACAGTGCAGATGGGTTGAGTATATGTCTTTTAATTTATTTCTGTCCTTGATACATAATCTAATCATCCTTATAATGACTGCAGGCTATGTATTTGTATAACATACCATAATTCATTTAATCATTATCTATATTGTAGATACCTATATTGTTTCCCACTTTCCAATACTGGATAAATTCTTAAAAGTGGACTCTATGAGGCATAAGGCAAGCATGCCTTATGTTCTTTGATGAATATTACCATATAGCCCTATAAAAAACATAACCAACCTTGAATTTGTTTTATTTTGCTAACCAAAAAAAAAAAGTCAATGATACTGTGGTCATACTCTATTGTTTATCATATTTATTATATAGGACAGGGCTTGGCTAACCTCTTCTGTAAAGAGCCAAATAATATATATTTTAGACTTTGTAGGTCATGCAAACTGTCTTGCAATTCTTCAAAAAGACACCACGCAGGATATATAAATGAGCGGACATGGCTGGATTCCAATAGAACCTTATTTATAGATACTGAAATCAAATTTCAAATCATCATCACATCTTAAAAAATACTGTTGTTTTTTTCCTTCAACCATGTGAAAAAAATGTCAAAACCATAGTTCGTGGGCCACACAAAAACTGGCAGCAGCATCAGAGCCACAGGCTGTGGTTTTCCAGTTTCTGGTAGAGAGCTTAGTACTAGATTACCCATTGTGCAGTACATTATAAAATTCTTCGCTGAGGAGAAGTTTGTATTTTTCTACTGGTTCCTGTTGGTTTTTTAAGAGTCACCTGATATTAGGATGACCTTGGGCACTACTGACTGTCAGGGCAGCCAATGCGTAAATTCATGTTCCTGTGCCTTAATTGCTGTCGATATTGATTCAAATCGCTGTTAAGTGTATTGCCTAAAGGATTTAGAGAGTATCTGTTCCTGAATTTTCTCTCAAAGCTATTCCTAGATTAAGCCAGACCATTAGGGCTGTGTTTGGGACCAATCTGTATTGATTCACCTTGCTGACATTTCGGACACATACTCCACAAACTCCTGACTCCACAGATTTCCTCTAGAAGAGTTACGCTTTTGCAAGATTCCACAAGCCAATACTGAGAGATCTGTCAGTCATCTATCAATGTGTCTTCTTGATGAATCTTGTTGAGGACATTGTCGATTATGTCACAATACATTCTTTGTAGGAGGAAGACCCTTATCTCAGTTAAGAAACTTAGTAAGATGACTCATTTTTAGTATGCTTTTAGTGCCCTCACATTGCCAAGTCGCTTTCTTACTTCCTTAATCTTTATCTTCTCTTTAATTAACTTTGTTCATACATATTTATGATATTGTATCTTCAGTCAGTTCAGTTCAGTCACTCAGTTATGTCTGACTCTTTGTGACCGCATGGGCTGCAGCAAGCCAGGCTTCCCTGTCCATCACCAACTCCTGGAACTTGCTCAAACTATATCCATCGAGTCAGTGATGCCATCCAACCATTTCATCCTCTGTCATCCCCTTCTCCTTCTGCCTTCAATCTTTTCCAGCATCAGGGTCTTTTCCAATGTAAGATATGCTGTATCTTACATAACTTTATAAGCTGTACCTTCTCTTCCTCCTCTTCTTCATTTTTGAATAGAGGCAGTTTACTTTCAAAGAGTTAAAAATGAGGGGGTTGCAGGAAGCATTGTGCATAGTCCAGATGTGATAGGTGGCTGGGGTGAGGAGTGTCTTTAGGCCCCAGGGTAGACTTCTGCTTTCTCCTGTAATTACATTTGAGGCTCTTTTCTCAGTATAATATGGCAGAGTCATTCAGAAAAAAGAAACCCACATTTATTTTGCCCTTCTTTAGCCTTTCATCTCATGGTTCCACATAGAAACCATGATGCCTTGGAAGCTCAGATGGGCATCCCTTCCTAGGGTCTCCAGACCCTCAGCCTAAAGTTTTCTGTGCCTCAAGGTCAGAGTCGGGGAAGCTGGAATTGCTGGGGCCAGCGAGCCTGCCCTGGGGGTTTATCTGCCGGGTTGTCAGAAGTGACAGCAAAGAGCCAGGCTGCTTGATGAATCCAAGGAGCAGAAAAATCTGTCAAAACACGCAGAACGTGCGTTGCAGGGATCGTGGAAACATTGCCTATTTGTTTGGAGCGCGTTTAATTATTTTTAAACATATGCAGTCTGTAGTTCAGTGAACATGTCAGGGATAATAGAGGGAGAAAAGCAAATAAGGGGAGAGGCGCTGATCCCGGAGCCGCTTCTCCCCGCAGCTGGCGGATGACTGGGGAGAAGCAGTTGATTCCCTCCGAAGTGTGGCTCCCTGTCTGTCACCTAATGAAACCCAGTAGGGGGATTAATGTCATTAGCTGGAGGCCAACATGCTGTGTAGTAAACAGATATACACCCTCGCTCATTTTGGGGGAGCATTTCCCAGCTCCCGCCCCCAGGCCTGCCAAGGTCACTCCCAGCCTTGATTAGTTAAATAGGAAGAAATTAGGTCGGTTGAGAGAATCTTGTGGTCTGTTTAGTAAGAGCAGCCACTGGGAATTTGGGCCCCTAACTCTGCTCCTCCCTTCCCTCACTGACCCTAATTGGGGCTTATATTTCTTCTTTGGGGGAAATCTGAGGTAACTAGAGAAGATAAAAGCCCTGTGAGTAAACGCTTTACAGAAGAAAAGAATTTTATTGTATTTTGATAACCAAATTGACGAAGGAGTGTGGAAAACTCAGGGATTGTTTTTTGGGTATCATGACCATCTCTTTTCTTTCTAGAACCAGAAGTTCTTTCCATGTATTAGCGCACAAAAACCTGAGGCTCGAGAAATGCATGTGTTCACTTTTGCCTAACCCACAGGAATGTGCATGGCAAGCAACCACAAATGAATCCAACTTAGGTATTTTGTATTCTTAGAAAACACAGAGATCTTGACTTTAAGGAAACAATGGAAAATATTGGGAGATGGGGGAAAAACCAGAACAATGTCAGGAGGAAGAATAAAAAATCGGAAAACTGGAATGAACTTTTGATCAAACTGTTACTTTCTGAGCATGACTATGACCAAGATTCAGACACGAACAGACACCACCAACTAAACCCAATGCTATTCAGATACAAGGAGGAAAATCTGGGAAGGAGTAGAAACAAAACAAAGAAACACCAACCAAGGAAAAGAAGAATGTTCAGGGAAATACAGCAAGGAAAATTTAGATTTCAGTTAGTATTGCACAAATACTGAAGACAAACATCAATGTTTCCTGGTAAGATTTTACCTTAATTCTTTTCTTATCAGAGCAGAATATTCGATTTCATAGCCTTGAGCTGTGCTCTAATGATGGTGGGCAATATTTTGTAGCAATTGACTATATAATCAAAGAAACAATGCAAGTGAAGAATAAAGAAAGAAGGAAACTCGGGCTCATTTGTACTTGATACATCACAAACTCAATTCTGGGCACCCCTTTTCATATAACCACTACTTCCAGCGGGTCACTAGACATCACATTCATTGAAGGACAGCACTGCAGAGTTCATTTGCTCTCCTAAGGGCAGGTCAACAAAGGAGAAAGAAGCAATAGATACAAGCACACACACATATGTACACACATCCATACACACACTGGGAGAAACAAGGTCAAATTTAGCTTCACATTTTTAGGATTAATGTAACTCTCCAAGCCTAGTGATCGTCCAGAGAAGAGTGGAGTCCAAGAACCAGTGTTCAGACCATTACTCTCATAGATCAATGCAGGGCCCCAGACCCCTCTCCTAAGCCCTGTCCCACAAATACTTGAGAATAACCCCATTGTGGTGTCTCTGGGTGCTCTGGGGAGCCAGACACCTAAGAACCATCCTCCATACCCTGTGGTGTCCCCAGTGTCCCCTGGTGTGTGATGACCCCAGCCCAGAGAGATGATTGTCCTGGCCAGCCAGCTGCTTCCTGATCCCCCCTGTACCCCTTACCAGCCCACACTTGAATCTGTCGCACTCATAAAAAGGATCCCCATTGCCCTTCATGGGCAGATTTGGGCCCAGGGTCCAACCTAGCAGTTTGCATAAATGATAAAGCCTTCCAGCTGCAGAATGCTAGGGCTCTATTTTTATCTGTGGTGTCTGGTGACTACAGAAACTCTAAGAACAAAGCCAGAATTATTTATATGCGTCATTAGAAATTTAAGATTTTTTAAGTGTTTCGTAAACATGTACAGTATGGGACATATTAGATATACCATTTGGATAACAGAAAACACTCATAACAGCCCTGCCTAGTCACAAATTTGATCCAGAGCACAATTGGAGGTACTTTCTCTTCCCCTTCAGAGAACAACTCAGGGTCCCATGACCTCCATTGACCTGGTGTTACAGCACCTTCAATATGAGGAAACAGGAGAGTACTGATCTGTGGGGTCCTGGCTGCATTTCAGAGTAGGAATGGGATCCTGGATTTTTTCTTAGACCTTTAAATTTTAATGTGTCTCAGAGTCACCTGGGAAACTTGTTTTTAAAAAGTACTGCTTAGATTTTTACCTCCAGAGATTCTAATTCTGCAAGTCTGTGGGTTGATGCCTAAGAATCTGCATTTTGAGAAGTATTCCCCACTCCCACCAACACCCCTCCCCAATGATTATACAATAAAGAAACACTGATTAGATCTTATAATGCTGGTACAAAGATTATTGCATTTGGGGGAGCAGTTTATTAGGAAAGTGTGAACCACTGCACTTAGGATACACCTGAGGCCAAGCCCTCTATGGCATTACTTTGGGAAAATTATTCTTTTCTCAACAATATTGTTTAGTATACACCACAGATGGATTATTTACTCTGTCCTCCCTGGAAGTCCTTCTAGAACTGGAACCAACTGACTGCTAAATATCACAGAAACTTGGAGTTACTCCATTTCACTCTCCCTGTTAGGGTCCCAGGACCAGGGCAAAATGTGTGGGGCTCATGTGACCATATGCATGTGATCACCCTGATACATGCAACTTGTAGCCATGAGTCTTGAGCAAGAAAGGCCATCTTTCTTTTAGGAAAACAACTTAGAGGGAGGTGCTCCATAACAACACAAAACATGCAAGATGGCTATGTGTACACACACACATAACATGGGAGTTATACTGTTTGGCACTTAATTGTTTGGATCCACCCCAAAGGCCAACCAGAGTGGAAAAAAATATTGCCATTTCAAGGACTGCATAAGGTGGCAGAATCTATCCTATGACACGTCAGCTTCACTTTCTCTGCCCAGCTGGCCAATTGTTCCAATTCAGTAAATCACAGACTCGGCAAACACACTTAGGGAAAAGGGGCAGATGAGTAACCCCAAGCTGTGCTGATAAGGTGGCCAGGAGTAAGTCTTTGAATGTGTGCACAATGGAACAAACACCTTTTATCCCTCCAACCCACCAGGCAAGCAACACCAGGAAAATCATTTTCCAATTAGTCAGCAGGTTTCAGCGTCATTACCTTTGAGATCAGATTTGCTACCATTCAAAAAGGCATCAGAGACAGTGGAGGAAGAGTTAAGCATCATTTCTGGCATCTGAGGTCTGGGAGGAGGTGAAATTAGATTAGCTGCAGGAAAATGGGAGGGTTTACATTACCAGAGGGGCTCTACCTGGCTCCAGGCTTCACAGTGAACAACGCTCTCACCATATGGCATTACAATGGATTAGTGATCAAGTACGATTAATCCTAATAGATCGTCTTTTCAACCTCAGTGGCTTGTTAGGTGAGAAAAAAATTGTCTGTCCCCAAAGTGTCAGGTGAAAGTCTCATTTGAGGTAAGACTACCATGTGGAGATGGGTCTCCATCTGGTGGCTTCCTTTTGTGAAACTCCACCAGAAGGTGTTTTAATGAGGCTTTTATAGCAGGCACCACCTGCCACTAATCTTCCCCTCTAAAAAGGTGTAATTGAGGGTTGGTTTTACAGTATGGCTCATATCCTAACCTTGGGAATTCATCAGGAAATGCAAATCTGGGTGGGATGGTGTGTAATCATGAAATGCCATTTTGGCTTTTGGTTGAGACTGAAGTGGTTATAGAAATTTGTGGTTGGCTAATTACAACCAGCTATATAGTAGCTTCCCCTTTCAGTTAGATTAATATGTGTGTCATCTCAGAATTAAATAACCAAGTTGATGGTGACCATATGTCTTCATTCAATTCTTTGCACATGTAAGGAGTTGCAAGGCTGCTAGTGGTTCACACAATTTAAAGGTTTCATTTACACGATTAAGGTTTAACTGGTTCAGATGTACTGCACATCCATTCTCTTGGTAGCTGTTTCAGTTCTGAGCTGCATTTATTTCAATAAGACATGAAAAAATCACAAAATCACCAAGACATTTTCTATCTCGAGGACTCTGGGAATAGTATTTTTCCTTTCTCCGCTAATTTAAGACGCTGATTTTTGTCACACTGTTATCCTGGCAGGCTGATTATTGACTACACTGATATTCCTACCTAGGATTTCATTTGAAATAAAAGATGCTGAAGAAGGTGGAATATAATAGAATAACTTTGATTTTTTTTTTAACTTTGACTTTTTAAAGATTCAACAACCATGAACTGAATCCTTGTTGTATACCAGGTATGTTGCTACATTAGGAAATAATAATAACAATAGTAATAGCAAAATTATACAGATGCTGCCTTCCAATCATGAGAGATTATTTTGCTTTTCAGTCCTTTTCTATTTAAAATATTTCTGAAAGTCCTTTCCCTTTGCTAGTGTCATCTCAGAATATTATGTTGAGAAACATTTTAACTCCATATAAATCAACCAACAAAATAGTGTAATATTAAATACTTAAGTTCCAATATTTCAGGTATATCTACAGTCTATTTTAAAAGTTAAAGAAATGCATACCCCTTAATAATTTGCCTTTCCATCACTAGTTTAGTTTTAAAATATAACAAGAAAGCTAAATGACCCCAAATATGCCATAATCCCAAAGTGGCTTGCATTTTGAGTTTGGAATGGCACATGTAAAGATGAAATAAGATTTAAAAGCAGGAGTCATCAACATGAGCTCCAGAAATTGAATCTGATCAGTAGTTTTATATTTGAGTTTTATATTGTTGCTGTTGTCTCTTTTCTTTGTTGGCCTGCACAGGGTTTTTGTTTTTAATACTTATTCTAACCCATGCGGGCATGGCATGCTCTCTCCTGTTTGCCAAAGGCCCCATGACAGCTTATGCTCACACCCAACTTCACTGAAAACACTCAAGCCCAGTTCTAAAATAAAGAGGCTGATTTTCACATGAGTTTGTGAATATTGGTCCCATTACTTCAGAATCAATCCTTGAATGTGCTTCCATGCATGGGTGAAACCCTTGGGGATGTATCAATGAAGGAGAAAGTAGACACACACCCAAGTGGCAAGATCTCTGGACCCAAATCCGCCCCTTGGTAGAGCTAAATATTTTACAATCATTTTGCTCCCACATCCCCAATGTCCTTGGTGCACAACCAAGAATCAGAAACTCAAGTAGCAGGATGGGTGAGCAGGAAAAGAAAAGAAACCATTGTATCTCTTTTTCACTTAGGAAAAAAAATTTGTGACCAGGGTTTAAAAACTTATAACTTCAATTTTCATGATACTTTTCTCCAGGAAATTCAACTGTTATGGACATGAACCATTAGAACAAATCTTGCCAGAGGAGAAAAAGTACGTGCATTTTATTCTTTCATTCAAGGTTAGGAGAATAAGGTCAATTATCTTTTCCTTCAGCTTGAGACAAATTAAAGGAATTGGTTCATCCTTTTTCTGCAGTAATCCTTCACTGTAGGTTTAATGTAGAGAAAATAATAGTTGGCTAAAGGCTACACAGCATGGTGACACAGGCTATGACTACTGGTCCAGGTTATGTCTGTGCATTATATTAAAATGTTACCCAACTTCTCCCTGCCTCAGCTTCTGCACTTTTTTTTTTCCATTCCAATAAATCCACTATCAGGTCTAGCCCAGCAGCTGGTCAGGAAGCAAGAAAACGTTGTCTTTGGTATTTTCTCCCCCAGCACTGCCTCTAAGTTTCCTTTATTGCCTGATGCTGGTCTCTCGCCCTCACTGTGTGACATTGATGTCAAGTCTGCCTTCTTCAATCAATTGCTCACACTTCACACCTCTCCATCCCTCTCTCTCTAATCAAAAGTCTCCTGGCCATCACATTTTAGGGTTTAAAGCTGCCTACTTTCACTAAGTAGCTTGCTGTGCAATGGTTCTTCATGCTCAGTGATGTGGGACTTCTAAGTATGTCTAATCCCAAGGACTAGTTCTTCTGATAGAATTAACAGAACACTGGAGGCTGGAAGGTATCATGTTTTGTCACTACTTAAGGCAAAGTGTCGGGCTTCCCTGGTGGCTCAGACGGTAAAGAATCCACTTTATCTGTCAGTGAACATCTAGGTGGCTTCCTTGTTCTAGCTATTGTAAATAGTGCTGCAATGAACATTGGGGTACATGTGTCTTATTCAATTTTGGTTTCCTTGGTGTATATGCCTAATAGTTGGATTGCTGGGTCATATGGTAGTTTTATTCCCAGTTTTTTAAGGAATGTCCATACTGTGTTCCATGGTGACTGTATCAATTTGCATTCCCACCAACAGTGCAAGAGGGTTCTTTTCTCCACACTCTCTCCAGCATTTATTGCTTGTAGATTGGATAAAGAAGCTGTTGTACAGATACACAATGGAATAATATTCAGCCATAAAAAGGAACATATTTGAGTCAGTTCTAATGAGGTGGATGAACCTATAGCCTATTATACAGAATGAAGTAAGTCAGAAAGAGAAAAACAAATATCATATATTAATACATATATATGGAATCTAGAAAGATGGTACTGTTGAATCTATTTGCAGGGCAGCAGTGGAGACACAAATATAGAGAACAGACTTATGGACATGGTGGGGAGTGGGAGAAAGGAGAGGGTGGGAGTTATAATGAGAGTAAGACAGAAACATATATATTACCATATGTAAAATAGACAGCCAATGGGAGTTGGCGGTGTGACTCAGGAACTCAGACCAGGGTCTGTAACAACCTAGAGGGGTGGGATGGGGTGGGAGATGGGAGTGGGGTTCACAAGGGAGGGGACATATGTATACCTCTGGCTGATTCTTGTTGACATTTGGCAGAAACCAACACAATATTGTAGAGTAATTATCCTTCAATTAAAAATAAATAAATTTAATTATTAAGGAAAAGAACCCACTTTGGAGTGCTTCCCAATCATATCATGTTTTGTCACTACTTAAGGCAAGTGCAGAGTAAAATACCTGATTCCGTGTAGTTGCACATACTCACATTTACCTGAATCATGAAAAGTGAACCTAGTTTTGACATGTGCTCTGTTAAAGATGTTTGTGAGAATGAGACAATTCCCCAGGTACATCTCCCTGTTACTTTTTAGGATGTTACCTTTAGGATTTGGAAGTGATCAGAATGAAAGTGCATTGGCTAAAACTTCATGTGATGCCGTGTTTCTGGACACAAGCAGGTGAATAATCATCAGAGCCATCTGATCATGGCTTGATCAGAAGTTAAAACATTTCTTTGAACTCTTCCTCATCCAGCCTCCTCCCACACAGTCACACTAGGTAGTATTTTGTGTAGAATTGCATACTTGGACATCTTCCATTTGCTACCATTTTATCCTCCCTCACACGTTACGTCTTTGCTTCCTTCTTCAACACTCAGCCTTCCTTCTCTCCAGTGCTCTCCCCAAGAGCCTTGCTGTATGCCATGCTCCCCTTGGTGAACCCACCTGCAAATAACTTCTCCCTCTCACACTTTGACATGAACACCCAAAATGAGGTTGGCTCACCTTGACATTTCATTGTGGTCTGGCATATTCTCCTCCATCTTCCTTAGGATGTCCCATATGTTTGTAACTGAGGCCAGGAAAGTTTTAAGAGAAGAAAGGAGGGAAGGAAGGATGGGAAAGAGGAAGAGAGGGTCAGAAAGGGATCAAAATCCTTGTTTCTGGTCTAGATAAATCATTTTATCTAGACAACTATGTACCTCCCATGATTCAGACAAAAAGTGGGCAGCCAAAAATTAGGTGAATTTTGATATAAGCACAGCAAATATTCACCCAAGACTCTACAATAGACGCAGCATGTGTCCATGATAAAAATCTGGTGGCACCAGGCAGAGGTCTACAAAAATGCTTATCAAACTTGTGTGTATGAGAAGATTCCTTAGCCAGCATTACAGATTTTGATTCAGGGACCTGCACTGAATTTCAAGAATCTTGATTTTGAACAACCACCCACAGTGATTCTGACACTATTCTAGAGAAGGAATAGTTCAAATCTGTGGCCTATTTCATCAAAATCTCCATGACTCTCCTTGGCCCTTTGAGAATCCAGAGTGAGTAGTTTCAGAGATAAATATGTCCTCAGCAAGCCAGTGCTGCATAGAGAAACAGTACATTTTAATTTAAAGAAGGTTTTTTTAATTTAAAGAAGAGCTATCTTGGACCCATTTTGCTCCATAAAGCACCCTTCAACCACTCAAAAAGGAACAGTTCCAACCTCGGCAACAGTTAGTGTCCACTCACCAAAGGAACTAAAATAATTATAGACGGCCTGGGCCAGATATGTAATGTGTGTATTAAGATTCTGCTTACAAAACCACTGTGGGAAGGCATGGAATTTCTAGGCTAAGAGCTGTTTGTGTATACAGTTCCTCAATATGCATTCTAGACAAACCCAAAGTTTGTTTGTTGCAGGTGCAAGCCTCACATTGCCACAAAACTTGCACATTCCATGGTCAGTGACACTCAAGCTATGAGGTTTCCCTGAACTTCCCACTTTTTCCAGTCTGGCCACTTATTTAAAGAGCATCTGATTCAGACAAACTGTCATTCATGGAAAGCATTATTACTTCAAATTGCTAGGCTACCTGGCAACGTTGCAAAATCTGAAACTATCAGTCAGGAGTTAATTATCCCTAAATATTCATGACATAAGAAACTTGTGGGCAAAAACCAGTTTTTGTTTCTAGAATAGCCTCTTTGTGTTCTTTTAGGATGGCAGTGATGTTTATGGTCAATGGAAGGTCTCATACACAAAGAAATTCAAACTGGCTGAAGTGCAAGTATCTAAACATGAAGGGCAATGATGCATGTCAAACTTTGGCCTATGGAATTACCTGACTCAGTCACTTGGGGCTGGCCAACCAACACATGAAATTTGAGGTTTTCACCCATCATGCATTTCAACAGACATGAACTACTAGGATATAATATAAACTATTCTTCTTTTTGATCTTTGAATCTACATCTGCATTCATTCCAGAGCTTATCTTTTATTCCTCAAGCTGGTAAACTTGATGCAATGTTAACTGTCAGCCACCCAGTCTGGTGCTTACTTAGGAGAAAGAAGTTTTCCTCCTTGACTTTCATCCACAGGACTTTCTATGCTGACGGTATTTGACTTCATCCCTGATTGATCTTGAACTGGCGCGAATTAAAAGGCTCTCCCAAAATGAGAAGTATCATGGAAATAGGCACCTTTCATCTTCAGAGGCGAAGGAGCCCTGTGCCACATGGTGGGGTAGCAGGTCCTTTGATCAGAATTTCTTTGTTTGAGCCCAGAAATTGAGTCAGCCTACCAGACATAGCAATACAATAGGGCAGCCAGTATCCCAATGGAACGAGTGCTCAGCAATGATTGGGAATTTCCATCAGAGCATCTTAATCCACTGGCATGAGTTGTCACCACGGGCTGGACTAGGCCCATTAAAATGACTTCAGGTCACCTCCACTGAGCTGGCCCATTCACTCCAAAACAATTATCCTAATCCCCTTAGCCGACCCAATCCCTTAACAGTTATGAAGTGCCCTCCTATGCAGGGTGCTGACATTTTCCAACAACACCAGCCTCTTTGAAATGCCAATCAAAAGTCCCTCTTGTTAAAATATGCGACTCTCTCTGCAAGTATAAACAGACCTTCATACATCATCAGTGCCACCATCATTAAAAAGCACTTACAGAACACCCACCTTTGTGGGATGCTGTGCGGCGGGGCCCAGAACACACAAATGCATGAAGTGCTGACCTCGGGAAGAAGTGGCTACAGAACTGCCACTTCACGCTTCTCCTGCTGCTTATTTAGCGCAGACTGTGCCTAGAGGCAGGGGCCCGCAGCAGATCTTTTCTGGTGGCCGGGTAATTGCCCCAAGAGAATTAATTAACTGCTCGACAGAACAGATCTTAGAACAGTAGTGTGGAAGTGACAAAGCTCACCATTAAAATTTGACCAAAATACTACTTTCCAAACTTTAGTTACTGCTCCCTAGTACACCACAACTTGGTCCGGCAGGGGCCGATTCAGAAGGACCTTTTTTTATCATCTTTGTCCTTTAACTTGATGTCACCCTTTCACTATTCACCACTAAGGAAAGAAGGATGAATGGAGTCCATGATGAGCCAACACCAGGTTGCTGGCTAGCAAAGGGGGCAGTTTTATCCATCATGTACCACTTCCCAGCAGGGTACCTTTGGAGAAGTCATTGGATGCTCTGGCCTTCTGTTGCCTCCAGTGTAAAATGGAAACCATACCATACACTGCAGAGTGTTTTTGGAAGGTGAAATGAAACAATATATGGAGGAAATACAATGTGTGGGACTTAGTGGTATCAGGTTAACTTGGCTTAACCAAACTTGTTTACTAAGACTGGGAAGTCATCTGAGAGGTAGGGCTTTGGGAAGGGCTTCACAGAAATGAAGAATCATGGCACCAGGGGAATGAGTGTGGAGTTCCAACTAGAGAAAATAACACAAGAAAAGAGCAGACATTTAAAATTAGCAAGAATAATGCAGAGGAGGAAAAAGAATAAAAGTCCCTGGAGCAGAGGCATTTCATTGGAAAATAGTCTATGAGAAGGTGAAAGCATGAGAAAGACGGAATCCATGTTGGAAGGGAAATGTTCCATTATACTTTTTTTCATTAGTTTTCTTGTCCAGGCTTATCATCAAGCATGCATTGTGGCTAAGCCTGTGCCTAACACTGCTTGGCTAATTGACATGATTCTTATTGCGACAAGCAGGATGGTCACCTTGAAAGAACTGCTCTGCTGAGCGAGCAAGAACCCTGACTCTCACCTAGGTTTTTAGGTTTGTCTCTAACACTATTCTAACCCATTTTTAGCTGTGCCCTTCCAGAGGGCCCAAGGGAAACATATTTCACACAATTTTAAATCTGGGCATTATGGAGGAAGGCATCAAGCTGGATCCTCCCTGATGGTCCAGTAGTTAAGAGTCCACTTTGCAATGTAGGGGTGGTGGGTTTGATCCCTGGTTGGCGAACTAAGATCCCGCATGCTGCAGAGCAGCTAAACCTGGGCACTCTGGAGCCCACACGCTGTAGCTGGAGAGTCTGTGTGCCACAGTGAAAAATACCACATGATGCAACTATGACCTGATGCAGCCAAGTAAGTAAACATTAAAAAAAAGAAAGAATACATCAAACTGCTGCTCCAAACCTAGCTCTAAACGAGCATGTTTTCACAAAGCTTTCTAGAACTTAATTTCCTTCTTCTCAATGCAGAACTTTCCCCACAATACAAGTGTAATGTCTACCCTTTATTTAAACCATGTACATTAAGACAAGTAATTAAAGGCATTAACAAGAAACTTGAGAATAAATCTGAATGTGCCATCTTCTCTCCCAAATCCAAGACGTTCCTCTGAAATAGTTCCACTCAACAGTATTAACTTTATATATGAGTCTTGGTTTCTTGTGGAATAAACATCCACTGCAATGGCAAAGAATCTGCCTGCCAATGCAGGAGATACAGGAGACGTGGGTTCAATCCCTGGGTCAGGAAGCTCTCTTGGAGGAGGAAATGGCAACCCACTCCAGTATTCTTGCCTGGAAAATTCCATGGACAGAGGAGCCTGGTAGGTTACACTCCATGGGGTCACAAAGCAAAGAGTTGGACATGATTAAGCAACTGACTTTACAACACAACAACAGACTTTACACCTAAGATACTAGAAATGTCTACAAACTGAGCTTCAGGCAGGTGTCTGTAGCATAGCATTCTGATTCTCTGCGTACTCCCCAGCTCCCATCAATGGCAGATAGCATAAATGCCAAAGGTATAAGTTAGTGTCATTTATTATTGCGTGACTGAATTTACGGATGGTTATACATGCGGGCTCTAGCAAACAATATTCAACTAAAGAAGAAAAGTGGAGGAAACATACATGAATGTGGGCTGGAGACAGCCACTGATCTCAGACATCCTCTGACCACAGAGGGTGAGTGTTCAGTGCAACTCACCAATTCTGCTGGAAGACCTACTTTTGGGAGCCTGGCCCGTCAGAGCTAACCTACAGGACTTCAGATTCTCTATTTATAAGTGGGAACAGTGACGCTGAAGCTGAAGCTCCAATACTTTGGCCACTTGATGGGGAGAACTGATTCTTTGGAAAAGATAATGATGATGGAAAAGGTTGAAGGCAAAAGGAGAAGGGGGTGGCAGAGGATGAGATGGTTAGATAGCATCATTGACACAATGGTCATGAATCTGAGCAAACTGCAGGAGATAGTGGAGGACAGAGGAGCCTGGCAGGCTTCAGTCCATGTAGTTGCAAAGAGTTGGACATGACTTAGAGACTAAACAACAACAAGTGGGAAACACAGTGCCTACCACAGAAGGAGTGCCTGGAAAAACTGAATGAGAAACAGTATGCAAATATCCTGGAACGATTCTACATGAAGCAGCCTTTTCAGTGCACCACTATATCACCCTTTAAAATTATCATAGGCCTCTTCACAATTTGAAAATGTCTTATTCATTTACATGTTTCATCCTCAGTTGCTTTCCTCCACTCACTTTAATATAAGCTCCAAGAGAACAGAGACTTTACTTGGCATATCTATTTAATACCATAGCTAAAAGGTAGTCAGTAAATGTTTGTTGATCGCTAGTAGTCGCCTAATAAATGACAGATATACAGATGAACGAGCTTCCCTGATGGTTCATTGATAAAGAGCTTGCCTGCTAATGTGGCCTACCAGTGCAGAAGATGTGGTCAATCTCTGGGTTGGGAAGATCCTCTGTAGGAGGAAAGAGCAACCCACTCCAGTATTCTTGTCTGGGAAATACCATGGACAGAGGAGCCTGGCGGGTTACAGTTCATGGGGTCACAAAAGTGTCTGACATGACTTAGTGAATAAACAACAACAACATCATACAGATGAAGGCAAATGCATATATATTAATATATCCATAGCTTATTTATGTAATAATACATGCCCAGGTGGTGCTAGTGGTAAAGACTCTGCCTGCCAATGCAGGAAATATGGGTTCATCCTCGAGTCTGGAAGATTCCCTGGAGTAGAAAATGGCAACCCACTCCAGCATTCTTGCCTGGAGAATCCCATGGACAGAGGAGCCTGGCGGGCTATAGTACATGGGGTAGCAGAGTCAGACATGACTGAACGACTGAACACACACACACACACACACATTCATAATAAGGACATTTCATATGAGATATCATAATCCTCATTTTATAGAAAGAAATGAGTTTAGAAAATTTAAGTAATGTGCTCAGTGGCTGCAGTGCTAGAGAGAGGGGCAGTTTTGTGAACTGAATGCATCGACTCCACACTCAGTCTGTTTCCTCTATCACAGCACAGAGACCTACCCACTAATTTTCTCCTCTCCAGAGACAGCAGCCATTCTTCGTGACCTGATCCAGTTTCAGAACTCTTTGTAATTCCACCCATCCTTCCCAATGTTTTTAGGCCCCCTTTCCAGCTCCCAGTAGCCAATTCCATATGCCCAGGTGACCAGGCTCATAGCTCTCATCTTATTATTAGATGCTATGATTTCTAAGAACTGGCTGCTTAGCATTCTTAGAGTCCCTTATTTGATGTTTTTTTTTTTTTAAAATCAGGGACTCTTAGCCCTAACTGCCAGAGGGTTAAAACTTCCCCCACCACGAAACCCCCAGGTTTGCTTACAGCTCATGACAAAGAGCCTGAGGCCTGAGGCCACACATGCGCCAGCCTCCGAAGGACTCCGCACCACAGCTGTGCCGCTGAAGGGTGACTGTGCACGGGCAAACGTTTCCAAATCGAGCTGCTGAAATGGGGCCTCACAAGCCTTTGACAGTGTTAATTACTGCATCCTCCTGGCTTGCCAGCCAGGCTTCTCCACGGAAGGCCTTGCCATGTGGAACTTGCTCCCGGTGGCACTCCCTCTGAGCCCACATTTGGCAGCAAGCAGGCGACATTTTAAAAGATGTTTTTGTTTGCTCTAGTGTTTGGTTCGCTTCCCACCCCACCACTCCCACCACTCTGACACTTTGGGACTGAAATATGTATTTTTCAGTGGTGGCCAAGTTCCACAAATCCTCCTTTTAATGAGATGGTGGTCTGAGGGGAACCCACTACCGGAAACGTTGACCTAGGTCTTACAGGCAGGGTCCTGTGCATGAGGACCTAACACACAGATGATACAGGTAAGGGTATGGGACAGTGTCTTTCCCACCAAAGTCTCTGACTCAGTCACTGCTAGAGTCAGAGACATGGTGAATGCTCCACATTCATATACAACATTTACCATTCGTTTAAGAGCTCATACAAAAGCGAGTATTGGTTGGGCCAAGAGTCCTTTTGTGAAAGGTTTCCTGAAAGAAAAGATTCCACATCACTTTTCTGCCTGATTTAACTTGATCCTTCAGGAACAGGAATTTAGCCAGCCATGCTATGAAACAATGCAAATCACAAAGTCTATAATATGCCATTCATTAAGATGACTCTCTTGGCTTCCACTGTGGGTGTCCTCTTGCTCCACCAGAAGACCTCAGGGAATAAAAAAGAGCCAAGCCACTAAAATAGCTGCAGTAGAAAGCTCTGTGGTCAGAGGGCCAATGCCAACAACAAAGGCATGTACCAACCAAAATGCAGATGTGCAATTTGGCAGTGGGACATGGCATGCGGGCCTTTCAGAGTCAGTGAACCAAACAGGGTGATGAGGATTTTCATCTTCCAGAACTTGTGCTCATAATTCTAATTGCTAGATTAAATTCTCTTTCTCTAGGAGATTAGCTGTAACCAGTTACCATGGACTCATGCAGAGAGGACACTTTATTCTTTTTCCTCCTTTTGATGCCATGAAGTTTTCAGATGGAGCAAAGGGACAAGTACATGTCAGGGCACAAATGGAGTCCAGTGTTTTCCGCCACTTCCTCTAACGCAACCACTGGGGAAATGCCCCAATCAGCAAGTGGAAAGAAAGTCACTGTTCTTAAACAGAGTAATTTAAGTTTCCCATTAAAAAGAAAAAAAAAAAAATCCCAGCAAGCCTACTGCCTCTAGACTTTATATTGTCTTCCACTTAACTTTCCAGAGAAATATCAAGTTCAGCTAAAATTTGAATTACATCCACCTCAAACTTATATACTGATGTCCTAACCTCCACCACCTCAGAATGTGACCTCATTAGGAAACAGGCCTGTTGTGGCCGTGATTAGTTAAGATGAGGTTACACTGGAATAGAATGGGGAGCCTAAACCAATAAGATGGCCGTCCTTATAAAAAGTGGTAATCTGGAAGTAGGGAAACTCAGCCAGGGAGAACCCCATGCAAAGATGAAGACAAGAGATTGCAGTGATGCCCCAGAAGCCAAGAGATGCCAGAGCTGGCCAGCAAATTGCTGGAACTAGGATAGAGTTGGGGAACAGATTCTGTCTCTCAGCCCTCAGCAGGAACCAGCCTTGCCAATACCTTGATCTCAAACCGCTAGCCTCCAGAAGGTGAGACAATAATTTTCTGTTGTTTAACCCATTAGTCTGTGGTGCTGTGTATGGCAGCCAAAGGAAACTAACAAACTCAGCAATTGCTTTTTTTTTTTTTGCACATGTATTCTCTTCAATATTAAAATTTATAGGCAGAATTCTCTTTAACAGTTTACCAAGGAAGTTTAGACAAAGAAATCTAGCATAAAAGTTGAAAGTAAATGGCAGAAATGAGGAAATCATAGTACATTTATTCAGGTCAATATACTTTAATTTATTTATTTATTTGCCACATAGCTTGTGGGATCTTAGTTGACCAGGAATTGGACTCAGGTCTTCAGGCAGTGAGAACATGGAGTTCTAACCACTGGACCACCAGGGGATTCCCTCAACATACTTTTGTAAAGTGAAAGTTGCTCAGTCCTGTTCGACTCTTTGTGACCCCATGGACTAATGGACTATAGAGTCCATGGAATTCTCCAGCCAGAGTGCAGGAGTGGGTAGCCTTTCCTTTCTCCAGGGGATCTTCCCAACCCATGGAATTGAACCCAGGTCTCCCGCATTGTGGGTGGATTCTTTACCAGCTGAGTCACAAAGGAAGCCCAAGAATACTGGAGTGGGTAGCCTGTCCCTTCTCCAGTGGATCTTCTGGTCCTAGGAATCGAACCGGGGTCTCTAGCATTGCAGGTGGATTCTTACCAACTGAGCTATCAGGGAAGCTTGATACTATTTTAACTAGAAGATTAATACTTTTGTAAGCTTATCTCTAAGCTCTCTAAGCGCTGTGTTTATCACAGGGTCTTCAATGTCCTTCTGAGGCAAAGGGGAATGGAGGTGTTGACGCTCAGGCACCTGGGAAGTAGACATTCATTGGATGAGGTGTGCACACATACTGGAGCTTGCTGGACAGAGATAAAGGACCAGGACCCCTCAGAGAAGTTGGTGAATGGCAGTGTGTTTGCAACAAAGAATGAGATGATGAGTAACGGTCATAGCTTAGGACCAGCGGCAATATGAGCAGTGTAATTTGCTCACTAATTGCCTGTAGTTTTTCTCAAGAAAAGAAACCAACCACAATTCTGAGGGAGTGGTTTCCAGTTGGGATAAAATTTTCACACAAGAAATATGTATCCAAGCCATGTAAGGAACAGACTGCAGTGATGGCGACGGTTGACACCCCAGCCCATCTTCAGGATGGAGTCACTCACTCCCTCAGAGGCCGAGAGCAGCTGGGCTGCTGATGTCCCCAGAGCTGAGTCTCTCCTTAGCAGTGCCCTCAGCGGGACAGGGCAACGTCACCTCAGGACACACTTCAGCTCGGGGAAAGCCCACATCTGAGGGGCACAGAGGAACCAGGTGGCAGTCAGAGCTCAAAGTTTAGTGTTACCCTTTCTGTGTCCTCTGGTGGAAATAGTCCCTCTCTGGGAAGGACTTCTAAACCCACAGTGCTCAGAGCTGTAAAGACAGAAAGCATAAATTCTCCGAATGGATCAATGGAAACAATCAGGGTCAATTCTAATATCACTTTTGTGTCCTGGGCCTGGGTATTTTATGTACTGGGGACATAACACCCTAGAATGGTCATTGATTTAGAATGTATATCGTATCTTGGAGGATAGAGTGCCCCCCTTGCTGTATCCTCTCCAAGCTGGTACCTCCGAAGCTATTGGAATGTGCTATTCCTCTGGTCCGTCTGGGCAGAAGCTACAGTGCAGTGAAGTGTTAGGAGTAGCAGACCCTTGGTCACAATAGTCCCTCCTTTGTGACATCCCTTGGACCAATGTGACATCATGCATGATCCTGGTGGGTTCCCAGGTTCTAATGTCCTGGGAACAGAAAAACCATATCCACGCTCACAATGTGCTAATTCTAGTCAAGGTAAATAGCTGTTCCTTTTCAGGTAGAAACAACCGTATGGAATCAACTCACCACGAAGCGGCTGGTTGATCTTCTAAGGGTATTGCTGACTGGTTTCTGGCACCAGTAGGTTGGATGTTCAGCATTAGCTTTGGTGAGCAGAAGCTCCCCTGTAGTTCTGAGTTCACATATAGCTTCCAGCCTCTCCACCATAGCTACAGTATTCATGAGTCAACCTGACCCTTATCGAATCCCAACCTCACAAGAGATTGTTGTTATGTTTGTCTCAACTTATGACTTAGTGCATCAGATAGAATCCAAACAATGATAGGAAATTCTGATCTCAAAGTCACTTCATGTCCTATTATCTTATTACCAGAGCAGGGGCATGCCAAGACCTATCTTTTGAATGGTTTATACTTTTCTGGTACAGATAGTGCATCTTTGCTCCAGAGGCATATGGGTCTGCACTGTGGTTCTCCTATTGTGGCTTTTCATGAACTTCATAAAATATCTCTTTCACCATGATATCTCTAGTTTCATACTATCTACCCTGCATAGTACCACAGCATCTGCCAGATCTTATGGCTCAAGCAAGAGAGTCATCTGTATCACAACTTGGACCTGCCACAGAGCTTTCTGCTAGGTCTCTTCAAAGCTGGTCTCCTTCCATGTGATTTATTAAGTGGGTTGGAGAAGTTTTCCCAAAGTAGAACACAATGCTTCCTCAATGCAAGAAGTTCTACCAAGCATTATGTTTTCTTCTTAGTGGTCAGAGGTGCAAAAAGCACCACTTTTACTTTCAGGGGGACACTCCTGCATGCCCCACTACTATCTAAAATTTTACTGTTATGGCTCACCCCTTTATAAAGTCTGTCTCTCTTCCCTTGGAATCAAAGCATCTAACATACTTACTTATTGTTCCTCTGGTTCAATTAATATCATGCCTTTGATATCCTGAGCCAGTGCAATGCCCTGCAGAATGTCCAGATAGTCCATGTCCCTTTGGACTAATTATGAGAGAAGATGAGGGATTCACACAGCTCTGGGCAAGAAAGCATATGCATACTTTTGTCTGCTCCATGTAAAGGCAAACTGCTTTCCATCCTCTTTCCTGATAGGGTTGAAAATGAATGCATTCATCAGCTCAGCAGCTGCAGACCACGTCCTAAGGCTGAGCTGTTCTGTGCTTGCAAAGACATCACATCTGACAAAGGCATGAAAAATGGGACTACCAGTGTCATCCTCCTGAATGCGTTTTTCAGTGACAAGACTCACGAATTGGGGATATACCAGGGACACCAGTTTTGCAATCTTTTGGTCTTTATCAAAAGCACTGATTTCTACAGTTTCACCAAGATGAAACGTTTTTTGCTTCCTCCATTAGCTGGAATGGAATGGCACTTTCACCTTGAACCTTGTGTCCACAGTACTTGAAAGGACCCGGGTATTCCATTTTTCCTAATGTATGGTTACCCAAGCATACAGCTTCAACACTCGTGGGTGGAGGGAACTGAGGAATCTTAATTTCCCCAGTAAAGATTCCGCCTGTTGTGGAGAGGTAGCATCTTTCTTTCTGGGAACCTGGCGTCTTTTTCAATATGTGGGTTCTGAGTTTGAAAACCAATTTAATTTAGCAAATGGGGCAACAGGAACCATGACTATTGGGGTGGTTGCCCACCATTTTTGGATTTTTTTTTTTTTTTTTGCACAGGCTGATTAATACCCTTGGCAACTGCCCACATATCTTGTCCCTGGATTCTAACATCTCCATAGTTTTATCCAACCCAGGCACCCTAGACCATCACATTGACCGTGTTGCCATTATGTGCTATGCTGTGCTTAGTCGCTCAGTCATGTCCGACTCCTTGCAATCCCAGGGACTGTAGCCCATCAGGCTCCTCTGTCCATGGGATTCTCCAGGCAAAAATACTGGAGTGGGTTGCCATGCCCTTCTCCAGGGAACCTTCCCAACCCAGGGATTGAACCCAGGTCTCTTGCACTAAAGACAGATTCTTTACTGACTGAGCCACCAGGGAAACCCAAGAATACTGGAGTGGGTAGCCTATCCCCTCTCCAGGGGATCTTCCTGACCCAGAAATTGAACTGGGGTCTCCTGAATTGCAGGCAGGTTCTTTAGCAGCTGAGCCACCACGAAAGCCTCTATGTTGTCATTATATCTACACTTATTCTGGAAAGCCACCTGGCCATCTATCATTTGGGAATTCTATCATCTGCATTGCCATCCGAAGTCTAGTTCTGGAGCAGCGTCTTTGATGATCATTTCTTTTCTTCAAAGTTTCAGATGATGTGAGTGCCTCCCCAACAGCACATTCCTCATCTTCTGTTAAGTGGTGTATACCCTGGATTTTCCCAGGAACAGAGTCAGATGGATGATTTGCTGGTCTTTTGAAGTATCTCACTTAGCATATCCTCCTCTGTCTGCCTCTTGATGCCACCATCTGCTGCTTGCCATGGGAGTTCTGGTATCCCCACTTCATTTAGGGTGAACTTTCCTTTCTTTAAGTTGACAGTAGGGCCATTAGCAGGATATTGAACATTGTGTCATTGAAAATTGCTCTCATATTGGCAAACTCTCCATTAGCCAACTTTGTACCCCCAATTCTTGATCCCATGACACTGAGGATGCAATTACTGTCTCAGCTACTTGATCTACCAGGTCTTTGTGGTCTAGTCTGTGTCCTCTATCAGGCTCAGCCCTTTCGTGCTTCCGTTAAGTTATGACATATAAGTACTTTTTGTTTTGTGGCTACTAGAAAAGGGAGGCTAGATTCTGAGAGGAGTTTATATGGTCTTATGAGATGGAGACACCTGCATCATTTTCAAACAAAAGGAGAAAGATAGCCATTACAGGAAGCAAGGACCACTCTTACAGAGGGGGACAGGGAAATCTAGGAATTCATGATTTTTAAATTAACTGATACAGATTCCCTTCACAAATCTCAGGATCCCACTCTGCTAATCAGAGACCTGACCTTGGAATAACAGACTTGCTGGAGTTGAAAATTCAACCATCTCTGGTCCTCATATTTTTTTAGTAAATATCCATTCTTGATTCTCACCTTTTTCTGCTTCTTGAATAAGCAGAGTATCTCTTCATATGCTGTCAGTGATGCCTCTAAGTTTTATATCTTACCTTAAGGTGATGATTGCCCTTAAATTTTATGTTTTCTCCAATGTACCAATGGCTCTTAGAAAAAAACCATCTGATTTCATACTCTTTATGATTACTGTATCACCAAAACTATTCAAATACTTGAAACATTGCACTGACCCATGCTTTTCCTTTTACCAGTATCAATCTGAATTCACCCTGTATAAGTTTTAACAACTGCTCAGCTTATCAAGGTTATCAATAAGACCCTGTCTTACTCTGCTCAGGCTGCCATAGCAAAACACCATTGACTTAGTGGCTGAAATAATAAAGTTTTGTTTTTTTTTTTGTTTCTGTTTTTTTAGTTTTGGAGGCTAGAAGTTTGAGGTGAGAGAACTGACATGGTTAGGGTCTTCTAGTAGTTTTCTTTCTAGCTTGCAGATGACTGCTTTCTTGTGTTCTCACATATAAAGAAAGAGAGATGTCTATCTCTTCCTTTTCTTACAGAGCCATCAATCCCATTGGATTAGAATCCAGTTCTTTTGACTGTAACTTTAATTATCTCCTAAAAGCTATATCTCCAATACAGTCACATTAGAGTTATGGATCCAAAACATTAATTTGTCAGGAGACAGGGGTATAATTCAGTCCATAGCATCTACCTATCACCAGTGATGAAATCCTGTTCCAAAATCCCATTTTAGGACCAGTTTCCTCAGACTAACACTAATTGTTGTTTTCCCTAGGAGACAGTGAGATACTGAGATTTTCATCTAGGTGTTTTACAGGGGAATATTCCCAGGAGGAATACTTCCAGGATGGTAAGGAAAACAGGACTGAAACCATGATGCAGCTATGATACTACGATAGAGTTATCAGTGGATCCCACGGAGTGCTTGGGACCTGCGGTGGTCATTCAGAGAAGTCCTAGATTTAGGCAAAGGAAATAATCCTTGGTACTTCTCTGTGACCAGTCTTTGGAACATCTGTAAAAGCCTGGCCTGCTGCAGTCCACGAGGTCACAAAGAATCAGACATGACTTATTGACTAAACACCAACAACAAGAAAAGGGGTATAATCTTGAGAGTGTCGGTTTTTTCAGCCAAAGACAATTGCCAGAGAGAAATCTAGTTACTAGCCTCAGGATCTGGGAGACACACTCTAGCAATCCTCACCACCGCAGACAAAGAAAAGCAATTGATCAAAGATTATATAATATAGTAAGATTTAATTAATTATGGGTAAGAGTTGAGCTTAGCTGTTAAAGAATGGTGACTCAGGTGTTAAAGAATCTGCCTGCAATGTTCGATCTGGGATCAATCGAACTGGGTTCAATGATCGAACAATGTTCAAACTGGGTTCGATCCCTGGTTGGGAAGATTCCCCTGGAGAAGAGCATGGCAACCCACTCCAGTATTCTCGCCTAGAGAAGTCCATGGACTGTGTAGTCCATGGGGTTGCAAAGAGTCGGACATGACTGAGTGACATTCACTTTCATTTCCAAGAGTAGGAAAGAGGGAGCTGATTTTACTTAATTAAACTGATAAATTTTAAAATGCTTTTTGAAAATATTTTTGCTTTCTGTGTTTATATTACACTAAGATATAAATGGATATCACCAAATAAATATAAAACACTTACAAAATGTTGGGTTGGCCAAAAAGTTTGTTCCAGTGTTTTCATAAGATGTAATGGAAAAATCTGAATGAACTTCTTAGCCAACCCAATATTATAAGCCACATTGATTTTAGATAACATAATGCACAAAAAATAGAGCTGTTCTGAAAATTATTTTCTGAGAACAGAAGCTGAAAGCATTTGGAACATTTTAGTATTACTTCATCCTTTGATTTTCTTTTTTAATAAAGTAACTATTAATTCGACTGCTTTTAAACCAGTTCTCCTTGGTGAATACAACTTTGATAATTAAAAAGTAAATCAATTGTTTTTCAGCTTCATTATGTATCAATTTATTTATAAGTATTATCTGAATTAGCACACATTTCTAATCTGTTTAGTCCAGGATAGTGAAACTAAGGTGTAAATTATTGATATGGTATGCTGCAGTCCATGGGGTCACAAAGAATTGGACATGACTGAGCGACTGAACTGAACCTGAGAAAGTTTCATCTTGATAATTTTAAAAGTCTTTAATATTCAAATAATGCTTCAAAACTTATCCTCAGAAACTACAAAATATTTCTCCTATTTGAGTGTGACAACTTGAAAATAGGGTAATTAATTAGAACATATTTAAAAAACCTCAGCCTTAGTATGACTTTATATTTGGGAGGAAATATTTTTGTACTATAATTCAAATACTTTCATTACCTAAACATATGTATTTAGAATTTACTTACAGACCAGTGCAAGAGATAGAAAAATGTATAAATATAATATACAGAATGAATATAAGCAATAATAAATATTAATCATTTCCTTTTTTTGAACATTTTAAGTCTTACCTAAAAATGGGCCAATTTTAGAAGCATAACTCTAAAAGATTCTTGTAAAGTTTTTGGAAGATTTAAGACTTTATTCTAGGGGTCTATCTTTGTTAGTAGAAAGAAGCACTTCAACTCTTCTTTTGCTTGCTTGTGACCAATTTAAGATGCTCTTCCAGTAGGGCATTTTACTTTTGCCCAAATACAAGGAGGGTGAGGGTTATACACGCTACCATAAATACAGCTTACTGCTGACTCATGTACTATGACTGGGACCTTTACCAATACCTTTAATTATACATATTAATCATTGACAAATAGATCTTTGAAGGGAGAACACTTTTATTCTGTCCGAAGAAATCCTTATTATAGAATAGAATTTCAGGGATAAGACATTCAAAAAGAACAAGATAGTCAATAAATAACAAAAATTACACTGGTAACTCAAGTTATGGTGACAACATTCATCATCATTATTAAACTAAAACTAATTTGTCATATGAGTCTCTTGAAACTTCTTTCCCCAAAGCTGTTTCCATTTTGTTATCCCACATTGTCACATTGTCCTAATAAAGTTAGAAGAACAGGTTCCAGCTTTGGACTCTCTCTTTGCATTTCAGACCTTCCTATTTTTACTCACTAGGAGCCCACACTACTTTTCTGAGTTCCTGATCTATATGTCCAACCATTCACTGAGTATGATCTAGAATTTTCTTTTTCTCTTATCCTCCAAATCAGATAAGCCTTTAACATCTATCAACTCCTTTAGGAGTAGCCTTAAAATCTTTTCTCTATCCTTACTGCTTCTGCTTCAACTTAGGCCTGCAGTTGTGGGCCTCTTGTAAGTTGTGGGCCTCTTGTAATCCTCTTGTGTGGATTATTACAATAGTTTCCTCATTACTCTGTCTGCCTAATATTTTATTCACTACTTATCTATTCTGCATATTATTTCTATAGGATGTTACTTAAATGCAAATTAACCAGATCAATCTTTTGGTTAAACACTTTAATGTGACTCTGTAAGTAAAAGTTTAAATGCGTTGGCATTGCAGAGACGACTCCCCACTGCCAGCCCCTGATGCTTCTCCAATCCTTAGCATCCCGGCCCTCCCCGCTGCAGCAGAGTCATGTGACTTCATGGCACTCTCCAGATCCACACATTGCTCAGCTTACTGGGTCTCTTTTCTCTGCTGGTAATTTCCATCTCTAACTCATCAAACTGGCAAAGTCCTTCCCATAATTTTGATCTCATTTGTTACATCTTCTTATAAAGTGTGTTTGGATACTCCACTCTAAGTAGGGTCACCATATAATTTTTTTTTTTCCTAAACTGGGACACACTAAAGAATGAAACAAGGAGAGAATAATACTAAGTCTAATGGATGTCAGGACACGAGTCATAAACCAGGACTTTCCTAAGCAAACTGACAAGGATATCTCTTATCTAGAAGTAGAGTTGACTATTCCCTTTTCTATGCGCTTCTTCTTACCTTGTGGTCAATTGCTACCCCCGTACTTATTATACTGTGTTGAAATTATTTCTTTCTATGTCTCTCTTTCCTACAATGTCCTTGAGGATTAAATACTGCACTTTGTTCATCTTTGTATACATGACAATTAACACAGCAGATCTGATCAGATTATACATGGTATGTGACAGAAGCTCTATAACTGGATTATACAAAGTTTACTAAAGTTGGTCTGGTGAAGTCAGACATCTGACTAAATTTTAGATCCCTGTTCAACTAGTCTGGAGGTAAGAAGTTCCATGTGCTTCAGGATAATTCTCGGAACCACATTTTGGAGACAGTGTGAGCAGCTGGGATCAGGAAGGTGTAGACATGTTTGACAAACAATATAAAGGGCTAGGTAGTGCCCACAAACCACAGATCAAATGGAAGCCAGATGTAGATGGATTCAGGGTTGAGGACTTCCCAGTATAAAAACAAGGTTAAGGTAAGAGAGAGGGTCAAAAATCATGAGGAGTCAAAACAGCCCAACATATGGCACTAATGACAAAGAATCCTGAGGGGTGTCTGTGTGTGTGTGTGTGTGTAAATCACAGGTATACTTTAATGAGGTCCATACGTGTACATGCAAATGTGTACAATTTTAGTACATACATCCAGTCCTATGTGTTTATCAAGTTATATGCTACACATGAGCAACAAATAATTTTTCACTTAATCCATTTATTTCATTTCTACAGATTTTGGTTTTCTTAAATAGGCCATTTAAAAATTAGATTATTTCTAGAAATTAGTTAAGCCAAAGACATTGCATATTCTTCCTTGTGAAATAATGATTCCTTCATAAGGGTCAGAATATTATTTTGATTACTCAAAGGGTTATTGCTCAACTTCTTTATTCCCTCCTCAGAAAGCTCTTCTCAAACCTTCACTTCAGTTATCCCAGATGAGCATAAAACATTCCCAACAAAAAAAAAAAAAAACATCCCCAACATAAAATGCATTCTAGCCTGTAACACTTTTTGTTTCGAATTAGATATATCTTAGCTCTATTTCCATCAATCAGCAGGGAGGCAGAAAGTCTGAAAAGAGCTAGGAAGGCACATGATGCACTTGATAAAACTATCAGTAAATTATTTGCATTTTATCATTTCCATTAAGTTTTTTTTTTAATTCTTAGTGGTTCATTCTTCAAGAAATGTGAATAACTTTTCCCTTGGTGTTTTGCCTCTTTGAAGCTTGTTCTGATCATCTTTTCTCCACCAGTGTTGTTTCCTTTGTTATCACTGAAGCCACATCTGCTTGAAAAGAAGTGTCCTTTGATGGGACTTGAAATGCTAACAGTGTTGCCTGAGGCAAAAGTCTCAAGTTAGAATTTGGCGCATAACCATCTTTGCTTTCAGCACCACCAACGCAGCAACCCCCTCCCGTGGGCACCCAGCATTCCCCTCATCTCTGTTCATGGACCTCCCTGGTAGCACTGCCTTTCCAAGACTGCATTTTTCCTGTCAAAGTCTTTCCCTTGTCCCATTCCATCTGAAGCAACTGTCTTCCAGAAATCAACATGACAGACAAATTCATGCTAAGTATCGCTAACTTATTCCTTGAATCGAACACACTTTTTTTCCAGGGGAAAGGGATAAATCTCCATGGTGTAATTTCTGGCCAAAAAAAAAATACATTTGATAATTCAACAACCCTGTTGCTCACTCTCCCCTCCTCCCCCCCAAAAAGTATGACACTGATGACTGTTAATTCTACCTGGTGATGACTTGGTGTGACGTCACCATTCAGTTTTAATTTTTGTGAATTGTTGCTTTGTGAGACTATTCTAGGAAAAAAGTCTTGCCAGCTCTTTGTTAAGAAAACATAAACAGACATGAGATGGATAAAAATCTAACTTCCGAGAAGCAATTTGGGAAGATGAGATGGTTGAAAATTCGTAACCATGACCAAAAAAAAAAAAAAAAAAAGCCTTTAGAGCTTTCTCTGCCTAGAAGATATATTGCCATCACCCTAATCCAGGTTGGTCTATAAAAGCCCTTCCCTGGCAGCTGCAGCAGGCATTTTGTAAATGACATTATATAGGAGGCCTTCTGTAGAGGACATTCTGCAGTGCACATTAGCAAAATGTATTTCCGTACTTCCGTGATTTTGTGAATTAGCAGATTGCACTAATGACAGTCATAGCAATAGAACTACAGTTAATGAGAAATTCTAAATGAGGGGGAAGAGGCTCTGTACTTTAAGAAACTGCAGCCACAAATACTGAGAACTTTCTTGAGTACAAGGAAATAATCAAAACAACATGGATGAAGACAAGAGCAAAGTAGAAAATGAATCGGATCCACAAACATTGCTAGACCAGCTGGACAAAGGAAAAGTAGTATGATGATAGACTACAGTTTCCTAGAGGGGAGCAAATGGTGGTTGCAAGCCAACTCACACTCTATATTTCTACTTATATTTGACATACAAGTAGATGTATGCTTGTGCTAACTCATAGTACAGGTTATAAAATTTAATCCCATGTATTCTCGCCATCCTTTTTTTGTTCTTTTATTATTAGAGTAACAAGTAAAATGTTCTCTTCAGATACATTAAGGAGAATCCTGAATTGGAATCAAGATTCTGCTACATTCTACTATAGCATTTCTGCTGACAACATTTTCGTGTTTTCAGTGGCACTTGAGTTAAAATCCAACCTGATTCAACAGCTGATAAAGTCCCCAGCATCTAGCTCCTGCATTCTCCCTAGCCTCAAGTCAGTCACTTTTCACCTTGATCATGATGCTCCAACCATACTTCTTTTCTTGTCTATTCATAGGTGCTTTGTTCATAATGAAAAAATTTGGAAATATCTCTGGTGCCAATCCATAACACCCCTACCTTTCTTGAAGGTCCCTAAACCCAAAGACTGTTCTTGCTTTAGGGCCCTACCATGTGTTATGTCCTCTGGTAGCTGAGAATTCTCTTCTGTCTGCTCCTATCAGCTGGAACAACTGATTGGTTCAAGATCCGAGATCGAGAAAGGAGCATGACAGGGCTGTCTGCTGTCACCCCGTTTAACTTATATGCTGAGTGCATCATGAGAAATGCCAGGCTGGATGAGTTACAAGCTGGAATCAAGATAGGTGGGAGAAACATCAACAACCTCATATTTGCAGATGATACCACTCTAATGGCAGAAAGTGAAGAGGAACTAACAGCCTCTTGATGAGGGTGAAGAAAGAGAGTGAAAGAGCCGGCTTAAGACAAAATACTTAAAAACAAAAAACTAAGATCATGGCATCTAGTCCCATTACTGCAAGGCAAATAGAAGGGGAAAATAGTAGTAACTGATTTCTTCTTCTTGGGCTCCAAAATCATTGCATACAGTGACTGCAGCTATGAATTCAGAAGATAATTGCTTCTTGGCAGGAAAGTGATGACAAACATGGACAGTATATTGAAAAGCAGAGACATTATTCTGCCAACAAAGGTCCATGTAGTCAAGACTATGGTCTTCCCAGTTGTCACGTATGGTTGGTTGTGAGACCTGGACCATAAAGAAGGCATTGTCAAAGAACTGATGCCTTGGAACTGTGGTGCTGGAGAAGATTCCTGAAAGTCCTTTGGACAGCAAAGAGATCAAACCAGTCAATCCTAAGGGAGGTCAACCCTGAATATCCACTGGAAGGACTGATGCTGAAGCTGAAGTGCCAATATTTTGGTCATCTGATGAAAATAGACAATTCATTGGGAAAGATGGAGGGTGAAGGAGAAGAGGGCATCAGAGGATGAGAAGGCCAAATGGCATCACCAATGCAATGAACACAAACTCGGGCAAACTCTAGGAGATGTTGAGGGACAGGGAAGCCTGGTGTGCTACAGTCCATAGGGTCGTAAAGAGTCGGATATGCCTGGGCAACTGAAAAACAGAAACAACTTCTCCTATCATGCCTGGCTCCTTCTAAGGCTTCATGTCTCAATTTAAACATAACCTCCTTGGAGAGATCTTCTGAAAATTCCATCTTTAATTTCATTTCATCTCTGCACCACCCACCACCCGCCCTGTATCACTACTATTACCTACTAGGAGTCCATTTCTTTCCTTTATAGCACTGATTACAAATTGTAATTTTTTGTCTTTATTTTAGTTTGGTAGTGTCTCCCCTGCCTATCCCACTGTACCAAAAACTGTCTGCCTTGTTCACCACTTTATGTATCATACCTAGCACTGGGTTCTCTTTGCTGGCTTGTCTTGGCTGGGATGGGTTCCATAGAGAGATGCTCAAGGCAACCCTCATGTGTCAATCCTTTACTGGGAGAACCCATCCCAGGACAGCAAGACTGAGAGAAAAAGAAGTAAAATAAAGATGATGGAGAAATGAATGTAAGATCACTGTTTAGTCTCTCCATTACCAAACCACCTGCAGCTTAACCAGACACACAGCCAGTTGCTCAGCCATCAGAGGTGTTTCCAAGTGAGCTAAACACCATCATCATGCCTTGGAATCATGGAATAGAGGGGGGAAAGGAAAGGATCTCTTTTCTCTCATTGATCAAGGTTCTCTAACAGGGAGTTCACTACTCAAGCTTTTATATCACCACCCTGCATGCCTAGGCAGCTGCTGGGGAAGCCAGATTCCTTCTGTGCCCCGTGTTGTGGGGCTTCATTTGAGTTCTGGAGTCCTAGGAGAAAGAAGCAGCTGATTGGGTCTGGTCAGATCGAGCCTGGGTTCCAGGTTGATGTGGTTTCCATCACAAGTGACAGCAATAGTGCCAGAGCTCAGCACCACTGGGAGAGACTGAGAAAGTGTGTGTTCCCCACAGATGAGTAACTGAAACTGCAGCCATAGCACTACTACTGGCAGAAAGAGCTCTCTATGACCAAATGGTCAAGGGCCTGGGAGACGAGTGAGGCCAAGGAAACTGGAGGAGGTGCGTAAATTGAACCTTATTTGGTGCTCAATCTGTTTGTTGAATGCATAATGAAAAAGTGGATAAATTTAATGCTGGTAGAAGGCCATCTTAAGAAGTAGATCCGCTTACAGCCTAAATAAATTGAGCAGTCCTTTTTTAGAAAGAAACTATATCTGCATTCTACCTTTTAAAATATACTATATTACTTATTACCTCCAGACTGTCAATAGAACAGAGTCTATTCAATATATCCCAGTTCAGTACTTTGTTTCCTTCTCAATATGCCAACACTCTTATCATCTTCTCAATACATTTATCTTCCACCCACTCACCATCAGTCACAGGTTCATCTGTATTGGTCTGGTCCATCTCTCTATATCTCAACAGATCATTAAGCATCTATTTAAGAGGTATCTAGTGTGGAGAGACAGCATACAAGGAGCAGTTGACAAGTTTTAGGGGAGCTAGATTCTAATCTTATCTTAGTTCTAATCACAAAAGGAAGTCTCAGGACAGGCATAGCCATTGGGCATCCCAGCCCTGGATCAGTGGGAAAGGGAAGAAATGTGGGAATGTGTGTTTTTGAGGATGGAGTACAAATCTGGCTGACTTTCAAAAAGGACAGGCACCAGTTCAAATTATAAGGTCCTGATGACATGAAAATTTAGGGCTCAAATTGATTTACCACTGATATCTAAATGGAGTTAATAAAGCAGGTGAAGAGCTAAATAGCTGAAGTTCAGGAGAAAAGAGAACAATCTGCAGGTGGCATGTTTCATAGCGGTTTAGTTTAGAAACTATTTAAGTCTTGAAGGTTGAGATATATGAAGCTGATAACAGCTGCCAAATAGTAAGGCCTGGTAGAGAGAAGCAGAGAACCAATGTTTACTGAGCATCTGCTATTGTTCAGCTGCATGCATAAAACTACTCCAATCAGACCGTCCATCACCAAACTTTACCTGGTAGTTTGATCATTTCAGTTTTAGAGATGAGTATATTGAGGCATGATAAGGTCAGTCAGCTTCCCTAATTGAAGGCATTCAGATTTGTCTGACTTCAAAGTTTCTGGTCTCCCATGATATCAAGCTAACTTATACAGAGGCAAGTCCTGGAGAAGGGAGACTTTCAGACTCCTAACCTACCATTCTTGAGCCCAGGGCAGGGCTCCAGTCCCAACAGGTCTCGGGGGCTGGACTCACTCTAGTACCCTCGCTCCACATCCCCCGGATAAAGCATCCCACCCACAATGCCTCCACCTCCTCTCTATAAGGAAGGTACAGTCTTTCCAGGTGTACCTAGACTTTTCCTTTTTTTGTCTGGTTTACTGGTACCGCGATGTGAATTAAAATAAAACAAAACAAAACAAAATGAAAAGATCATGAGGTCTCTGCTCTCAAGGAAGCTACAGTCTTCTTAAGTAAGAGAAGAAGATCCATGAAATTGTTATTAGCAAAACCATATAGGATGCAATGACTCTCAATAAGTGTGTATGGGTGTATGAGGTAGATAAGATGGAAGTTTCCAGGAGGGGTCATCATTTTAGAGGTGGAATGGGAAAGTCAGAATGAGATTCTGGTGTCAAGAAAGTATGCAGAAGTAGAGAGCAAGGGGGCATCTGAAGCACTTGCTGTCTTTGCCCAAGACCACTGGACTAGCTTCCACAGCCCTGCTAGCAAAGACCAAATGTTTGGTTATAAGAGCTGCCCCCTTCCAAGAAAAATACATACACCCACACATTGGGAAATAACTGTAACTTTCCCCCCAAACTCTGTAATCCCTTTCCATTTGGCTTCCTGTCCTGTGTGTTAGAATAAAAGAAAAGTTTCTTACTCTTTCTCATCTCAGAATTGTGTGGCCCATGCCTTAAAAAAATGTAGCTAATCTACTTGATTTCCATCCCCTAAAATGGTCAACAGGAAGGGAGGGAAGAAGAATACTAGGATACTGAAAATACAAAATTCAAGCCTTTGGATTTTCTTCAAAGTTAAGGAATCACTTAATTAGGATTTTATTTTCCATCCTATTTATTTGAAATAAAAGCAACAGAAATAAAAAACCTGTGTCAAAGATGTGGCAAGCATATGTAGAGGCAAATAGCTTAGTCCGAAGTGGAGTAATAGATAATAGCATTCCTGGTTGAGTAGCCAGTACTTTAAATTACAGTCAGACTTCTCACATAAGCTAGTTCCCCTTTCAATCAGAACTTTCCTACACATTATCATTTTTGGAGTCTGAACACTTTTAAACTTTACCTTATCCTAAAGGTAAAGTTTTTAGAAGTTGAACATCATGGTCTTAGTTGCTGTTGAGCTATGCATGAATAATGAAAAAAAAATCACATTCCTACTTTCCCAGCAATTAAAGATAACTTTTTATGTATGGATAACTCAAATGCAGCCAAATTATAAAACTGAAACTTTTCATATGTCTAATCCTCAAGGAAAGTAGATCCTTGGGAAAATTTAACCCCTTTCATTAATAATAACAAAGTTATAAGTGTAGCCTAAAGGCTCCAGTTCTCATCTATCTGTGTATACAAATATTTTAAAGCAACAACTAAGCTTGGTTTTTTTTTTTTTCTATTTGAAAAATATTTAACTACAAAACTTTTCAAATACTTTAGAAATAAGAGGAAAATAGAACCCATTGTCTAAATATAACAAATTAGAACTGTGCCAGATTTGCTTCAGAATGTTTCAGGGGGAAAATGTAATGAATAAAGTTGAAGCATAGTACACCCTCAGCCAGGTTCAGATTATCTCAGAGATAATCTTCTCAGAGGTAACTAGCATCCTACATCCTAAAGCAATCTGTAATCTTCTTCATCCCTGCTTTGAAAATGTTTACCCTGAATATATGTATATGCATGCATAAAAAATATATTCTAGCATGTCATGCATTCTAAACATATATGAAAATGGTGGCATATTGTACTTACCCTTTTGCAATCTGCTTTTTTCACTCAACATTTTGTTTTTGAGAATTACCCATGTTGATGCAGATAGAAAGTTAAACATTTTTTTAGACAGTGAAAACATCCCAGCTCATTGAAGAAATCTTGCAAAGTTCACAGGGCTTTGTGGACATCCCCAGAAGCCTCTTCACCCTTGGGTGCCTCAGCCACCCTTCCTTCAGTTGCTGACTCCAGATTCTTCCCAGGTCATGGCTGGTCAAAGTGGGACTTGTGGATCCAGTTGTCCTCACTGCTGCCACTCACAGGCTGAGTAACCATCCTGCCCTCACCCTCTGTTCCAGGACACAGATCTCATCCATATCTCCAGGCATCAGTGGTCGCTAAGACTTATGCCACACCCACCAACCCAAAATCAATAGTTTGCTCTAAATTGAGAAAAGGCTCCCATACTTCTACTTGACTACTAAAAGACCTGTTTGGGAGTGTTTCTTTCAGTATTTTACAGCTTGAGTGCACTCCTTTAGAGCATAACATCCAAAACAACGGCATCACCTTGGACTGAGTCCAGCTGGGTTGCATGCTACAGTTCCAATGCTCAAGATGGCTCCTCATTCTCCTCCAGCCCCCTGGCTGGGTCTCTGAGTGAACTGTTTTTCTTTCAAGCATCTTCTGCTGCTTCTTAAAATAAATGCTTTCAGTTTTCCACTCTTATCCTTGCTGAAGATGTTTCAAATATTTTATTTGGATTCTCATCTTTGACTTTAGTGTAAATATGTGGATGCAGTAGATTCTTGGGCAGAGTAGTTGCGAGGGGAAGAGTGCTACTCAATTCTGTTCATCAGAAATAAAACTGAACCTCAGCTCCTCTGGCTCAGCTTAGGTCTCCAAGAATCTCAGAATATACTGGATATGAGAGTTCCATTATGTCTGGGGTAGGTAAGCCAGGGAAGGCATTAAAAATGTGTTAATAATGACCTCATCTTTTATAGCTCAATTTCCCTTCATGGAAGAGCTACATAAGATCTGGGGGTAAGTGGAAACACTGAGAGATTCTCTCTCTGAACTGTTACTGAAGAAGTTCCTCTGAAGATAGCTGATTACATTTGCTCATGTTCCTGGATACAATCTAAATGTCCCTCAACAGATGAATGGATAAAGAAGATGTGGTGTGTGTATATATACATATATATATATATATATATATATATATATATATATCGTCCAGCCCCACTTCCTGCCCCAGCCCTTAGAGCCAATCCTTATCCTGAAATCCCTTACCGACTTTGTTCCAACATGTCAGAGGCTGTACACCTTGGAGACCTGCTGTGGATATGGGTACAGTGCAGTAGGAAATTTGCACCCTCTCCCCGGGGAACCGCAATGTTTTCTAAGGCACAGGCCCCTCTCTTCAGGCAAACGCATTCCAGGGTGCCCTGCCCTTGGCAAAAAAAAGAGAACTAAGAGAACCGCCCCCAACCCCATCGGCTCCTGGAGCCCATATCGGCCACTCCGGATTGGGGATCTGAACCCAACTGACTCCCTTTTAATTGGCTGAGGGCAATGGAGGCAATCGCCAACCCCTTCTGAACAACGCTTGTCAGTCTCTCAGGACTGACCCATGTTCAACTGTTGTTCACACGGAACCCTTCAGCACTTCAGCCTTCAAAGTTCTCATTTGATTATTTGCTACTGCCACCAAGATCTGCACCTGTGGTGGCCCCACCCGGGCTCACGCCCTGGTCTTCAAGGCTCACTGCAGGGGCCCTCCTCTAGCATCCTCAGGGAGTGGTGGGGGTGGTTTCTGGCTCCGAATCCTCTTGCTCCTGTTATGCATATACATATATATATATATGTATATGTACACACACACACACACACACACACACACACACACACAGACACACACACACACACACACACACACACAGTGGAATACAAGTTCCGCCGTCAAAAAGAATGAAATAATGCCATTCGCAGCAACATGGATGGACCTAGATATTATCATACAAAGCAAAGTCAGAAACAAATACCGTATGACATCACTTACATGTGGAACCTAGAATATGACACAGATCAATACATTTATGAAAAAAAAAAAAAACAGACTTACAGACGGAAAGCAGACTTGTCAAGAAGGGAGATGAGTGGGGGAGGGGATGACTGGGCATTTAGGATTAGCAGATGCAAACTACTATATATAGGATGGGTGAACAACAAGGTCATACTGCATAGCACTGGGAACTATATTCACTATTCTGGGACAAACCACAGTGAAAAAGAATATGCAAAAGTATATGTATATATATATAACATACATATATATATATGTATGTTATATATATATAACTGAGTCACTGCTGTGCAGAGTATATCAACTATACTTCAAAACATTTTTAAAAGTTAACAAAAAAATCTCAAAAAATGAATATATAAATTTACTCAAGCACCATGCCATTGGTTTTACAAATTGTCTTGTTCCTTGTGTGAATTTGTGTTTGTTGACAGAGGAGCAGTATCCCAGAGTTCATGCTCAAGGGTGTTTTTATATTCATCAGCCAATTTTTCACATATATTCTCTATTCACTAATAACGATATCCATTTATAAAATGCTGACTACATGCAAAGCTCTAAGATATGCACTCATTATGACATTAATCTTGATCTATCTTAAATTTCAATCATCTATTGATATATCACTCTCCTAGGTGTGTGGGGTTTCTGAAGGCAGGGTTGCCTCTTACTCATCTTTACATGACTCTTTGATTCAAATTATAGTTCTTTCATTCACTGTGATAGATTTGGTGAGCTATGTAACACCTTAGAAACCTTGGCTATGTGAAATGAATATAAGGGTATTACTGTAGAAACTCAGAGTGTGGATTTAATGTATGAAGAAAAACAAAGCTAATATTTAATGAATATGACTGTCTTTTTTAGATCCAGAGCACATTCATTAAAACTTTGAAGGAGAGGAAAAGGATAATAAATATTATTTAAATTAAATTATACAATAAAATGCAAGGAAACTGATAATAACCACATGGATATACATATAAAGCTTAGAAAATGCTTCTAAAGCTTCACATCAGCTCCCAGTCAATTTCCTCACTATTGTAACTTGCTTCTAAAAGAAGGAGGATGCACTGAGACCCTCAACCTTTGTGTCTGCTAATCTGTACATTGTAACTACTTAGTACAGAACTGACTCAGTGTCTGCAAGGGGCAACACAAGTCAGCATGGGGCTGTGGCTGCATTTAATTTGGAATCCTGAGCGAGCCCCTCAGCGGGACACCTGAGCCCCCATCACCTGCCCTTGTCAATCATTTTGCCTCTCTCTCCAGTTCGATTTCAGATGAGACCCCCCAAGGAACAATGGAAAATCATGCCATCCTTAGAGGCTGAGAAAGTTCAGCCTAATCTAAAACCCAAATTGGACTAAAAGTGTCTTGTTTTAAAAATAATTTTTAGGGCTTTGATAGTGGGTCTCTCAAGATGGATTTTACCATGGGATGCCTGTGTATGCACAATTAGCTGACCGTAGAAGGGCCTTATTTTTAACAGAGTAGATTCAGTTTATCCTGCCACCAGGAATGCCCAGAAAAGAAAAAGCCTGAAAGCAACAGAAACAACCGAACATTGACAACGTGCAGTGTCAGCTTTTTTCAGTTTGGGTTCAGGCTGTGACAGTCTCCCGCGCAGTCCTTTTGTTCATGACCTTTCAAGACTTTTCCAAGTGTCATGATTTTTCACAACACACATGTCAGTAACTATGAAAGTCATGAACCAATAAGGGAACATGACCAGGGAGGCAAGTGACATTGGGTGCAAAACGGCCCGTGTTGCTCAATGACGTCCTTTGCCAGTATCCCTAAAGGCCATGCTTTTTGCTTTTTCTCCATTTGTTCAATACCTCATGTCTTTTCTTCTTTTACTGTTCATTTTTTTCCTACACATCACCTATTTATTGAACACTCCCAATTTTCCCAGCACTTTGAATGTGGCTCAGCGGTAAAGAATCTGCCTGTAAATACAGGAGATGTAGGTTAGATCCCTAGATCAGGTGAAGCCCCTGGAGAAGGAAATGGCAGTCCTCTCCAGAATTCTTGCCTGGAAAATCCCATAGACAGAGGAGCCTGGTGTGCTACAGTCCAATGGGGTTGCAAAAAGAGTTAGATATGACTTAGTGACTAAACAAATAGCTTGTATGTGCTTTAGGTGGGTCTTCATATTCTCTTCACATATCAAGCCTTTGAACTAGGCATCATTATTCCCATTTTTCACATGTGCTGACTGAGACCAAGAGAGGTAAATGATTTGGCCAGTTATTCAGCAAGGTAGTGATATAAACATGGTATACCCTTATCTGACTCCAGCAGCTATATATATATATATATATATTCCTAATATATATATATATATTCCTAATCAGTATTTTTCCTGTGGCTCCCCACTCCTGAGCTTTTATCTTTGAACTTTCAGAAACTAAAAATGGCACTATCAAATGTCCATATCAGGGTATATGACTGCTTACATTTTAATTTTTCTTAGGAATTTTGTAACATGAGATAAACAGAGGAAACTGTCAAACTCAAGTTTCCTGAAAATATCTTATTTTTTATACAACAAATTTTATTTGGGCATTGAAGTCAGAGTCTACAGAATATTAAGTCTTTAGGTCGTCATCATGCAGGGAATTACTCTGTAAGCCTGTCTCACACTGAGCTGCTTGGTGAAGCAGAAATCTTCCTACCATCCAACATGTACCAAAAGTTCTATCTTGAGAAATAATAGTCAAAAGAATCTCCTGACAGATGCATGATCCCTTATTTTATCTTTGGATGAGTCCAGGGCAGAGGAGAGTAGAATAATGTTAAGCTCCTCTCATTTTTTTTTTTAAATTTTTAATTTTTTAAATAAAATTTTTTTTAAAAACTAATTAAATTAAAAATTATTTATAATTTTTCCTTACTTTTATGACCTGAGCCCAATTAGCAAACTATCTACAGGGCCACCAAGTGTGACACAGGCACAGTTAAAAGAGGCATCTTCCGTCGATGATGACAATGACATGAGCAGTGTCTTCTGGAATTGTTCAACAGGTGGCTCTCTCTATGGAACAGATCTACAAATGTCACCCACAATTTACTGGAAAGATGTTATAAGCCTGTTGCTGACTCCTTCAACTCTGTACCTATGGTTCATGAATTTTTAAAATATAAAAACCACTGAGGCTTCACTGCCTAGAGCAATGAGCTCTTGCTGATTAATTGGTATACTTCCAAATCACAATGAAACATTTCTATGATATTTTTGTGTAGTTCTCCAGAAGTTCGGAGTGAGATGTAGGCCAACCCTTAATAATTTCAGGACTTTATGGCATGCATTTATATTATTGTAATTCCCTTTCATTATTTTTATCCTAATAACTTTATCTTCATCTTTTAAAAAGTTACAGGATTTCATAGTTTTACCCTGCTTAAATCCTTTAGGAATTAGACAAAAATAAAATACTGATAAATATATACATATACATATATATATATGATGCTCAATTTTTTTAACTTAAAAACAGTAATATGCTACAAGAGGGTTTCCCTTGTGGCTCAGCTGGTAAAGAATCCGCCTACAATGCAGGAGACCTGGGTTGGTAAGATCCCCTGGAGAAGGGAAAGGTTACCCACTCCAGTATTCTGGCCTGGAGAATTCCATGAACTGTATAGTCCATGGGGTCACAAAGATTCGCACACGACTGAGTGACTTTCACTTTCCCTTTCACGTGCTACAAGAACAGATGCAAAATTCTCATCACAAGAAAAACAATTTGTCACTACGTGTGTGGTAAAGGATGTTAACTAGACTTATTGCCATGATCATTTCATGATAGATACATGTATCAAACCTTTATGTTGTACATTTGAAACTAACATGTTATATATCAATTATATCTCAATAAAAAGTAGAGTTTAAAAAATAGAAGCAGAATATATTGTTTTTATCATATCACAGAAGCACTATATGACTATTATGGGGTTATTAGATAATGTGGATTATCTAAAGGACATCAGAAGAGAAAACAGAGGATCAAAGATTATAAAAATGAAAGTATATATACCAATAGCCCCAAACTCAGGTATATACTATAGTGTAGCCTATTTTTTCAAGGTATCAATGTATGGAGTACATTTTCCATGATCATTGGATGTCTATCTAGTACATCTGTTGATTATTTCTGATGTGTCTACTGTATTCTATAGCATGTATACACCGAAATGTAATTCAGTTCAGTTCAGTCGTTCAGTCGTGTCTGACTCTTTGCGACCCCATGAATCGCAGCACGCCAAGCCTCCCTGTCCATCACCAACTCCCGGAGTTTACTCAAACCCATGTCCATCGAGTTGGTGATGCCATCCAGCCATCTCATCCTCTGTTGTCCCCTTCTCCTGTCCCCAATCCCTCCCAGAATCAGGGTCTTTTACAATGAGTCAACTCTTCGCATGAGGTGGCCAAAGTATTGGAGTTTCAGCCTCAGCATCAGTCCTTCCAATGAACACCCGGGACTTATCTCCTTTAGGATGGACTGGTTGGATCTCCTTGCAGTCCAAGGGACTCTCAAGAGTCTTCTCCAACACCACAGTTCAAAAGCATCGATTTTTCGGCGCTCAGCTTTCTTCACAGTCCAACTCTCACATCCATACATGACCACTGGAAAAACCATAGCCTTGACTAGATGGACTTTTGTTGGCAAAGTAATGTCTCTGCTTTTTAATATGCTATCTAGGTTGGTCATAACTTTCCTTCCAAGGAGTAAGCATTTTTTAATTTCATGGCTGTAGTCACCATCTGCAGTGATTTTGGAGCCCCAAAAATTAAAGTCTGACACTGTTTCCACTGTCTCCCCATCTATTTCCCATGAAGTGATGGGACCAGATGCCATGATCTTAGTTTTCTGAATGTTAAGCTTTAAGCAAACTTTTTCAGTCTCCTCTTTCACTTTCATCAAGAGGCTCTTTAGTTCTTCTTCACTTTCTGCCATAAGGGTGGTGTCATCTGCATATCTGAGGTTATTGATGTTTCTCCCACAACCTTGATTCCAACTTGTACTTCATCCAGCCCAGCGTTTCTCATGATGTACTCTGCATATAAGTTAAATAAGCAGGGTGACAATATACAGCCTTGATGTACTCCTTTTCCTTTTTGGAACCAGTCTGTTGTTCCACGTCCAGTTCTAACTGTTGCTTCCTGACCTGCATACAGGTTTCTCAAGAGGCAGGTCAGGTGGTCTGGTATTCCCATCTCTTTCAGAATTTTCCACAGTTTATTGTGATCCACACAGTCGAAGGCTTTGGCGTAGTTAGCAGTCTACTAATTTGGGGCCTTTAAAATGTTGCACAACTTTCACTGTTAAGCAAAGTGTTATATGAAGATCCTTGTAGACCAGTCTTTAAAAATTGTGTGGAAACAACTAAGTTTGTCTTTAAAGTATTTATTTTTAAAGTATTAAGAGTTCTGATGTAAGTAAGATCAACTCAACCAATGTAGCATGTCTCTCTCCTACATCCTCAATCTCTAGTTGTATTTGATCAAAGATTCCCAGGCTTACATATAACTGAAGATAAAAAGTATTGGCAATTTCAATGTTTCTTAGTTAGGTTTTTAATCATAGAGTTTCTTATGATTAAATCATAGACTTTCTAACTATAAAGTCAGGAAAGATTCCATATGCCATAGCTAACAATAAGTTCTATCCATCATCTGTGCAATGTGGTGGCCCTCTCTTCATTTTCCAGAGTAAACAAATGCTTTGTTGATTTTGGTGAGACATAAAAGTGAGAAGCCTCTCCAGGACTGTGATGAGTTCTCCTAGAGAGTTCACTAGTCCTTATAACCCTTTTTTTTTTTTTTAAGAAAATTTATCATTAATAAAACACTTTTGACTGCTTCCTAGCTTTGCTTCTGTTGAGATTACCTGGGACTTGGAGCCCCCAGATACTCCTGTGAGCTGAACTTCAGTCTTCCAAAATGCTCACCCAAAATACTACCTCTTTCTCAATGCAAGAACTAAAATCAATGTCAAAAGTTCAAAAACAAATGTCTGATTTTGAAGAGGCTTGTTTGTACTGTTAAATCCCCCTCCCCCCCCAAAAAAGGAGTTTGGTGTCCTTCTGTGTACAAGTTAAGTAAGCCCTTGGGGGAATGTTCCAACAGCGACTGCTGTCACGGTGAGCAATGGTTTTGTTAGTGCTGGTTTGGGGGGTGGTTACTTGGATTTAATCTCTTTTTCATGGCTAAGGGTGACAACTCAAGTTTACATCTGTTGTACTGTAGTTCAGGCAGAAATCAAGCAAGGTTTTCTACCAGGAAAAAAATATTGGCTTGGCCTCTCTTTTGCCTCTTCTTTCACCTACCCCCGACGGAAGCCTGGCTGGTGGGGAGCACTCTCCCACCATGAAAGGGGAGCTTCCTCAGTGGGGTCTGTCTTATAGATTGTCTCCATCTGCTGCTGAGAAACCTCTTCTTGAAGTCAAGTGATAAAGTCGCACTTCTGTTTCCAATGGCACCCGTCCAGCTGGGAGGGAGACTGGCAGCTTTGTGAGCGCACTTGCTTCTCCACTGGGTCGCCAAGTACCGTAGGGCAGCTGGAAAGCGTTTCCTCACTGCGGTGCCCCCACGCTGTGGTTAGGCTTGAATTCCTGTGAATGTGACTAAAAAGGGTTTGCGTTTGAGCCACAATCACGAACAAATTATGCTCAGCTCTTCAACACACAGACCAAGAGAGAGCTTGACCCCATTATCAAAACTCCAACCCAGATGGCGAGGAGTCCCCGCCTAATGAGGGCCTCTCGGTCATTTCAAACAAATTTCTTGTCAATCATGCCACATGGCAGACGGGGGCTCCTTTCAAAGGCATCAGAGTTGGGAGATTCAGAGGTCTTCTAGAGCCAAACAACGCCTTCCTCCTAAAATTACTTATTTTTCAAGAATCTAGAAAACATTTCCTCCTTTTCGCCTCCTCTTTCTCCCTCCCCTCCCCCCCCCAAAAAGATTCTCATCTGTCTAAACAAGATGAGTGTATCAGACTTAAATCTCAAAATGGAACAGCCAAGAAGTCTGAACTACATTCCTGGCTCAGTCCTTGGGGTGCAGAGCTGGGAGTTGGGGAATGAACTCAGAGAAGGGGATTATGAAAAAGCTTTATCAAAACACTCAATGCTTTGGAATATCAAAGTTACCAGAAACTGTAATTCCAAGGGTCCTCTTCTCGTTTTGGTTATAAAGATTCAGAAGGAGAACCACCCCGTGGTCTGGAAGTTGAAAAAGGTACAGAGATCGTCCCTTGTAGGATTGATCACCTTTCTAGAAGAGATGCAGAACTCTGCTCTTGGCCCCAAAGTTCCTGGCCGCACTGATCAATCTGGACTCTGCATTTGCTCCTCCCAGACTTGGTTACTTCTTTCCTCTCTGTGAGTTGAAACTTGCCCCCCTTCCTTCTTGGCTTTGTCTCCCCCCACACACACCAAGCATGCTTCTCTGGCTATGAGGGGTCGCTCTGCTCTTCCCATGGCCTCTCTTGCAGGCCAGGCGGCCATACTGGGTGGTGGATCCCCTCCTTGAGGGAGGAAGCCACAGCTGTGTGTCCTGTCAAAGGCCCCGGCTGCTCGCAGGGCACGAAGCAGAGGAAAAGCAGTTAACTACCCCTCTGTCCTCACTGCCTACGTGGGAGATGTGCAAAGAAGGGAGCAGGGCAGGTCCTGAGCAGAAGCCCAAGAACATAAGGCTGAGAGATGAGGTGGAGTCTGATCGGCAAGTTCTAGAAATGGTCGGTCCTCTTACTGCTGCTGAGGATTCAAAGAGGTTTTAGAGTCAGACAAAAAGTCCGATGGTGGGAGCACTGAACTCCATTTTCTATGTGAGACTGAGGGGAAAAAAAAAAGATAAACAGAACCTTTCACCGACAGGCATATTTCAGAGTTCAAGTGTGACATGACGGGTCCAAAATAGATTCCACATGATTGGAGTGGATCCAGGATCCCAGTCTCTGAATAGCAATCAGTGTTGGAAGCTAAGAGCCGGCCCCCACTATCATCACATAAAATATGGAAGAAACGGCAAATCCTACACAGCTGTTAGTGAATAAGGACAATCCACACGAGGAGTTTTATGCTATAGGCACATTTTCTTAAATTACTCAGCTTAGTTGAAATTGAGGGTCTCTTTGACTTTCTACATCTTTAATGAACACCCAGAACCTTACAACAGCTTTCTTTTCATGAATTTTCCTTTTAAAGAGGGGGAGTTACGGTCTTTGCAATACTCAATCCGGGCAGAACTAACCACCTGAGGGCTTCATGCTGGTTTATTTTTATGGAAAGCGTCTCATAATTTGAAAGCACTTAGGGTCACAAGCAACTCAGAGAATACAGCCAAAAAGTCCCAGAGCCGACAACTTCATCATCAAGGATGTTGATAGATGGGGGAGTGGGGTGGGGCTTCTCTTTCACGGCCAGGGTCAGCTACTCTATCTTGGTATAAGTGACCCTGTCAGATAATCAGCAGGAAGACAGCAGGAGAGAAGAGAAATTGAAGACGGGAGAGAGGCATGGAGGAAGGATAAGAAAGGGGGGCTCTAGGAAAAAGAGTAAGGGACTTTCAGTGAGATGGAATCCAGGTCACCCATACACTTCCTCTTCCATTAACAGAATATTCTCCTTTAAAGCAATCAGCAGAAGGCCTTCATGATCAGGTCTTCCACATCTGGCTCATGCTTCACACATTTAAGAAAGATTTAAAATGATCCTCATTTGAGAAGGTGGGCTAGAGGTCACTCTCCAGCCCAAAATGTACTCTAAAGGGCTCTGTTCTAGATATGTATTTGTGAGAGACCATCGATCCAGGGGTTTTCTCCTCTGTCATTTTTGGGGGAGCCACACTACTGTGAAAGGAAGCAAAGTGTGATTACACGGAGAACGGAACACAGAGAGGAATAGCTGGGGCAGCGTGTGTTACAGCTCCACTCAAACTGGCCAGGGAGCCCGCGTCCTGCCTCAGACCAAAATGACGATGAGACAAGTGGATTTTTCCCCTTTGTGTTGATAGTTTCTTCATTATTTAGGCATCCCCATATGTATTTGAAATTCTTTGGCACACCATGGACTGTTTGTGTTTCCAGATATTCCTCTTTGGTTATATGAACAGGAATTGTTTTTCAGTAACTAAGGAATAGATCAAACCACAGATCAGTAGTACAGAATTCCTATGGGTTATCAGTCCAAAGGGGTGGAAAATACATGGGAAAAAGTGACACACTTCTTTCTCTCTGCCTATTATGGTATGACTAATGGAAATCTTCACAACCCACAGAAATGGTACTTTCAAAAAAATCTCTGGTCACTTTGGAGCTTTGCTTTTATTTCTCTGTATTTTGCAGTGTAAATAGGCACTATGGTGTATTTATTTAAAGGTAAGCCTGTGATGGCCTGCTGGAGTTTAATTACCAAAGTTACAAACAAACAAAGCTTTAGCGTATTGTGAAATGTTAATACATGGTTTCTCAAAGAGCATAAAGTTACCTAATCAAAAAGCTTAGAGCTTCAAGTGACCTTTAAAGATATGCCTTCATAGAAATAGGTATTATTATTTATAATTGATAAAGCACACAAACTTCAGAAAGGGAAACAGTCATACTCAATTTCACCAGCTAGTTAAAAGTATTCTAGGGATTAGAACTCTTTTGCTTCTCATATAGTTATTAGTGCAGAATGGTAATCTAACCAGCTTTAAATCTGTAAAGAAGAGACTAGATGTTTCCAGGGACCAGGGGAAGGTGAATGGGTATACAAGCTTTCCTTTTGTGGTGATATTCTGGAATGAGGTAGTGGTGATAGTTGTATAATATCATAAATGTACTAAATGACACTGAATTGTTCACTTTAAAATAGTTAAAATGGTGAATTTTATGTTGTGTGAATTTTATCCCCCCAATACATCCACAAAAAATCAGTCATAACATGTTGCCTTTGATGAAAAGAAATCAAGAGTAAGATTTTGCTAGTAACTGTTCGCCTACCCATCTCTTCTACATCCTATAAAGTTCTTTGAGCTCAGGGGATGTTCCTTATGACAGTTTATTCCTCTAGTACCCAGCATAAGAGGCTTCCCTGCCGGCACAGTCGTAAACAACCTACCTGTCAATGCAGGAGATGTGGGTTCAATTCCTGGGCTGGGAAGATCCCCTAGAGAAGGAAAATGGCAACCCACTCCAGTATTCTTGCTTGGGAAATCCCATGAGCAGAGGAGCCTGGCAGGCTACAGTCCATGGGGTCGCAAAGAGTTGGGCATGACTTATAGACTGAGCATGCACCCAGCACGTGCCCAATAATTATATTGAAACCTCCTTCCCTTCAAATAATTCCAACCAGCCTTTGAATCATCTCAAATTAGCAAAAGCTTTTTTATCCATTGAGTGAATAACATCACCTCAATTTTTTATCGAACATGCCTTACTCCACGGTTGAGTAAGATAAGATTATTTGAGTCCTGAACGGAGCCAGTCAACTTCCTAGAGGTTAATGATGTACTCTGGTGGTTCCTAGAACAGGGCTGTGCCCAGAGGAGATCTTCATTAAGTACATGTTGATGGGATGAGGAGTGAATCTCTGGAATTTCCCAATAACTAAGAAGGGATATTCCGGTACAGTAACAGAAATTTCAACCTATCCATACGACTAGCAACACATTGTTTTTGCTACTATTTGAAGACACTACCACTTTAAATTTATTAAGACCAGATTCAAGGGCAACCCCCAGATTAATATACACCAACTCAAGAAGCTCAACACTTACTCCTCAACCAGAGAAATGGGGTGGCCAAAGCTTTACCCTTTATAGTGGCACTTTCTCAGGCAGAAGGACAAGAAGCAAATCTATTGTTTTCAATACACACCTATCTCTTGCTCTTGACCTTAGTTTTCTCCTGAAAATTCTGTCTGTAAATGGAAAACTCTCAATTGAAAACATCTACTAATTTCAGGGGAAAAGATAATAAATTTCATTCTCATTTCTCAGAAGAATATATTCTTGAAGAATGAGAGCAAGTTTATGTAAGAAGTAAAAACACAGAAGTTTTATATAAAATATAATAAAGTACATCATACTAATTTTTCTTTCTCCCACTTTTTTTCAATTTTTCAAACTTTTAGGGAATTATAATTATGTTTAACTCAACTGCTTAAAAATAAAAGAAACGTAGCAAAAATATTTTTAGGGCAAAGTGAAATCTAAATGTAAGAGAGTCAAAACACCCAGAAATAATGCTCCCACATAATCTTAGAAGATATTATTTCTCCATCCCTTCCACTTGACATATATATATATATATATATATATATACAGTGGTGTACTGATAAATGTTTAATAACTGGCTCTACAGAAGAAAAATACACATAAATACTATTACTACAAATTTCACCAATATAAAGACTATGTGGAAAATAACTTACACATAAAATGTATATACCACTCTTTCTTGTTCTGTAATATCCAAAAAGCTAATTGACTCTGAAAGAATGGTTTCGTTGTATTTGGCCTAACTCCTGAATCTATAGCTAACCAATTGACAAACAAGTACAGAACCTACAAAATGAAAGTTGGTTGACATTCCTCTTATGTTTCTATTAAAAAGACAAAAGTGAAACAATGAAGACACATGTGAAAACTTTTGTTGACTGTCAATGACAAACTCCCTTGCTAAACTGAACAATAGATATTGGATACTAGAGGAAGACTTCCTCGATTTTGTGCTTTCTAGTTTTAATAGTAATTATGTGTAGTATAATGTTTCACTTTATTGATATAATAAGTATAAATAAACTTAAGAGCATAGGTAATTTTAAAGTGTAACAAAATAGAAAGTGATAACTTTTGGTATGTATTACCTTGTTTATGGTATGATTTGTTAAATTATAAGTCAATATGGTTTAGTTTTTAATGATGACTATATTTAAAACTAGCTAGTGGAACTCCTGATAATTAAAGTCAGTGCTTGAGAGCTGCTCTGAGCTGACTTGTACATCACTGTGTGTATGGAAAGCAAAATGTTTTCCATTCCTCTGAGCATGGCACACAATTTAAATTTTCCTTAGGGTAGTCTCTGACTAAAGACTTTCAGGATCCAGTCATTGTTTTCTCTTTTCCTGTAAGCATGATGTTATCCCAATGTTATAGCACATTATTATGACTTTTGGTGGCGGGGGGAAGCCATTAAAGCAATAACACGAGTTGTTCACAAAATAGTATAACTTTTCAAAAGCCAATATGGCAAACAGTCATTCACAGTCACTTTTTGAGATAACTCGGCATGATGAATTAGGAACAATAATACTTTGGCCACCTCATGCAAAGAGTTGATTCATTGGAAAAGACCCTGATGCTGGGAGGGATTGGGGGCAGAAGGAGAAGTGGACGACAGAGGATGAGATGGTTGGATGGCATCACTGACTCAATGGACATGAATTTGAGTAAACTCCAGGAGTTGGTGATGGACAGGGAGGCCTGGCATGCTGTGATTCATGGGGTCGCAAGGAGTCAGACACGACTGAGCGACTGAACTGAACTGAACTGAAGTGCACATTGATATCAGATAATACCATAAAATTAAACAAAGAGTTTTCATTTTTTTTTTTGAGTCTTCATTTTTTTAATTCATTTTGTTACTTGTTCTTGGGCTGTCTCCGCCTCTTAGGAACCAATCCTGAATGGGGTAAGAACACAGAGAAGGTCATATCATTTGAGACTGCTTATACAATGCAGTCTCAAATGTCCACCAAAATCCTGAGAGTATTACTACTTCATTTTCATGGTCTACCTAACCAAACTATTACAATTCAAGATTTCAGGCTCTTAATTTATTCTCATTGCTCTGAATGTATAACTTTTATCTTCATGTCTGAGGCCAGAGAAAAGAAGCTGTGTGAATAAGGCACTGGAGATGTTGGCTGTCAAACTGAGAGTGAGGACATGTCCTTTAACAGAAGGATGGGAACCACATTCAAATGCATGATCTTACTTTTCTCAAGAATAATAGTATGGGAACTTCCCCGGTGGTCCAGTGGTTAACACTTTGCCTTTCAATGCTGGGGGTGCAGGTTTAATCCTTGGTCAGAGAGCTAAGATCCCCCATGCCTTGTAGTCAAAAAAAAATTTTAAAGGAGCAATATTTAATAATAAAAATAAATGAAAAGGAGCAAATTCTTAAGGATTAAAAAAAAGAATGACAGAATGATTAAAGTCAAAGGAAAATAAGATAGTAAGAGTCTTTTAGGGAATTCCATTTTTTATCTCAGTGTTGCATCTTAGTTTCTTTGTAATTGGAACAGAGCCATGAAAAAGAAAAACAAGCATCTTCTTTCTCAGTGCCTATTACAGTTCTGTGTTCTGGTAAAGGAGGGTGGCCAGGGGCAAAGAGATAGTATTGCATCTCATCTTGGTTTGCACAAAAGCCAAAACTGAGAAAAAGACTTTGATGCAAGTAATTTATGAGTGGTACTCCCAGGAATTAGGGGTAAGGGAGTGGGAAGGTTTAGAAGGGGAGGAGGAAAGGCCCAGTAACACATGTGTTATTGACCTGGTTACCCACAAAGACAGTGTGACTGCATCCTACTGGGGATCTCTTGAGGAACACCCTGAGTATTTAGCCTCCAGATGCAATGAGACTGAGGATATACCCTCTGTCTCTGTTCCCCAACTGGCTGAAGGAACATTAACTTAACCACACTTCCAGGCTGTGCCGCTCAGGCTGAGTGAACTCTAGCATTTGAGAAGTTGTGTTCTCAGCCCATCACCAAGATCACTCCTCCCAGGGCAGCCACGGGCATGGCACTAGCTCTAAAGCAACCCACCACTACCACATAAAGTGCTTGGCAGAAAGCCTGAGGAGGAGAAATCGAAGTGGGACACTGTTGGTGCACATAGACAATTCGACCACAGCTACACCTGACAGCAGAGTTGGGCTGAGGTAATTCAGCACAGGACATAAATAGATCTGCTAGGATGCCCAAGATCTTTCCCATTCTTTTAACATTTACTGAGCAGAGCTATGTATAAAGAACAATGTACTGTACCAATTACCATTGGGTTATATACTCACTGGAAAAGACCTTGATTCTGGGAAAGTTAGAAGGCAAAAGGAGAAGAGCGTGGCAGAGGATAAGATGGTTGGAGAGCATGCCTGACTCAATGGACATGCCTTTGAGCAAACTCCGGGAGATAGTGAAGACAGGGAAGCCTGGCATGCCACAATTCAGGGGGTCACAAAGAGTCAGTCACGACTTAGCAACTGAAAAACATGTGTACAAGCACTACACACCACCCAGTCTCTGCTTTCTGGCACTCCTGCTGTAGCCATATCTGGCCTTTGAGCTGGTACATGGGACATCAGAGTAGTCATAGAAGTCTATGTCCTTGCCTTTACCCAATCTCTGTTGCCCAGAAAGGGCCTCCACCACTAGCCAGTAAGTATCTTTCTTTGCTTGTTAGGGAGTCAAAGTCGCTGTGACCAGAAGTTTCTCCACTTTGGCATTTATTCAACAAACAATTATTGAGATTCTTCTTTAGGCTAGGTACAACACTAAGAATGTGAATTACAGAAATGAATGAGTAACATCCTGCTCTAGGAAAAATGGGAACAGTTAACAGGTGTTGAATGGCTACTAAATACAGCCTACTGTTCTCAGAGCTCTCTACTTTAATTGATACAGGTTCTCCTACAACAGGACTGCAAGATAGATGAGCTGACCCCTACTTCATAGATGAGAAAGTTGAGAACAAAAATAATGTTCACAGAGCCTTGAAACTAGCAAATAGTTTCAAATAGCAAATAGAGATGCTACTCTCTGGTTGGTTGGCTCAAAACACTGTACACTGTATACAATGCTATTCTATGTTATGGACATCATAATATTTTGATTAACATTTAATTGGGGATAAACCAACAATTTTTGAATTTTCTTAACCCTTTAGAAAATAAACAAAATAAATTATATAAATTCCCATAAAAAGACAAATACTTAATATGTTATTTTAAACCCAATGATAAAAGTATGACAAGTCAAATTAACAGAAAAGGTTAAGAATGTAGCTTATACAAATACTGTTCAACAGAAAACATTAAGGGAGACAGAAAGTAATACATCTATTAAAGTTATAGATCATAATGATTGTACATCCACCACAAATGAACTTACAAGATCAGAGAAACCAGTAATAAGTTATATTACAAAAATATATTGTAGATATAAGAATAAATTGACAATAATGAAAATAAAAACAAAAATAAACAATGGGACCTAATTAAACTTAAAAGCGTTTGCACCGCAAAGGAAATCATAAACAAGATGAAAAGACAACCCTCAAAATGGGAGAAAATATTTTCAAATTATGCCACCTCCAAGGGATTAATCTCCAAAATATACAAACAGCACATGCAGCTCAATAACAAAAGAACAAGCAGCCCAATCCAAAGATGGGTGGCAGATCTAAACAGACATTTCTACAAAGACATATAGATGGCCAAAAACCACATGAAACTATGCTCAACAATACTAATTATTAGAGAACAGCAAATCAAAACTACAATGAGGTATCACCTTACGCTGGTCAGAATGACCATCATCAAAAAATCTACAAGCAATGAATCTGGAGAGATTGTGGAGAAAAGGGAACCCTCCTCCACTGCTGGTGGGAATGCATTAATAAATTGGTACAGCCATTATGGAGAACAGTATGAAGGTTCCTTAAAAAATGTAATACAGAACCACCTATTGTATGATCCAGCAATCCCACCCTTGAGCATATATCCAGAGAAAACCATAATTCAAAAAGATTCATGCACCCCAATGTTCACTGCAGCAATGTTTACAATAGCCATGAACGCAACCTAAATGTCCATAGGCAGAGGACTGAATAAAGAAGTGGTACATATATACAATGGAATATTACTCAACCATAAAAAATGAAACAATGCCATTTGCTGCAACATGGATGGGCCTGAGATTGTCATACTAAGTGAAATAAATCAGATGTAGAAAGAAAAATGTCATATGATATGGATTATATGTGGAATCTAAAAACACATGGTAAAATATGGAAACAGAATCAAAGATATAGAAAACAAACTTGTGGTTACCAAGGGGAAAAGGAGGGTGGGATAAATCAGGAAATGGGGATTGACATACACATATTACTACACATAAAATCCGTCCCACATGACACATAAAAAGCATCAGACACGACTGCGCAACTTCACTTTCACTTTTCCCTTTCCTGCACTAGAGAAGGAAATGGCAACACACTCCACTGTTCTTGCCTGGAGAATCCCAGGGACGGGGGAGCCTGGTGGGCTGCCGTCTATGGGGTCGCATAGAGCCGGACACAACTAGAGCGACTTAGCAGCATATTTAAAATAGATAACGAATAAGGACCATTATATAGAAAAGGGAATTCTACCCAATACTCTATAATGGCTTATGTGGGAAAAGAATCTAAAATAGAGTGGATATATGTATATGTATAAGTGATTCACTTTGCTATACATCTCAAACTAATACAACTTTGTAAATCAACTATAATACAATATTTTTTTTTAGAAATGAATAAATTGGCAGAATAAATTGCCATGAAGCATTTTATGGCAATTAAAATTTTTTTTGATTGATCAATTAAATGCAAACAGTGTAGCCGGAGAGAATTTGGAAAATATAATGAGCAAGATTTAAATATATTAAATATTTCATACTACAAACTTAAACCATATATTTTCAAGTATTCAGTTTTGATGTTTAAAGTTATTATGTCGGTCATAAAGAAAGCATCAATAAATATCAACAGCAATAAATTTTATAATATCTTCTAAACCTGACAAATCTAGGTAATGAACACCAAGATGTTCAGTTCAGTTCAGTTCCGTCCCTCAGTCGTGTCCGACTCTGCAACCGCATACAGGGCAGCATGCCAGGCCTCCCTGTCCATCACCAACTCCCGGAGCTTTTCAAACTCATGTCCATTGAATCAGTGATGCCATCTAACCATCTCATCCTCTGTCGTCCCCTTCTCTCCATCCTTCAATCTTTCCCAGCATCAGAGTCTTTTCCAATGAGTCAATTCTTCGCACCAGGTGGCCAAATTATTGGAGTTTCAACTTCAACATCAGTCCCTCCAATGAACACCCAGGACTGATCTCCTTTAAGATGGACTGGTTGGATGTCCTTGCAGTCCAAGGGACTCTCAAGAGTCTTCTCCAACACCACAGTTCAAAAGCATCAATTCTTCAGTGCTCAGCTTTCTTTATAGTCCAACCCTCACATCCATATATGACTACTGGAAAAAACCATAGTTTTGATTAGATGGACATTTGTTGGCAAAGGTCTGTCTCTGCTTTTTAATATGCTGTCTAGGCTGGTCATAGCTTTTCTTCCAAGAAGCAAGCATATTTTAATTTCATGGCTGCAGTGATTTAGGAGCCCAAGAAAATAAATTCTCCCATTGTTTCCACTGTTTCCCCATCTATTTGCCCTGAAGTGACAGGACTGGATGCCATGATCTTAGTTTACTGTATGTTGAGATTTAAGTCAGCTTTTTCAGTCTCCTCTTTCACTTTCATCAAGAGGCTCTTCAGTTCTTCACTTTCTGCCATAAGGGTGGTGTCATCTGCATATCTGAGATTATGTATCTTTCTCCCAGCAATCTTGATTCCAGCTTGGGATTAATCCAACCCAACATTTCTCATGATGTACTCTGCATATAAGTTAAATAAGCAGAGTGACAATATACAGCCTTGACAGACTACTTTCCCGATTTGGAGCCAGTCTGTTGTTCCATGTCCAGTTCTAACTGTTGCATCTCAACCTGCATACAGATTTCTCAGGAGGCAGGTAAGGTGGTCTGGTACACCCATCTCTTTAAGAAGTTTCCACAGTTTGTTGTGATTCACACAAAGGCTTTGGTGTAGTCAATAAAGCACAGGTTGATGTTTTTCTGTAACTCTTGCTTTTTGAATGATCTAACAGATGTGGGCAATTTGATCTCTGGTTCCTCGGCCCTTTCTAAATCAACTTTGAACATCTGGAAGTTCTCAGTTCATGTAGTATAGAAGCCTGGCTTGGAGAATTTTGAGCATTACTTTGCTAACGTGTGAGATGAGTGCAATTGTACAGTAGTCTGAACACTGTCTGGCATTGCCTTTCTTTGGGATTGGAATGAAAACTGACCTTTTCCAGTCCTGTAGCCACTGCTGAGTTTTCCAAATTTGCTGACATATTGAGTGCAGCACTTTCACAGCATCATCTTTGAGGATTTGAAATAGCTCAACTGGAATTCCATCACCTCCACTAGCTTTGTTCATAGTGATGCTTCCTAAGGCCCACTTGACTTTGCATTCCAGGATGTCTGACTCTAGGTGTGTGATCACACCATCATGATTATCAGGGTTGTGAAGATCTTTTTTGTATAGTTCTTCTGTGTATTCTGTTCTATTCACCTCTTCTTAATACTTCTGCTTCTGTTAGGCCCATAGAATTTCTGTCCTTTATTATGCCCATCTTTGCATGAAATGTTCCCTCAGTTCAGTTTAGTTCAGTTCAGTCCAGTTGCTCAGTCATGTCTGACTCTTTGTGACCCCATGAATCGCAGCACGCCAAGCCTCCCTGTCCATCACCAACTCCCGGAGTTTACTCAAACTCGTCCATCGAGTTGGTGATGCCATCCAGCCATCTCATCCTCTGTTGTCCCCTTCTCCTCCTGCCCCCAATCCCTCCCAGCATCAGGGTCTTTTCCAGTGAGTCAACTCTTCACATGAGGTGGCCAAAGTATTGGAGTTTCAGCTTCGCATTAGTCCTTCCAATGAACACCCAGGACTGATCTTTAGGATGGACGGTTGCCTAGGTATCTCTAATTTTCTTGAAGAGATCTCTAGTCTTTCCCATTCTATTGTTTTCCTCTATTTTTTCACACTGATTGCTGAGGAAGGCTTTCTTATCTCTCCTTGCTATTCTTTGGAACTCTGCATTCAAATGGATATATTTTTCCTTTTCTCCTTTGCCTTTTGCTTCTTTTTTTTCTCAGCTATTTGTAAGGCCTCGTCAGACAAGCATTTGCCTTTTTATATTTATTTTTCTTAGGGCTGGTCTTGATTACTACCTCCTGTACAATGTCTTGAACCTCCATGCATAGTTCTTCAGGCATTCTGCCTGTCAGATCTAATTTCCTGAATCTATTTGTCACTTCAACTGTATAATCATAAGGGATTTGATTTTGGTCATATCTGAACGGCCAAGTGGTTTTCCCTACTTTCTTTAAGTCTGAATTTGGCAATAAGGAGATCATAAGATGAGCCACAGTCCACTCCTGGTCTTGTGTTTTGCTGACTGTATAGAGCTTCTTCATCTTTGGCTGCAAAGAATATAATCAATCTGATCTCAGTTTTGACCATCTGGTGATGTCCATGTGTAGAGTCTTCTCTGTGTTGTTGGAAGAGGGTGTTTGCTATAACCAGTGTGTTCTCTTGGCAAAACTCTATTAGCCTTTGCCCTGCTTCATTCTGTACTCCAAGGCCAAATCTGCCTGTTATCCATGTATTTCTTGACTTCCTACTTTTACATTCTAGTCCCTTGTGATGAAAAGGACATCTTTTTTCAGTGTTAGTTTTAGGTCTATATAGAACCATTTAACTTTAGCTTCTTTAGCATTACTGGTTGGTCATAGGCTTGGTTTACTGTGATAGTGAATGGTTTGCCTTGGAAATGAAGCGAGATTATTCTGTCGTTTTTGAGATTGCATCCAAGTATTGTATTTCGGACTCTTTTGTTGACTATGATGGCTACTCCATTTCTTCTAAGGGAATCCTTGCCCACAGTAGTAGATATAATGGTCATCTGAGTTAAATTCACCCATTCCAGTCCATTTTAGTTCACTGATTCCTAAAATGTTGATGTTCACTCTTGCCATCTCCTGTTTGACTGCTTCCAATTTGCCTTGATTCATGGACCTCACATTCCAGGTTCCTATGCATTATTGTTCTTTACAGCATTGGACTTCACTTCCATCACCAGTCACCTTCACAACTGGGTGTTGTTTTTGCTTTGGCTCCATCTCTTCATTCTTTCTGAAGTTATATCTCCACTGATCTCTAGTAGCATATTGGGCACCTACTGACCTGGGGAGTTCATCTTTCAGCGTCCTATCTTTTTGCCTTTTCATACTGTTCATGGGGTTCTTAAGGCAAGAATACTGAAGTGGTTTGCCATTCCCTTCTCCAGGGGACCTTGTTTTGTCAGAACTCTCCACCATAACTTGTCCATCTTGGGTGGCCCTACATGGCATGGCTTATAGTTTCATTGAGTTAGACAAGGCTGTGGTCCATGTGATCAGTTTGGTTAGTTTTCTGTGATGATGGTTTTCATTCTGTCTGCCTCTGATGATAAGGATAAGAGACTTAAGGAAGCTTCCTGATGGGAGATTCTGACTGAGGGAGAAACTGGGTCTTGCTCTGATGAGCAGGTCCATGCTCAGTAAATCCTTAATCCAATTTTCTGTTGATGGGAGGGACTGTGTTCCCTCCCTGTTGTTTGACCTGAGACCAAACTATGGTGGACATAGTGAAGATGATGGCGACCTCCTTCAAAAGGTCCCATGCAGGCAGTGCTGCAGGCCACCGCAGATCCATGCCTCCACCGGAGACTCCTGGACACTCACGGGCAAGTCTGGGTCAGTCTCTTGTGGGGTCACTGCTCCTTTCTCCTGTGTCTGGTACACATAAGGTTTTGTTTGTGCCCTCAAAGAGTCTGTTTCCCCAGTCCTGTGTAAGTTCTGGCAGCTATGTGGTGGGGTTAATGGTGACCTCCTTCAAGAGGGCTTAAGCCACACCTAGGTCTGCTGCACCCAGAGCCCCTGCCCCTGAGGCTGACCCATACCTCCACAGGAGACAGTCGGACACAGTTCTGGCTCAGTCTCTGTGGGGGTTCTGGCTGCTGGTATGCACAAGTCTTTCTTTGAGCCCTCTGAGTGTCTCTGGGGGGTCTGGGGTTTGATTCTAAGCAGGGTTTTTCCCCTCCTTCCATCTTGCTGGGGCTTCTCCTTTGCCCTTGGACATGGGGGTATCTTTTTTTGGTGGGATCCAACAATCTCCTGTAGACGATTGTTCAGCAGCGAATTGTTGACTGAGATGTTACCCAACCCCAAAATGTCATCCTCTCCTCCTTTGCCCTTCTCCCACTCCCCCGCCTCTTTCCATGTACAATTCCAACAACTGGGACATTATAAAACCTTTTTAAACACTATTAGAGGAAAGCAAAATTAAAACTTTTGTAATTAAAAACATGAAAATTGAAAATATGATTTATCAAAACAAAGAAAATAGCCAAACCATGCTCAAACTCAGAGTTATGTTTTTCAGATTTTAAAGAACAAAATAACCAAGTTAAATTAAGACATCGATCTAAGATGTTAAAAAATACCCTCTCCAATAAAATTAAGAAAAAGGAAATGCAGAAGTAAAAACAAAGCAAAAATAGAAAAGTAGAATAGGTAAATGGGATTTTTTTAAAGTAACAAAATACAAAGTCCATAAAGCAGCAAACATAATCAAGGAAAAAGGAGAAAGATAAATTTACAAAAAGAGAAGGAAGAAAAGAAAATAAGTGCAGACTTGGAGTTGTTTAACAATATTGAAAAT